>NC_048598.1:162168309-162484134 GCF_003668045.3 Cricetulus griseus
AGCTCATTCCTGCCTCATTGGTGTGCTGTTTTCTTGTATGTTTGCTTATGAAAGTCTTCATGTACTTAGAATGCTGTTTTATTGAGAAGGTACCATCTCACATATTGTTTATTCAATATTTTCAGAAAGACTTAAGTAAAAGACAACAATTTAAAATAGTAGACCAAAATGACCTAATAAAAGAAACATAGCAACTTAATCTAAGACAAAGCAGAAATGTCTATTATCCTGGCTGTTGTTATAACAGAATACTGTCTTATACAACGAGTATGGTGACAGCAATGATGACAGTGATGGTAGCTCACACTTTATAGGTACAGGGTCTCTAAACATGAATCCCCACTACTAATGACCACAGCTGTAGTTAATAATTGTGGCAGTTTGAATAACAATGGCCAACTTAGGCTCATGTATTTGGATGCCTGGTCATTAGAATGTGGCTACTTGACAGGGATGGGAGGTGTGGCATTGTTGGAGTAGGTGTGATACTTCAGAGAAGTACATCACTGGGGTTGGGCTTTGGTATTTCAAATGCTCAAGCCAGGTCCAATGTCTTGCTCTTTTTCTTCCTGCCTGCTGATCTGGATGGAGAACTCTCAGCTCCTCCAGCACTATGTCTGCCTGCATGCTGCCTTGCTTCCTTGCCATGCTGGTAATGGACTAAACCTCTGAACTATAAGCTAGTCCCAATTAAATGCTTTCCTTTATGAGAGTTTCCATGGTCATGGTGTCTCTTCATAGCAATAGAACAATAATAAATTATAATGATAGTGATAGTCATAAAGACATTTGAGAACATGATAGAAGCAAACATAGTTTTTAATAAAATCTCAAGGCTCTCTGGTGGCATAGTAGTAATATATCTTCAAAGTTTCACTTAAATCTTGATATTGTAGTATTTCTTACTTTCCTAAACAATATTTGATATATCATTGCATTTACCTTTCTTTATTGTCCTGTAGAGTTTGGTTAATTGCAGAAGCAAGAAGAAGATGAGCATTCTAAACCTTTCAGTGTTTCTGTCAGATCATCAGCAAAACGAATAAATGGTAAATACCTATTGTGCAGCAGGCAATGTGGGAGACAAAGTGAAAATGGAGTTAATACAGAGGACCCACTCAGAGGACAGACACACAGATTGTTGGTCAACTTCACACTTATATAATAAGTGCTCCCTAAAGGTAGGAAAATGCCCGTGAGAATGTCTTATCAAATCATAATATGGCTCAGGCATTGGACTCATGGGTGTCTTATAACGAGTGACAGGATTATATTGTCTGAGTATAATTTTTACAATAATTTATTTTTAATTGTGTATGCATGTGTCTGTGTATGTGTGTGCCTGAATACAGGAGTTGGCAGAGGGTAGAGGAGAGCATCTGAAGCCCTGGGCTGAGGCTGGATTATAGGCAGTTGTGAAATGCTTGATGTGTGTGTGGTAACCAAACTTGCATTTTCTGTGAGAACAGAAAATGTTTTATCTGCAAAGCAAGGCTCCAGCTCTTTGTCTTACTTCATGTACTAAGATTTAATACTCTATGAATGCATCTCCTTCCAAAATTCTAGATTTTCCCTTACTGAGCCTTTAGGACACAGCTATATAAAGGATGAATGTGTGAATGTTGAATAAAATAGATGTATATCAAGCAGTGTTATGATTCTATTCAGTGTAACTTAGGGGAAGAAATGTCCCTGACTTTGAGAGGAGGTGGATTCCATTATTTTTCTTATAGCAATGCTGTGGACCTGGCTCACACCTACTCAGAAGAGCCAATTCTCTGAGTTGTTTTCTCGAATTTCCTATTCAATGACATCATACTTGCATCTCCAAACTGGATACAGCAGCAATACTTAAAAGATCAGAAAATGTTTCTGATCAGCATCTGTTTTCTATATTTTTCCTTCAGCCTGAAGGCTTTCTCAAAGAGTAGTGTATAGGTGTGATCCCTACCTAGCAATATGGGAACAAATAACACCTTATCTTCAGAAACCTTTCAATTATCTCTGAGAAAACAAGATAGATCCACTTTCCATTCAATTTGAGTGCCCCTGTTACTAAGACAATTCTTCATGGTGGTTGATTTTGTTAAATTAAGCTTTATTCTTTGAGTGTTTGCAACTTTAGGTGCTTCATTCATATTCATATTTTTGCCTAAACTTGGAATATGGCCTTGGAGAATTAAATATTGAATATTTTCCTCTTGCCATTCTCAATTAAATCAGTTGTTATTCTGGCAAAGGAGCCTCTCAAAGTGGACCATTGTTCCATTGGACTGTTTACTTTTGTTAGCATTTTTTCACAAGCACAAGACAGACTGTTCCAGGCACTTTGGGTTACTTTCAATAATCAGTCCATTAGTGTCTGATTCTTTAGAGTACAGAATATATAATCTATCATGAAGGGAAAGCAGGTCAGAAACTCATGCAGGAACCTGGAAGCAGGAACTGAAGCAAGGTACACACAGCAGTGCTGCTCACTGGATGACTGCCTGATCAGCCTGCTTTGTCATACAACCCAAGACCACCTTCCCAGGGGCGGTACCACCAACAGTAGACTAGGTTCCCACAATAAATCTTTCATCAAAAAATATCAGAAAGACTGGAAAATCTGATAGAGGCGTTTTCTTAATTGTAATTCCCTTTTACCAAATGACTAGCTGTGTCAAGTTGACATAAAACTAAACAACACAAACAGTGTCATGAATTCTTGAAAACCCTCCTCTTGTCTACTAAAACAATGTTAAGGGTGATAAATAATAAAACTCTATCTTCCTCAGGCCTGGCCTGAGGTGAGCACACCAAGTCACTTATAGGATGTATGTTCCAAAGTCATGATCAGAGTCCCAATGACTATAATAGAAAAAATTACAAGTGCTTTAAATAATTTACTGTATTAGGGACCATGTCTGGGTCTGTGATTCTACTACAGCCAGGGTCAATGTTGATGACCACGGCACCTATTACCATTGGAGGTCTTGTGGATGGCCAGGATCTGGGCCGCCATTTGGGGCTTCACTGGGGCCCAATAACCACCAAGAAGGTGGGTGTGGCCAATATTAGTGGCCTGTGCTGCTACCCAAGACTATGATAGCATCATGGCTGGGCTGTTTTTGAGGGCCATGTTTGGGTCCGTGGTCCTATAGCAGCTGGAGTGTGTGATGAAGTCCATGGCCCACGTTTGCACTAAGGGACACACCAATGCCTGGGTTCTGGGTCACTGCCTGTGGCCCTTAGGCAACTGAGGGATGTGCTGTGGTTGGCCTGCAGTGCCACCAGTGACCATGGTGTTAGTAAGCCTGAGCTGCTGCCAGGGGCCAAGTCTGGATCCATGGCCTGCAGTGCCACTAATGACCATGGTGTTAGTAGACCTGAGCTGCTGCCAGGGGCCAAGTCTGGATCCATGTTCCTGCAGCACTGGGATAGATTTCCTTACCCATGTTATCACAGGGGCCCATGCAAACCATGTGTTGAAGTATGAGAGCCCTGCTGAGCTGGCAACAATGCTCGATGGCCGAAAGTGGCCTCTCCTTCCTCTCCCACACACATAAGAGCTGACTCTGAACCTCCCTCGTGCTGAGATAATGGACCCTTTGTGAACCTTTTAAAATTTGCTGACCTCTGAATCTATCTAAATAGAATCTGAGTCAATAGATCCAAGGGTTATGGGAAAAGGGAGTGCGGTGCCACAAATATGACACAGTGTGTGTGTGTGTGTGTGTGTGTGTGTGTGTGTGTGTGTGTGTGTGGTGTGCACACCCTTGCATGCGCACAGCTGTGCACGATACAGCCAGCATTTATAGGCTGTATTCATGGCAGAAGATAACCTATGGTGGTTGATTCTTTTCTTCCACCACACAGGTCCTGGGATCAAACCTAGGCTGTTAGGGTTGGTGTCGAGCAAGGGCTTTTACCCACTGAGCTACGCTGACCCTAATGACAATTTTTGTACCTTCCATATTTTAACACATATTTTTCTTTAGTTATCTAGAATTACATACCAATGGAAAACTCTAGTGTTGATTTTTCAAGCCAGAAAGTCTACCGTTTTCAGTAATTAAGATTTATAAATGCTACGAGAATAATGTGAATGGTAATGCTAATTCACTTTAACCTCAAGTCTATGCTTTTTGGGAACTCAGGCGTTTGTTCTGTTTCTTCGAAGCAGTGAATGAAAGCCACACCATTCGGTGTTCTAGACCTCAAGTTTAACCAGAATATGTCCTTTAGTGGCATCTGATCCAGCATCTTTCCACGTTTCTCCTCCTCCCTTTGTTCATTCTCACTGCTTCTCTTCTTTTTCACACATGTTGTCTTCTACCCAGCCTCTTCTCTCTCACTCTGTCTGCCTCTCCCCCTTCTACTGCCTGCCCCTTCCCTCCTTCCTTCCATGCTCATTTCCTGTTGTCCTCTTCATTACCCGCTCTCCCTTTCCATCTCCATCTCCCCACCTCGGTGTTCTGACTGTCTTTCTTGCTCTTTGGCTACTTTGCACTTATTCTCTACACTTTTCTGATATTTTCCCCTCCTCAGTTCCTTTTTATATTTATTAGAATTTGTTTTTGTCTAAACTATTTTTGAATGAATTATTTTAGCATATTATCTGAAAACATTTAAAAATATGTAGATTCATATCTACTTGCTGTTAGACCCCCGAAAACTCAAGTATCTGGGGTCCCAGGCCACGTTCACGGTCACCCCAATCACCAGGCGGATTTGAGAGCTTGCTGCAAACTGCACTGCACGAGGCTTTATTGTAATTTAACGAGCTAACCCCATATTAGCTCGGGTCTTTCACCCACCCACCATGGCGAATGGCTAGAAAAGACAGTTTGAAGCCACTGCACACAGATCTTTATAGGGCAGCTTAAGGAGAGTGTCTAGGGGTATGCACAGGCTCACGATTGGTAGGCCTCCAGGTTTGGAGGGCTTGCCCTGTGTTGATTGGTCAACTGGTTGTTATGGCCCATAGGCCCTCCCAGGGTGATTGCTATGCTCTCTACGTCATTGCTGTGCGCTTGTCCGTAAAGCACACCCAAGGTCGTAAAACATAGTGCCACCAGCTAACTTCTGATTGGTTCCTTGTCACGAGAAGGCATCTGACCTCTAAGTGACCAAGGCAGGTTTATGGTAAGCACATGTTCGGCTGTTATGGCTGCTGAAAGGGAAGCTGGTCCCTTCACTTGCTATGTGAACACTTTATTTTTTGAAAATGTTCTGAAAATTATAGAAATATAGAATATTAAAAAATTGGCAAATTTTCTTCCTTTCTTTCTCTCTTTTTTCTTTTTCTTTCTTTCTTTCTTTCTTTCTTTCTTTTCTTTTCTTTTCTTTTTTTTTTTTTTTTGAGACAGGGTCTCTCTGTATCTCTGTCTGCCCTGGAACTTGTTTTGTAGACCAGGCTGGCCTTAAACTCTCAGAGATCTCCCTACCTCTGCCTCCCAAGTGCTGAGATTAAAGGCATGTGCTACCACTGCCTGGCTTCTGATAACTATGGTTTCTTAATAAATCCATTTATCTATTAGTAAAGATATGTTTTCTCAAATATGTCCAGATGGCCATGCAAAATATTATTCTAAGACCCTGACTGTGTTTAATTTTGTATTTCTTCCAGGAAACATGATTTATTTAGTGAACCACCATCATTACTCTATTTTAAACCATGCACAGACACTACAATTTCTTGCATATCTGTATAGCTCCTACAGTCCTGATGCTTCTTCTATATTTCCTAAATGGTTTCTTACTCAGGAACACTGATAGTCTGTGTGCCCTTGCATAGTTAAAACACATACTCTTTTAAGACAGTCTTGTCATCTTATTCAGACAAAGGATAAAGTATAAGGTTTATGCTTGAGATTTTGATTCTTTGTTACTCTGGAATCAGCAAAGAAATATACTACATTCATGCTTTCTCTCTCTCTCTCTCTCTCTCTCTCTCTCTCTCTCTCTCACACACACACACACACACACACACACACACACACACACACACACACACACACACACGCTCATCTCTTTTACTTCTGAGGCCAAGGATTTAAGTGTCTGTACAAAGGAAGTCCCTCTTTAAATTGACCTTGGAAGCACAGTGGCTTGTTTGTTGTCCCTGGAGGGAAGCATTTTAGCATGACACAGGTCAGTCTCCCTTGGAGATCAGGAGAAGCTGCAAAGCCCACAGATGGCATCTTATCAAACAGCTTAGCATTTAATTACAGTGGCCTTCAAAGCAGAATCACATGGATTCTCCCCTACTTATAATGGTCAGTTTACCGTTGAAATTCCCCCATATATTTTTATATAAAGAAGCTTGGTCAGATTATGTTAGGGATCTAGTCCACTTCTAAATTATTTTTTTTAATTAATGAATAATTTAACACCTGAAATGAGTAAAAAAGCTATTAGCTGAGAAAATTTTACCTTGCATTCTGTTTCTGAATTCTGAGATACAATTGGAAGCCACAGTTGAGTATTTGTTATCCAGATGGCTGTCATCAGCTGCTCATTAGTATGTGCGGTCATTGCTGAACTGATTGGAAGACAAGAAAAGTCTACTCACAATGCGTAATCCCCTTGGTTTCCATTTAAAGGGCTATCTATTCCCAAGGATGCAACACTGTAAGCACATCCCCTTTAAAGAGCCAGCAGATTCACTCATGCCAATTAATGTCATTAAAATATAAAAATGTAGAGTTACTTTGCTTATTCATGAAAGATTCACAAGCCTTTTATATAGGTCTTGATAACAAGCTAACCTGAGGGGATGGCAGTGTTTAAATCTTTGCTTTTCTCTGAATTCATTACAATTTTTTCTACTGCCATATTTGTGTAAATGCCACTACAGGCATCTGTGTGCCATGCCAGCCAAACAATCTTCTATTGTTTTGTTATTTTGATTCTTTTGTGTTAGCGGTGTCCACATCCACTGCTCCGCTTTCCTTGAGTCAGAATTTTTATTTCACCATGTACAAACTTAATTGTCATTTCCCATCCCCCTCCACAGGAAGTTTCCATGTGATAGGACAAATTGATTGTACTAGAGGTATGTGGTAGTTTAAAAGAAAGTGGCCCCCAAATGGAGTAGCACTATTAGGAGGTGTGCTTTTGTTGGAGTAGGTGTGGCCTTGCTGGAGGGAGTCTGTTGCTGTGGGGGTGAGCTTTGAGGTCTCTTATGCCCAAGCTCAGAGTGACACTTAGACCATTTCCTGTTGCCTGAGTGTCAAGATGTAGGACATTCAGCTCCAGCACCATGTCTGCCACCATGCCACACCAGGATGATAATGGGCTAAACCTCTGAAAATGTAAGCCACCCCAATTAAAGACTTTCTTTCATTGTAAGAGTTGCAGTGCTTATGGTGTCTGTTCACAGTGATACAAACCCTAAGAAAGACAAGGTAGAACTAAGAATGGTAAACAAAGCTATTGAGTTTACTTTAATGACTCTTCTTGTTTTTGGCAATTACCAGACAGAGTGAAAGAAATCCAAGAAAAAGATACTTCATTGTAATAAAATGAACTGGGGGAAAATATTGAGTAGCTTTCTTACTTTGTGAAATGATGAAGATAACACCTAATTTCCAGAGTTACCTAGGTTAAGTCTGAAGCCATAAATCACTATTACAGTATCTCTGCTCCCAGTTCCTTTAACTTACAATTATTGCCTTCTTTTCATTAGCTTTTGAGGAATTATCATGTCTCAAGCCATAGCTTGAGACAAATATGCATCTCATCATGTGTTTTGTATAATGCAGAGTACATAAACACCAGATCACTATGTGCTGAGTAGCTTTAGGTACATACAGTAGGGGTTCTTGTTTGTTAAGTCAAATTAGTTATTTATGCTGCTTGTACAGTCCAGAAAATTAAAATGTTTATCAAACAGAAAGAATGATACCTTTCAGTATTTCAAGAAAAAAAGTATCTATGATTTTGTGCAGTACAATGATTTGATTTTTAGCTTTGCTGTGTAATTAGTTTGTAAAAATGACTTGAATGGTGTAAGTGTCTTTTTGCATATATATGTACAATTAGTACATGAATAGTTACTGGCTTCCTTGTCTGTTTGGCTAAAAGGTCCTATACATCTTCTGATGTGCCACACCAAATCCAGTAGATTCTGTGTGACAAGTTCCACAGACTGAGGCGATAACTTCAAAAGAAGGAGGTCTCCTGGAAACGGTTGTGGAACTCTCAGCATCCTCTGAGTAAGTATCTCTATAAAAAACCTTGTTTGAGAACTGAAAAACACACTGAGATTCAAACTGCCTCTGTGTTTGTTTCTGTTTGTCACCGCAGAATCCTTACCCAGCTATTCTTCGAAGATCCTCATCTCAGGGACTCCCATACCCAGCTGGGTGGTCCGTGGCACTGATGTACCACTTAACACCCAGATTCTGAACTCATGTCCTACTGCCAACTACACTTCACATTGTGTCTTAAACTCACTGTTTCTTGACCAAAATCTTAAATTTCCTTTTTAAAACTTGTATTACAGTACTAGTGGATATGAAATTTCTAAAATTAGTAAATCAAATATACAACAAATTCTGTTAAAATACAAATACACATTTTATGTTTTGAATAGAACTTAAGTTAGCAACTTTCTCGTTAAATTGATGAAAAAGTATTTTATTAGAAATAGTAGGTTATGCTGGGAGTTGGTGGCACATGCCTTTAATCCCAGCACTCGGTAGGCAGAGGCAGTCGGATCTCTGTGAGTTCGAGGCCAGCCTGGTCTACAGAGCGAGTGCCAGGATAGGCTCCAAAGCTACACAGAGAAACCCTGTTTCGAAAAACCATATATATATATATATATATATATATATATATATATATATGTATGTGTGTGTGTGTTTGTGTGTGTGTATCAGAATCAGAAATAGTAGGTTATAAATGAAAAGGTAAGAATAAAAATAAATTCTTTTTAGTATTTTTATTTCATCAATACAGATCACTACATTATTTTTATTTTTTCATTATGTTTTTAATTGGTTTTGTAGACAAAAGTCATGTATTTGGGGGCTGAGAGATGGTTCAGTGGTTACAAGTATTTACTCTTTTTGCAGAGGTCTGGAGTTTGCTTCCAGCACCCCAAAGTGGATCACAGCTGGCTCTAACTCCAGTTCAGGGGGTTTCAGTGCCATCTTCTGATCTACACAGTGTATGCACATGGTGCATACAGATACAGATGGACAAAAAAAACACACATACTTAAGGGTAAAATTTAAAATATTTAAAAAAGCCATGTGCTTGAGCCATTTTAAATAAAGAGAAATGTATTTAATATAAATTTTCTCACTATCTAACCATAGAGGAGACAAGCATGACTAATGTTTGTGAACCCTGGTTGTCTTCTGCCCTTGGCATCTGACTCCAATGCCCATTTCCCACACAGCTATAGGAGATGGTAGGTGAGGCTGTTGTCCAAGCTGTTCCTCAAGCAACTGCTTACTGATTTGCAGATGCAGCTGCCGTTTGGGGGTAATTTATTGGATCCCTTTCAGTCTCTTTAACTTGGGCACCTGGTGAAGAATGGTCCAGCATGACACTCCTTCACTCTCCTTGGTTGGGGTGCTTTCACTCTATCCTCACCCCTGCTTTCTTTCCCTACCCGCCCCCCACCCCTGGTGGTGGTGGGGATCAAGAAGTGATGACTCACGGTGTGTGGTCAGCTTTGAGGAGTTTGCTCAGTTACTGGCAATTCAGGTTTCTGGCTCATAAAGTACGAATCATGATCACAGTCTTAAGGGACAGAGGCAATCTCTGTAGCATCTTATAATGAAATGATGCCAGTGCTAGTAAAAGTGTGTCTTAGCAAGTTAGCGATTCTCATATGAGATACGGTCAGTTAAAATTTTGTCATGGGGCCTGGTTATGACCCCAGTGTTTCTCACTAAGTTTCCTCTAAATAAGGAATACAATGCAATACGGGGGGGGGGGGATTCTTTCTTAGTTCAATTATAACTCATTAAAATTTTTGGATTTAACTTTGTTTTGGCTTTCTTAGAGACTTTCACATAAGCAAGTTCTTCATTTAAGAAGTCCCTGGTAGTTATTCTTTCTTTTTCTGTCATTACCCTTTCTCCTTGACTCACTTCCAACTTCAGTCTTTCCTGTATGTTTTAATTTCTTCCCAATCACCCTAAAACCACTTTTGCTCATAAGCCTTTGCTACAGAAGAGAGACCTTTACATTTTTCACTATTGTTTTCCTTTAATTTAATATGCCTTTTTGTTGATTTTAGAAACTCCAAAAATAAATTCTGTGAAAAATGAAAAAAACAAACAAACAAACAAAAAAAAAAAACCAAAAAAATCTATCCACCCAGCTGCTAGTCTGGTTTGAACTTAATTTTAATACCACCTGGGGAAATGAAAGTGAGATCAGAGCCAAACACAAACTAAAATAAAAACAAACACATCTTCCTTTTCCCACCTTTCTGCATAGCAGACGATTGAGAGTAGGCCGATCTAGAAATGTGAGCAGGGAGCACTTGAGCTGACTTGGAGGCCAAGTCACATCAGAGACAAGGAAGATTTTTGTCCTATTTATAGGGCTGCTGTCACCCTTACTCTTTCCATGTAATTAGACAGCCACCTCGTGGTTATTCTGTAAAGTAAGTCCTTTCTGCATTTTAAAATAGGAACACATCTGATGCTCTGTGCCCACACTCTCCTGTATCTATGGCTACTCCAACACAGGACCACAGAGTCAGAACTGGAATCTGCACTGGGTGTTTTACATTTCTCTAGTGTAGTAAAGAGTCATTTTCCAGCAGAAAACTGCACTTGCCTCTTTGTAATATAGGGTTAAGGGTAAATAATGCTCCCCTGTCAGGATGAAGGTATGTGTGATGTTGAGAAGAGACAGCTATATCAAGGACTCATGGGAAAATGTCAGCACCTTCTCCCTGGGTGAGGCTCAAAGGAATGGCAGTCTTCTTTTGGTTTCCTAGGAGATGTTGTAGTGTTTGCAGAAAATTTCTACCATAGACTCTACTCATACAACCTGCTTCCTATAGAGATGGCCCCTACCAAGATTAGTTAAACCTGCTTTCCTGTGAGCTGGATGTAATGACATGCCTGCATATATGTTCAGTTGTAATAAACAGGCCAAGCTTCCACTGGGTGCTGGGGCTTCCCTATCAGAGAGCACAGTTAACCTGGTCCTAGAGCATCTGTGTGTCTTTTTATTTCACCCCCTTGCTGTCATTGTCATGTAAATGTGAAGTGTTCAGCACTTGCCCTCTTGGGAGTTCCCTTGGTGACAGCCCCAGTATCTTTAGTACTAATAAAAATGTCTGTGTGGGAATTCTTGCTTACACCTAACAGTCATTAGTCAGACACTTCCATGAACTGAATCAAATTAATTCTTATGCATAATGTCTGTTGTAGGACAGTGCAACATGTGCAGTGGTTGTGGAGGATACTGGAGAGAGCCATCAGTCTTTCTTGATATGACAAGTTGATGTTTCAATAGTTTCTTGAAATCCCTCTATCTATGACTTCTCTCATCTTCCTTAGGGCACACATGCACACTACAAGAATATCTTAAATGGTTCCTCCAGTGCAGAAGCAGCTCAGATGTCTGTGCTCACCTTGCACTCGTTTTCTCCTGACTTGGTCCTCCTGCTCTGCTGTTTTGTCCAGCATTAGATCCCTGGTCTTATAGTAACATTTACACTTTTTTTTATTCTCTCCAGATAGGATCTACACCATAAGAGTAAATTACCATATTTATCAGTTTTTCTAACATCAGACCTAGAACATATAAAATACTCAGTTAATAGTTAATAAACACAAAGGAATGCTATGCTTTTGTCAATGTTCAGAGAAAACATTTCATTATTTTTATGAAAGCATGTGTCATTATTCAGGACAAAGGACTTTGGCAGGGGCTAAACTACTGCTATGAAAATTAATCTGGGGTAGTGTTATTACACTGTGATATTCTTCTTACATATAGTTTGCTTCATGAATCAGAAGTTCACTAAATGTCTGTGAAATAGTTAAAATTATAAATATATTACATGACCAAAGAACTGCTTGTTTTATGTAATATAATCTATTCACATTATTAGTGTCTTACTATTTATACCATTCATATAAAAACACCCATCAATGAGTTCTGAAATCACCTCTTCAAGATACTGTATTTTGATGCTTAGTTCCATACATGTATTCTTAATGTTTAATTTTCATACATTGTATTTCCCCCCTTATCTTTATTTGGGGACTTTTTCTGAAAGTACCGTTTTCTCACAGTATCAGAAATTGTCCCAGGAGAACAGCCATATAGTTCCCATACTGAGGCCACCACACTCTATCACTACTAGTTAGAGGTAACACTCCTTTTTTATTCTAACATTTGATCATGATTCCCATAAAGATGACGTTGCCCAAACAAGGCATTTATATTTATGAGCATGTGTTTTTGCCCCACAATTCACTTGAGATTCACAACCTAATAAACTGTGCACATTATTCTAGACCATTAATCTTCTAGACTCTGTTATATTCTTCATGGAGAAGATTTAATATCTAAGAAATAGGTTATCTAAACCAAATTGTAAGGTAAATCTATTGTGGGATTGAGGATGTTATATTGACAACCTCTCCTGAATTTCTGAAAGGACTACCAGAAAATGAAAATTGGTCATTTCCCCCTTAGTTTCAAACATTTCTAAGGGCTTTGTTTTTGCTACCTCAATTGCCTTTCTAGCATTTCTTTGGGGGACTTAATGTGATTATCTGTGTTTTCAAAGAAAAATTGAACACTGAGAGATTGATTTCACAGCTAAGTTTATGAATCTGAAATCCACAGTGATTATGGTTTTGGACCCAATGGGTCTTCTCTCTAGCCTTGGTCCTCAGAGCTACACAGAGGCACAGGTTGAAATCTGCTCATAGGATTCCTGAGTAGTTTTAATTACTTTGCTTTATAAATTTCAGACAAAATTGGCTAACATATATCTTTCCAGACAATTAAAAAGTATCTGTAACTATGAACTATGCAAACATGTTATTCAAATAATACAATGCATAAGCCTCAGTGGAAATCTTTTGAATAGTAACTCTACTACAATTAAACAAACATCTCAATGACATTCTGTATAATTACATTCAGGGTAATGCTGAGAGGCTCAATGGGAATTTTGGTCTATGTGGCAGTGAATATAACCTTAATATGAGCCATGAGTGGATACAACTTGGACCAACAGTCCTTTCCAGATCCCCTTTCTAGGTACTTTAGAAACCTCACATACTTATGCTTTTTGGATAGTAATTTGTAGGCTTTCATAACCAGAGGTATGCCCAGACATTGGTCTGAATCTGGCCACAACTGGCTGCATTATTAGCTGTCACTAATGTGCCAGGTGATTCACTGAAACCTCTTATAGCAACATGGAATGTTTCTGCTACTGCCTTGCAAAAGTTGCTTTCCAAGAAATGCTAAGTTAGATATCAATGATCATAATGTAATTCTCTTAAAACACAATAATTAACAGATTGAGTCAAAGGTTTATGATTAGAAAGAGAAACCTGACTTCTAATAAAACCCCCACAAGCATCCTGTTTCTTTTATTGAACCCATATTTTACTTACTACATGTACATAATGGGATAGAAGAACACAGTGGAATCCCTAGATTAATTCTACTAAATCAAAGGAATCAGATGTAATATTCATTTTAGATTTCAAAAGTTCTTTAAAAGTTCACTGTGATAGCTTTTGGTGTTCAGCACCATCCACTGGCTTGCTCCAGTGCAATTAGATGAGTTTGTGGTTTTAGTAGAACAACATTGTGACATGGTGCAGGTTATATACAAAATTTCAAATTCTACTGAAAATAGATTTTTCACACTATATATTTTGATCACAATTTCCCTTCTCCAAGTACTCCCAAGATCCTCCACACCTTCCAACCCATCCAAATCCTTACCATTCTTTCCCACCAAAATCCATACCCCTCTTTCTCTCTCTCTCGGTTATAAAACTGGCAGGTAAATTTAAAAACAAGAAAATAGACAAACCAACTCCCAAAACCCATTCTCTCTCTCTCTCTCTCTCTCTCTCACACACACACACACACACACACACAGAGAGAGAGAGAGAGAGAGAGAGAGAGAGAGAGAGAGAGAGAGAAAGAGAGAGAATTCCCCTGAAAACCCCAAATCAGAGAAACTAAAATACGTAAGCAAAAGACCTCTGAGGTTTAAAAAATGTCCAGAAAAAGCATTCTCAGGCAAAAACCCTCCAAAAACATGATTGAGTTTGTTTTGTGTTGTCCATTGTACTGTTGGGTGTGGGGCTTGCCTTTAAGTGTGATTTGTATATCCAATGGGACTGTTGAAGAAAACTAATTTTGCCTTTGCCAGCAGTTGTTAATTGGAGATTGCTTCCTGGTGTCCTGTTCCTCTCTCAGCACTGGAACCCCATTTGGCTTAGACCTGTGCAGGTCCTGTGCATGCTGCCACAATCTCTATGAGTTTATATGTGCATTAACCCTGTTGCATCTAGAAGACATTGTTTCCTATGCATCTTTATCCCCACTGGTTTTAAAAATCTTTCTGCCTCCTCTTCCATAAAGTTCCATGAACCCTGAGGGGAGAGATTTGATGAGACATCTTATTTAGGAAAGAGAGTTTCAAATCGCTCATTCTGTGCACATTTTCCAGTTGTAGCTCTCTGTATTTGTTTCCATTTACTACAGGAGGAAACTTCTTTGATGATGGCTGAGGAAATCACTGATTTCCTGGCACCCAACAGCCTTGGCAATAGCCTGGGTTGTTTGGGAGTTTCCATGAGGACCTTTTGTCCCACAACTCAATTAGGTATGACCCATTCCTGGCACTGGAGTATAGCAAAATGTTGTTGGGAGTCATTTTATTGCTTTATTTCTTTAGCAGAGCAGTAGTATTTGGTTTTCCCATAGGTCACTGGTCTATCCAGGCTCAGTGCTGGCTCAGCTTTTCAGTTTCAGGCATGGGTTTTATTTTGTGGAGAGGGCGCTAAATCCAAACAGATAGTGCTTGGTTACTCCTGCAACTTTTGTACCACTATTGCACTAGCCAGTGTGACTTGCAGGCAGGTGACCACTGCAGACCAAAGGGCTTGTACCTGGATTTCTGTTTACCCTTTTCTTCTGGTACCGTATAGAGTATGTGTCAGTGGCATGGAAAGTAGTTGGTAGAAGGGAAAGCTCTAGGTAGGCAGCAGTTCAACTTCTCCATGTTCAATGAGTTGTCCTCAGCTATAGGGCTTTAACATCAGATTGCAGAGAGACCCAACAGCCTTGGCAATAGCCTGGGTTGTTTGGGAGTTTCCATGAGGACCTTTTGTCCCACAACTCAATTAGGTATGACCCATTCCTGGCACTGGAGGTTTCATTTGGTGGAGAGAGAGGTCTAGTTGGGGCTTTGTCTCCCCCATTAATTGGTGATTGCATTTCCTATTAGTATATATTTTCAGAAGAGTCTACTATAGTAGGTTTCCATATACCCCCTCAAATGGTCTTTAGCTTTAGCTTTTCCTCATTATGTCCCCCTTACTCTCCTTTTCTTCCCCATATCTCATGTACTTAAAAGTTTGACAAATATATGGCAGAAGTATAATCTTTTTTATATTTACTTTTTTATTAGTTCATCCCCCTCCACTCTCCACGGAGGGTAGGGCACTCCATGGGGGCTCCCCAAAGTCCACCACATCATTCTGGGCCGGGCCTGGGCCCTCCCCCATGTGTCCAGGCTGAGAGAGCATCCCTTCATGTGGGGTAGGCTCTCAAAGTCCCTTCTTACACCAGGGAAAAATGCTGATCCACTACCAGGGGCCCATAGAGTGCCCAGTCCTCTTCATTGACATCCACACAGAAGTACAATCTTTAATTGCTACATTTGTACTGGAAATATACTCCTGTTAATATACTGAAGCTACATTATATAGTGTTTGCTATTGTTTCAGTTATCTAAAGTACGAGCTTTAGTGATCCTATTTTTAATTTAAAAACTGGAAGTTTCATCCATGAGTACACTAAGTTTTCCATCCCTCCATTTCCCTTTCTAAATCCTCCCATATTTCCTGCACTGACTATTTCTCAGATAATTACCTCTTCTTCTATAATTATTATCCTCTCTCTCTCTCTCTCTCTCTCTCTCTCTCTCTCTCTCTCTCCCTCTCTCTCTCTCTCTCTCTCTCTCTCTCTCTCTCTCTCTCTCACACACACACACACACACACACACACACACACAAACTATTGAGTCCACTTAGTGTTACCCTTTTGTACAAATGTTTTCGTTTGACCACTTGGCTTTGGAAAACTGATCAAGGGGGTTATTTTAAAAGAAAATTGATTCTTTCTCTTGCAGCAGCCTTTGATTGCCAGTGTAAGGGTGGAGCCTTATGAAGTGCTTTTCCCCCCTATCATTGACGTATCAAATGAAGTAGTCATTGTTAGGTTTTTGTTGGGAGCTGCAAAGTACCGCGCCCAAAAGATGGCGCCGGTTTCCGCCTTCCGCCAGCCCAATGGCGAGTGCTCTCTGTGGTAAACAACTTCTAATTTGGTAAAGGTCATGTATCCTCTTAATTCTGCTTGGAGACAACCTATCCTGGTGCACCACGTAGGGTTAGGTGATTGGTAGATGTAGACTATATCAGGCCCCGTCTTCCTCAACCCGGGGCCGCTATTCACTGTAAAGCAAGGTTCCCGAATAAAACTGTGTGAAGAAGATTCCTCGGTGTTGAGTCGTTCTTGCTGGTCAAGGGTGGACGCGACAAGTGGTGGCCCGTACGGGGAATCAGAACTTCTCACAGTAGGGGTGGTGCCGGTAAGTTCCCAAGGTGAGTAGGACAATAAGGTCTCTGGTAAGGAGCAATAAAAGCCCTCAGCAAAGAGGCAATAAAGTCTCCGAAGAGGAGCAAGGCTGTTCACAGCAAAAGCGAACCGAAAGTAAAACACCTCGCTCCTGCTTTAACTTGCAGAGTGAGAGTAAGTGAATGGACCCTGCTATTATAGTGGTGATTTGGCTGGTCTTTAACATTGCAGTGTGGGCTTTTGTTTTCTGGTGGTGTTATCCGACTTGCACTCCTTCGGAGCACACAAACTAAAACAAAAGCACAATGGGATTGTCACAATCACATCCAATTTTTCTGGCTCTTCAAGAGCTGCTTCATTCTAAAAATTTAAGGTTAACTAAAGCCACGTTGCAGAGGTTCCTGAATGAATGCGACACCATTGCACCCTGGTTCGAAGCCTCAGGCAATCTCTTGGTGGCTAGTTGGGATATGTTAGGGAAAGACCTGGATTTTGCCTGGGAACAAGGAACATTGAAGTGTGTTCGACCAGTATGGCAACTGGTGCGCAGCTGTCTAGAGGACCTAGAGGGAAATAAGAAAGCTATAGTGAATGGACAAGCTGCCCTTGAAATGCTTCAAGAAGAAAGATCAGAACAGTCAGAAAGTGAGAGAGGAAAGGAAAAAACGGAAAGGGAATAAGAAGCGAGTCTATCCTTCTCTAGGAGAGTTGAGGAAGGAGTTAAAAGAACCAGGAGAGGATTCAGAATCAGAGCAGTATATATGTGAGAATGAGGACCTCACAGAGGATGAGGAGGGAGAGATTATTGAGCTCATGGAAAAACATTCCTTAAAAGTATCAGAAAAACAGTGCCCTAAAATGGCAACTGTAAAGCAAGGACACTGCCCTATCGCTCCTCCCCCTTACTGCTCGAAAGAGGAAGTAGGAGCTCCTGGTTGCTCCAACTTCTGTCCGGAAGTGTGGCGTACTGTTCGCACTGAGTTCCGGATTGCTCGACCACTGGCTTATCCAGTTTTTACAGATGATAACCAACAGAGATATCATGAGCCGACTGACTTTAAAATAGTCAAAGCTCTGGCAGAGTTGGTACGCACCTATGGGGTGACGGCAGCTTTTACAATTGCTCAGGTAGAAGCACTCGCTTCTGTATGACACCTAGTGATTGGATGAATTTGGTAACAGCTTGTTTATCACCAGGACAATATTTGGATTGAAGAGCTTTCCAAATTGAGTTTGCCAATGATCAAAGTGCGGCTAACCGCGCCGCTGGTAATCCATACTGGGATGTGAACATGCTTCTTGGTCAAGGACGTTTTGCACAGCAACAAACAGGATATCCTCCTCAAGTGTATGATCAGATTAACCAAATAGCCATTAGCGCTTGGAGGTCTCTGCCCAACAAAGGTGAGGTCAGTGGAAATCTTACAAAGATATTACAAGGTCCTATGGAACCCTTTTCAGACTTTGTGGCAAGAATGGTAGAATCTGCAGGACGAGTGTTTGGGGATCCAGATGCTGCTATGCCTTTGATCAAACAGCTGATTTATGAACAATGTACAAAGGAGTGTAGGGCTGCAATAACTCCATATAAGGCTAAAGGCCTTGAAGTCTGGATGAAAGTCTGTAGGGAGTTAGGGGGTGTCCACTGACTAATGCTGGCCTAGCAGCTGCTGTGATGCAATTAACTAAGAAAGGCGGAAGTTCAGGAGCTTGCTTTAAATGCGGCAAGCAAGGGCATTTGAGAAAGCAATGCCCGGAGGGAGGAATTACTAAAGTCAATAACTCTACCCCACGCTCCAAGCAACCTGGCTTATGCCCTAGATGTAGAAAAGGAAATCATTGGGCTAAGGATTGTAGATCAGTAAAAGACATCAGTGGACAGCCTCTTATTCAGGGGTATGGAGGAGCCCGTCCAAAAAATGGACTACGGGGCCCACGACCCCAGGGCCCACAAATATATGGAGCCATGGAGGATCAGAACCAGAAGCAGAGTCCCGAAACCTGGCCTTCTCTTCGACATCCGAGGAACCGAGGAGAGCCACTACAGGCTCCGCGGGGCTGGACTTACGCTCCACCACCAGACTTGTATTAACTCCCAGAATGGGGGTTCAGCTTGTAGACACTGATTTTAAGGGACCCCTTGAGCCTGGCACAGTAGGCCTGCTTATAGGAAGATCATCTGCAGCATTGAAAGGTTTACCAGTACATCCTGGAGTTATAGATCCTGATTACATGGGTGTAGTAAAGATCATGGTAGAATCTCCTAGAGGGATTACAGCCATTTCTCCTGGAGACAGGATAGCACAGTTACTGCTTTTACCAAGTTTACATGATGTTTCCAGCTCAAACCAGAGAGAGAGGAGAGGGAAGCTTTTGTTCTACTGGATCAAACTTAACTTTCCTAGCTTTAGATCTTGATCAACGTCCAACCCTTGAGTTAATAGTGAATGGTAAGAAAATCCTAGGCTTACTAGATTCTGGAGCTGATAAGAGCATCATAGCCACCAAAGATTGGCTCTCTGGCTGGCCTATACAGGTGTCTTCTCAGACTTTACAAAGTTTGGGCTATGCTAAGGTTCCTGATATGAGTGCTAGACAATTGCCTTGGAAAGATCAGGAAGGGCATTCAGGGACCATGCAGCCTTATGTGTTAGACTTACCAATTTCACTATGGGGAAGAGATTTGCTAAAGGATATGTGTTTTAAACTCACAAATGAATACTCAGAAGCATCTCAAAATATCATGAAACGAATGGGATACGTCCCAGGTTGAGGCCTCGGAAAACATCTGCAGGGTAGAACTAGTCCTATTATTCCACAACCGAGACCTAAAAATCTAGGTCTGGGTTTTTCCTAGGGGCCACTGAGGGAGTTATTCCTATTACCTGGAAAACAGAGGAGCCGGTATGGGTTCCTCAGTGGCTACTTTCCTCTGAAAGACTGGAAGCTGCTAGGACTCTAGTGCAGGAGCAGCTGGATCTGGGGCACATAAAAGCCTCTGTATCTCCATGGAATACTCTTATTTTTGTCATTAAGAAAAAATCTGGTAAATGGAGACTGCTTCATGATCTTAGAGCTATTAATCAGCAGATGCAAATTATAGGCCCTGTGCAACGTGGTCTTCCACTTTTCAATTCTTTACCTGCATCACGGCCTATCATCTCTATAGATATTAAAGATTGTTTCTTTTCCATACCTTTGTGTGCCAAGGATTCAGGGTGTTTTGCATTTACGCTGCCCTCTTATAATCATGAACAGCCTGATCTAAGATATGAATGGATAGTGTTGCCACAGGGGATGGCCAATAGTCCTACTATGTGTCAGTTGTTTGTGGCAGAAGACATTGCTCCTTTGAGAGTGGACTTTCCAAAGATTAGATGTGTTCAATATATGGATGATATTTTATTGGCTGCCAAAGATGATAAAACGCTCAATAAGGCATATACAAAATTGGTAAAATTGCTTGAGATGCATAATTAGTGTCATAGCCTCAGAAAAGGTACAAAAGGACACTGTTGTTAACTATCTAGGGGCTAAGATTCTCCCTCATACAATTATTCCACAAAAGATAGAGATTAGAAAAGATAATTTAAAAACTCTTAATGATTTTCAGAAGTTGTTGGGAGATATAAATTGGATAAGGTGTTATTTAAAATTACCTAATTATGAGTTGAAACCATTGTATAATATTCTCAATGGTGATTCAGCGTTGGATTCACCTAGACAGTTAACCGCTGAAGCCAGAGAAGCTTTAAAGAAAGTGGAGACAGAATTACAAAATGCCAGCCTTAAACAGCTAATAGAAAAAAATGGATATTCTTTTGTGTGTGCTCCCAACATTCTCCCAGCCTACAGCTTTGCTGTGACAAGATGGTCTGTTACTATGGATTTATTCTAAATCCTCCCCAGGAAAAACCATTGAATATTATCCTGCAGTGGTTGCTGACTTGGCTCAAAATGGGATACAGCAATGCATTCAATATTTTGGGAGACTATCAAATAAGATCATAATCCCATATACTGCTCAACAAGTTAAGATACTTTGTGGAACTGTGGATGATTGGACCATTCTTCGATGTGGATTTTCAGGAGAAACAGATAATCATTATCCCAAACACCCTCTAATGTCATTTTTTAAAGAACATCCAGTCATTTTTCCTAAAATGACTGCAGCAGCTCCTATTGCTGGAGCCACAAACATTTTCACTGATGGATCCAAGATGGGCTATGGAGCCTATATGATAGAGCATCAGGATCCAGTGCAATTTCAATATCAGCCTGGCTCCCCCCAGATTATTGAATGTAAAATTGTTCTTGAAGTGTTTAGAAATTGCCCATTCTCCTTTAATCTGATTTCTGATTCAGCATATGTTGTGAATGCTGTTAAGGCCCTGGAGGTTGCAAGACCTATCAAACCTAATAGTACAGTTTGCAAACTCTTACAGGAGTTGCAAAAGTTGATCGGCATCGAGATCAGAAATTTTTTATACAGCATATTAGGGCTCATACTATCTTGCCCGGACCTCTATCAAAAGGCAATGAGATCATAGATCACTGTACTAGAGGGGAATATGTATTTTTCGCTTCCCCTGTGGAGCGAGCGCAGCAATTTCACAAACAATTCCATGTGTCTGCAAAAACTTTACAGCAAAGGTTTCAGCTATCTCGAGCAGAGGCTAGACAGATAGTATTGAATTGTCAACAGTGTATAACCTTTTTGCACCCCCCCTAGCCTGGGGGTCAATCCCAAAGGGTTATTGCCCTTGAAGATCTGGCAAATGGACGTAACTCATTTTTCAGAATTTGGAACTCTTTAATATATCCATGTGTCTGTGGATACCTGTTCAGGCATCATCCATGCCACCCCTATGAGTGGGGAAAAGGCTCGCAATATCATTGGACATTGCCTTGAGGCGTGGGCTGCCTGGGGAAAACCTCAGCAATTAAAGACTGACAATGGTCCTGCTTATTCAGCTCACTCTTTTACCTCCTTCTGTAAACAGATGGAAGTCCAATTAAACCATGGCCTACCTTATAATCCCCAAGGACAAGGAATAGTTGAAAGAGCTCATCGCACATTGAAAGAATGTTTATTAAAACAAAAAGGGGGAATAGGCCATGGTAGAACACCAAAGGAACAACTATCCTTGGCTCTCTTTACTCTGAATTTTTTAAATTTGGATTCTCAAGGCCTTTCTGCTGCCGATAGGCACCAGACTCAGGCACCTGCTCAGAAGGACTACGTAAGATGGAAAGATATCCTTATGGGTCAATGGCATGGACTGGACCCGGTGTTAGCATGGGCGAGAGGTTCTGTTTGTGTTTTTCCCCAGGATCAGCAAGACCTGGTGTGGATTCCAGAGAGACTAATGAGGCTGTGCAACAAACAAGATGAAGCCTCCGAAATTGATCCTGTTGCTGACCTTGACAACACCATGGTTGACCCAGGTCAGAGAACAAATCCTTTGGGCCATAGCGAAAGTGTGGCCAATTCCCTTGCCTGTTCATAGCACATCTAAAGTTTTGCCTGTCTTCTTTTCTACTAGTTGTGAATTGGGCTTGCCTTGTGTCAGTTTAGACCACTAATATTTCTCTCCATGGAACATTATGCTTCTCCCTTATTAATAATTCTAACCCATGCATTTGGTTAGAATGGTTCTGTCGGCAACTGGCTTGATCCCCTTACTCATAACCAGGTCTCGAGTGCTATGCTCACTGTAGTCCTGACTCAGATTAGTACAGGCGCTAGTTCTGGCTTTGGCACTGGTACAAATGGGACCAAGGATGTAAATATCACTACATTTCTGATGCTGATGGAGGGGCTCCGACCCTCAAATTTATGCTTTAGTCAAGAGAACTCCACTGCTCGACAAGTCTTGCCTTATTGTGCACCCAATCGAGGCTATCCTCCTCATTGGACGCCCTGTCAGAGTCCGGACCACAAACTTAAACAGATAGCTCCAGGTTTTGAATTTACTCCCCCTCTTGGCAAGTACCAGTATAACCTAACTCAGGGAGGTTCCCAAAGAACAGGCAGTAAAAATACCTGGCCATGGTTTCAATGGATACTCTCCAATGAACGTGGAGAATTTACTTCTCTTGAACCTTTTATAGTTCTCCAGAATCTCTGCATAAGGCTTCTTAATGTTTCTGGTACAAGGGATGAGAAGGGACCTTCTCTTAAGAATCTATCAATACATAAAACTTTGAATAATCTCACTGTTCCAGGTAGCCCAGTATGTTTAAAAGCTCCCTTTTTCTTTCTGCTCTCTAATGCTACTAATGCCACCAAAGAAGTGATCTCATGCAATTCAACTGACATCTCCTGCATTGCTAGTCAATGTTGGAATGGTTCTGCTAATACAGCAGTAGTGATGAGGATTCCTATGTATGTTCCTATTCCGGTTAAAGTGGATACAGGAACATTTCCCATTACGGAAATCATCAGAACCAAACTGGACTTTGGCATAACTGCAGCATTGGTTACTGCCATAACCCTTTCTGCAGCAGCGGCTACGACTGCTGCCGTTGCCATGGCTGCTCAGGTCCAATCAGCTGAGACAGTCAATGACATTGTGGAAAAAACAGCTACAACATTAACTACCTTGAGATCTATTGATGGCCACTTAAAAGCTGGCATTCTAACTGTGAACCAAAGAGTGGACCTGTTGTAGGAACAGGTGGATGATTTAGTGACCTTAACTTCCATAGGATGCATTCATTCATTTTCTTCTTTGTCTATCACCTCCAGGATAGCCGACAATTTCATGGAGAACAGCAACCTGAGTTGGCAGCTGTGTGCCTACCTTCAGGGAAATTGGAGTCAACAGTTTGAGAACCTGACAGACACCCTCACACAACAGATTATTGCCGTGAATGCTACACACCTGAGCCTGCCCACTGTTAATACCCTCTTAACTACCCTTAAGCAAGCCATTAGTTTACTTAAGGAATGGGCTGGAGTAGGGGTTATGCTTTCCATGATTATGTTAGCCATTTTTGTTTGCCTGTGGTGCCTATGCAGGATCAGGAATTCACAAAAATCCCAAGCTGCCATGTTGGTACAGGCCTTTGCTGCTGTGGAAGCAGGACAATCCCCTCAAGCATGGTTATCTATGCTGACAGACAAATAGATATCTGTCTCGCCCTTACTGAGTGAGTGATGCGTATCTGAATCAGTCATGCTCAATGATGGGCGCCTTCCCCTCTTGCTGAGCAAATAAGCATACATGTGTTCCCTTCAACCTAAGACATGAGCCTATGAGGGCAACACAGTGACTCTTTGACGGGTAAGATAGGGACACTGGGGTTGAACCTAAGACAGAGATGACTGAAATCTGACAACAGATAGATACTTCTACTCCTATAATATTAAAACAAAAAGGGGGAACTGTTGGGAGCTGCAAAGTACCGCGCCCAAAAGATGGCGCCGGTTTCCACCTTCTGCCAGCCCGACGGCGAGTGCTCTCTGTGGTAAACAACTCCTAATTTGGTAAAGGTCATGTATCCTCTTAATTCTGCTTGGAGACAACCTATCCTGGCGCACCACGTAGAGTTAGGTGATTGGTAGATGTAGACTATATCAGGCCCCGTCTTCCTCTACCCGGGGCCGCCATTTCACTGTAAATCAAGTTCCCGATTAAACTGTGTTGAGGAAGATTCCTCAGTGTTGCGTTGTTCTTGCTGGTCAAGGGTGGACTCGACAGGTTTTGTTCAGTCAAATGTATTGTTGAGGTTTTATGGGGTAGCATCTCTATCTCACAGCAGGCTTCCTAGTCCTCTGGCTCTTGCAATCTTTCCACCTGTCTTCTGTGATGTTCCCCAAGCTCTTCAAACAGACCCATAGTCAAATATAACAGGACAGCAGTGGAGACTCCTGATCATCGATAACTAAGGGTCTATGAATGAACTGAGACTGTTTCTTCAATACATTTTGCTGGAGACATTGTATATCAATGGGGAGAAGAATGAAGCCATAATCTCTCAAAGTAAATTCAAAATGAATTGAAGACTCATAAAACAAAATTATGAATCACTGAAAAAAAAACATAGCAGAAACACTTGAGGATATTCAAATGCACAAGGATTTTTCTGGATATGATTCCAAAAGCATAGGTCACAGAAGATAAGAGTAGACAAATGGGATCATGTTAAGTTAAAAACAAGCAGTATGCCTCACAAGGTAAATGCCAACAGGGTAAATTCAGGACCCACAGAATGGGGGAAAAACAGGTGCAAGGTGTAATTCTGATGAATTCATATTAGTGCCTGTCTTGCTTTCTCCTTTATATACAGTTCAGGATCCCTTGCTGAGGTAATAGTCCCAACTAAAATCAAGATGAATATTTCCACACCAATTAACATAATCAAGATACTTTCCCACAGGCATAGCCAGTGGCCTGACACTCAGATGATTCTAGATTCTGTCAACTTGGCAGAATTAACACATTATAGTACTAAAAAAAAATCCTTGACTTTTATTTGGACATTTTGAAATTTATCGAAGGATTCCCTTATGAATACCAAACAGTATCCAATGAAGCTCTGAAGATCTCTCATCTCCTTTTTCGCATGATTTTGATTCAGTTAGGTTGTGCTATATTAGGATATTAGTAAAGTACCCTGATTTAAGGAAAATGTAGTTTAGTTTACCTAAATTACCAAATCACTGACTGGAGCACTGAAGTATGCGCAGCAATTTTCTCACACATTCTGTAAATTAACATCACCGCACTACTTCTCAGGTGTGTAGTATCCCTTATCAGATCACTATATGCATGTCTCAGTTTCAAAAATACCATAGGAGAAAACATCTTTACTTCCTATAGCATGAGTTCTAACAGGTCTTAATAATAAAAACCTGGAGTCAGATAAATGCTGAAAGATGAGAGACTTATAGGAGCCAGCCACAAGACAGACCTTTTACTGCTAATGAATCCTCAGACCAAAGGCATGATTCTGTCCCTATGAATCCTCAGGCTAAAGCAATGAGCTTTTGTCTCTTCCACCTTATATCCATTTCTCTGTCCAGCCATTTGACTCCTTTCTCCACCTCCCTAGTGCTAGGATTAAAGATGTGAGCTACCACCACCTTGCTGTTTCTCTTTTGGACAGGATCAATGTCCTGTAGCCCAGTGTGTTGTGACCCAGCATGTCTCAGCCTTAATCCATGAGGTTCTGCCTGAGTGGGGGTGTGTGGACCTGGAAGCTCCTAGCAACCCAGCGTCGATAAAGACCAAACACAGGCGTCTTATCATCTTTAGAAAACTCTCAGTTCCATGTTGTAGATCTAGAGTCATTTCTTTATTAGCCATCCTTTTCTGCTGTTTCTTAACCATCCTGCCAATACCACGAGGGAACCATTTCTCTCTTTGTTCTCCTCTCTCCTCTGTTTGCTCTCCCCTAACTCCTGTCCTCCCTAGTCACCCACACACCTCACACCTCTGCCCAGGTGTAGGCCTATTCAGATGCTTAGGCCCACAGAGATGCAAATAGAGGCATATTACCCTGAGGCCATGGTAAACAATAGCAGCCTTACTGGCATTAACAATACAATAGTGAACCGGAGCTTTCCAGTGCCCTATGTTTACAGGAGCTGGAGGCTGGGCCCCAAAATATTCCATAACAGAATTATTTGATCCCCCATACCAGTGTGGTCTTAACTCACTGAGATCCTTCTGCCTCTGCCTCCCAAGTGCTGGGATTAAAGGTGTGCACCACCATTGCCTGGAATCTATGGCTAACTAGTGTGGCTATCTCTGTTACACTGATAGTCAGGCAAGTTTTATTTGTTCAATCACAAACAAAATATCACCACAACTTCCCTTGTTAATGTGATTAAACTGATACTTGGGGCAGGCCTTTGAAGGGCTTGAGGTAAATTGGGCCATAAATAAGTAACCAAGCAGGTCTAGGTCCTCTGTAGGTCTCTCCATTCTTGCTATGCTTGCAGGAGCCTCTGTTGAGGGCCTTGTCTTCCATTTCGCTCTGATACCAATTTACCCTTCCTCTTTTGCAAAGCACAGTGAAACAACGAAGACTAATTAAAGACCATCACCATATTCCAATTACACTGCTCATGTTGATTAGTCTGAGAAAACATGCAGCCAGTTTATTAAATCAGCATCTATTACATCATTGTAGAAAGACATAACAGCATGTAATATAATTAATATAAACTATTGTAAGATCTGAGCAGGATCATAACTCATAGCTGACAACCATGCCGTTTCACTTATTTATTCCATGTTATCTTGTCAGAATGTCAAATGTATTAGTGCTTTTAGATTTAGGAAAGTATAGCATATTAAGTAGTAATTTATCACTAGAGGACTGAAGAAAGCAAGCAATCCCTGACAGCAAGAAGTTGACATTTAAATGTTTGAAAAATATTTATCATTTAAGTGATTGTCTTACAGTGCAGTACCATATAGGAACAGTAAAATATTATTTAAAAAAGATTAATATATAAATGCTGAGAATGCAGCATCTTCCAGCCTCTGACGATCCTATCCGCAGGGCTTGTTCTCCTTTCTCTTTCGTGCTGACAGTTCTTGCACTGTGAGTACTACGTCCAGCTTAGGTGGCAACTGTCTTGCTGATCCATTTGGCACTTGTTGACAAAACTTGAAGTAGTCTCTACAAAGAAATCCCCTTAAATCTCACGTCAAAGCAAACTGTCCAGCTTGAAAAGATCTTCGGAGAAAGTTACAGAGTTTCAGGGGATGCAGAATTCTAACCTATGCCTTCACATTCTGTACAATGCTCATGTAAAATGGTTCAATTTTAATGGGAACCCTTGTAGTGACCGCTAGAAGACCACAAGGAAAAGGCGGGTAGAATGTGGAAGTGCTAAAATTCATGTGGTGCTGTCAACGTAAGGACGAGGTCCCCATCATCCTGTGATGTCGATGACTGCCCCCCTTCATTTCTGGGAACTTAAAGCCTTGGCAGATTGGCACTGTATCCTGTGACTGAGGAGGTACATAAGCCATAAGTAACATAGCAGTTACTGGTGATGTGGAAAATGGCCCTCTACCCAAGATCACACCAATGGCAGACAATGGCTACTCGGATGAAGAGACTGCTACCATCCACCATTGGCTAATTGGGCTCTGTAACCTGGCGATGCCTGCAATGTAGTGATAGAGCATGCATGATAGATGCTGTTTACTGTGCCAGAATGGAGACTTGTGCACATAGCAGCACTTCTCTGGGTGAATTACCACATGACCAGAACCATCCTACTCAGAGAGTCCTGTGGAGCCTTGCACAACACCTGAGAAGAGCTCCCACCAAGGGTGACAAAGTGGGATGGGGAGAATTTGTGGTTCCTCCTTCTTCCCAGTTCTCTGTGAAGCAGGTCAGGTTGTGAAGGGACCTGCTCTCCTTTCGGCAGCCATAACAGCCGAACACGTGCTTGCCATAAACTTGCCTTAGTCACTTAGAGGTCAGATGCCTGTCTCGTGACAAGGAACCCATCAGAAGTTAGTCACTAGAAAGTCAGATGCCTGTCTTGTGACAAGGAACCAATCGGAAGTTAGCTGGTGGTGCTATGCTTTACGACCCTGGGTGTGCTTTACGGACAAGTGCACACAATGACACAGAGAGCATAGCAACCACCCTGGGAGGGCCTATGGACCATAACAACCAGTTGACCAATCAACACAGGGCAAGCCCTCCAAGGCTGGAGGCACACCAATAGTGAGCCTGTGCGTACCCCTAGACACTCCCCTTACGCTGCCCTATAAAGATCTGTACGCAGCAGCTTCGAACTGTCTTTGCTAGCCATCCGCCATAGTGGGTGGGTCAAAGACCGGAGCTAACATGGGGGTTAGCTCGTTAAACTACAATAAAGCCTCATGCAATTTGCATCAAGCTTTCGCCTCCATTCTGTGATTGGGGTGGCCGAGGTCCTGGGCTAAGATTCTGGAAGCCTCAGCTTTCCGAGGGTCTTACAGTTGAAAGCCCGGCTAGTTGTCTCCTGGCTTCCCCTGTTTCACTTGCTTCCCTTAAAACTGTTCCCGAATCTTTTTCTCAGGCATAGCTCAACTGTGGGACAAAAGAGAGTAGCTCTACAGAAGGGGCAGAACATATTCTATTTTTTACAACCAGGCCCCAGGGAAATTACATGTTGGCTCTGGATAGAGGAGCGGGTGAGCAACAAAGGAGTTCCTTTCCTCTGGAGTTTCAGCCACACATTATTTGAATGAACCCCGTTATTGGAGCAATGTGGTAAATAGACTCTTCTGTCTCGCTTTATCACAAGGAGACCCAGCTAGAGAAGAAAGGGGAGAAGCTCCGTGGGCTTTCTGTGAGTTGAATTTGAGAGGCCTTACAGTCACTCCCAGTGAGTTAGAACTGGTGCTCATTTTCCTGTTCCAACAAGCAATCACCCACACAGAACTGCTATCTGGTTCTTCTCAGGAAGCCCAGTTCTCTCAGAATTAATTGCCCCTAAAACAGGACTGGAAAAGTGCAGCTCACTGCTGAGATTATAGGATTGCACCACAGCACAAACTAGCTTCCACAGTTTCTGGATCTTAGATTGCAATGTGTATATTTATTAACTGCATTTTTCCTAAAAATTCACGGGAAGAGAAGATAGGCAGGGAGGAAGCAAGATTTTTGTCTAATTTCCTCCTTCTGCCAATCACTGTTAGCGTGTACTAATAGGTGCCACAGTAGATTTGGGGCACCTGGAGTAGGAACCACAAATTCTGTTGTGCTGTGCTGACACCTAGTGGGAACATGAGAACACACATCGAAAGATGCTGTAAATGCAAGCAAAGCCTCCGTTTAGATGCTTATTTAATATGGACTATGCTTTAAAAGAATATTCTGCTTTTCCCCCCTCTCAAATAAAAAAGTCAGATAAACACAAACTTACCAAAACTTAATGCCCTCATTTCCCAGTTACTGTCTGCTTCCGTGCATTACAGGTTGCAGCTGTAGGCTTTCCTTTCCTTTGTTTTTTTCTTTTATCTACCATTACTGTGTCCATGCTGAAAATGATGTTGTGCATTATAGAGTCAATAACGGTCAGCAAACAGTTTCACCCAAAACCTACATCTTCTTTCTGCCTCTGGACTGGAAATGGTTTCTGTCTTTATTCTTTATTTTCATTCGACATGGGGGCTTTGTAGATGCTGGTCCCTACTTCTCTCTCTCTCTCTCTCTCTCTCTCTCTCTCTCTCTCTCTCTCTCTCTCTTGTGTCATCACCTTTAGCTTTCTGGCTTCTCCTCTCCTTATGCTGTATACTCCAATGGCAATACCAAAATACCCCCTAAGAAACCAGCTGTCAGTCACAGCTTTTGAATGGCAAGTGCAAGTTGCTCTTCTCCTTTCTCTCTGGTCAGCACAGGACACAGCGATACCCAGTGTCCCATGAGGCCTGGTTTGTATACCTTAGTCATTCTTTCAAATTCAGACACTCTCCTTCTCTGTTTCAACTATGATGTATAGAAATTGCAATATTCAATTCAGACTGTTTTCAATACTTAATTTGGAGCTACTAAAGTTATCGATCAATTTATGTGAAAGTATTTAGGCCAGATTATCTGGATTGCCCTAAAAGGGGACAATATTAATACTTCTTTCTCCTTTTAAATCATATTGCTAGTCTGTAGCAGCTTGGTGGAAGAACCACACTCTTAAAGAATGGGCTTTTTATTTTGAGACAGTTGCAGGTTCATGTGCAACTGTAAATTATGGCAAAGCAGGACTCCTGCGTTCTTTATGTGTCTTCTCCAAAGGTCACATTATGTAGAACTCTAGCCCAACAGTGTAACAAGGATGTTAGCACTGATACTATCCATTGGCCTTACTCAGATTGTCCATGGTTGTCTTGTACAGAGTATCAGAGTGCACTAACTTTATGCATTGCTATCGCATGCAGACACTCATGGATTCCCCAACACAGTCAAGATAGAAAACAGTTTCAACACCTAAAGGTCCCCTTTTGCTGCTCTCTCATAGCTTTATCTGCCTTCTCCACAGACACTTCCACCATTCTTAACTCTACTACCAAGATGTTCATTTTTCTATTCTATGTTTTCCATTTCAAAAACTTTACAAGTCAAAGTGAATAAGCTTTTATATCAACTTTACCTTGATGAAGCACAATTTTGTTTTGCTGCATATAAATACTTCATGCTTATTTCTAAGTAGCATTGTGTAGTGTGAAAGTATTGCACTTTGTAGAATTGGCCACTGTGGAGAGGGCCCAGCTTTCTACTACAGGAATAATACTGCTCTGAACATTTGCTATGGATTTTTACATGCACATATGACTTTTTAAATCCTAGGACAACTAGACAACAGCACAATTTCAGTGTCGTATGGGTGTCCTAGTTAGTTTTTGTCAGTGTGGTATAAACTAGAATCACCTAGGAACAGGGAACCTCAATTAAGAAATTACCTTCATCACATTGGCTTGTGAGCATATCTGTGGGGCATTTTCTTAATTTTTAAAAAATATTTAAAATATTTTGCTCATATTCTGTCCCCTCCCCCAAACTCCCAATTTCTTAGGCCCATGCCACCTTCCTATAGATACAATTCCATGTTGTCTGTCCCTCCCCCAAGGGAAAAACTGGAAAAAAATCCAAGAACAAAAATCAAAAATTAAAACAGATAAACTACAAACAGAAAATCAGCACGACCAAACATAGCAAAATAAAACAAAAAGTAAATAAAAAATGTGCCAAAGAGCCCAGTTTGTGTTGGCCCACTAATGGTGGGCATGGGACTTGCCCTGGAATGTGGTATCACTCCATTTGAGAAAATTGATTTTCCTTTCCCATCAGGTATCAATTGCAAGTAGCTTTGTGCCTAGGCAGGATTTAGGTGTCTACTTTCTTTTCTCAGTGCTGGGATTTTGAACCTGTGCTGGTCTTGTGGGTCCTACCACAGTCTCTGATATGTACATCTTTTTGTGTCTGGGCAACACTGTTTCCTTGGAATCATTCACTGCCTCTGGCTCTTACAATCTTTCCATCCATCTTTGTGGTGGTATATTATTTATGATTTTTAAAGCTTGTCTGAGGATTCAAAAAGCAAAGCCAGCATTAAGCTACAGAGATCAGCCAGTGGAAATACAAACCTTTAATTCCAGAAGCCAGAAGCTAAGAGGTGGTGGTACACACTTTTCATCCTAAGACTCAGGTTTAAGAGGTAGATGGATCTCTGTTAGCCACACAGAGCTACATGAAATATAATGCAGTCACACAAAGATGATTTTAGCACCGGAGATTACATGCCTTCAATCCCAGCACTAGAGGGGTATAAAAGATAGGAGCAGGGTCTTCAGTATTCAGTATTGAGCATTCATTCTCCAGTCACACTGAGGACAGGAGGCATTTATTCTTTGCCACATTAAGGATAGGAGGGATTCATTCTTCAGTTACATTGAGATTAGGAAGACATTCAGTCTCAGGAGTCTACAGCCACCCTGAAGGAAGGCAGCAGCATCAGCCCATTCAGCCTGAAGTCGTGGTAAGACCTAGTGACCAGCTAGCTTGCTTTTCTGATCTTCAGCCTGATATCAATTGTGGGTCTTTTATTTTTCATGTTATACCTCTTCTACATAGATCCCTGATCTCTGAACTGCTAGGATTTAATAACAAAATCCTATTCATGGTTGAATGCCCCAAAGTCTCCTACTCTCTGCATATTATTTACTTGTGGTTCTCTTGGCTAACCACTGTCTACTGCAAGGAGAAGCTTCTATGATGTGAGTTGAGTGACCTACCAATCTATGGGAATAACAGTTTGCAATTAGGAGTCATTTTATTGCTACATTCTTTTAGCAGAACAATAGTAGTAGGCTTCCCATAGGTCCTGTGACCTAATCTCATGTTTTGGCTTTTTCTCCTCAGTATCACATATGGGTTCCATCTCATGGAATGAGCATTAAATTCAACCAAAGAGTGGCAGGTTACTTCCACATTGCACCAGTACACCTTGTACATTTTCTTAATTTCTGATTGATGCAGGAGGCTCAGCTTGCTCTGGGCAGTGCCCTGAGTTGTATAAGAAAAGGAGCTGAGCAAGCTTCAGAAAACAGCCCACCGAGCAGTGTTCCTTCTTGGTTTCTCCTTCAAGTTCCTGCCCTGATTGCCTGCCTTGGTATCTCTTAGTGATAGATTGAAAGTGTAAAATAAAGTAATTATTTCTTCTCCAAGTTGCTTTGTTTAAATCATATGACCTGAGAAGTAACCTTAAAGCATTTGGTTATGAAACATGGCCAAATTTTCCCACTCAAAATATTCCACTTCACATTCCCACCAGTATGTATTATTTGGTCAGTTTCTCTGTGTCTTAGCCAGAGTTTGTGTTGCCATTGGTCATCCTGATGAATGTTTAGGCTGTCTGCTTGTGGCTGAGTTTGAGCACCCTGATGGCCTACTTGCTGTCTCGTCTCCTCACTGGTGACATGCCTGTGCCATCATTTACCCATTTATCAGGCGCTTTGCCTTTTTACGGCAGAGGTTTTAGAGTTCATGATATGTTCTCAATGCTGGTCTTTACTCAGGTTTGTGGTTTTGGACCATTTCCCCATTTACACAAGGCTTGTCTTTTCATTTTCTTAGCATAATGAAGTATTATTGTCTTTCATAGAACAGAGGTTTTAAACAATGATGGGGCCAATTTCTCAGTTTTTCCTATGGATCACAATTTGAATGTGTAGTCCAAGAACTCTTTAACTTCCCCTCAATATTGGGTATTACCTGTTATTATTTAAGAGTTAGTTGTTTATGTTTGATGCTTGAGTTTTTAATGACCTGTGAGGTTTAGAATGATGCTTATGATTTTATCAATGGGTGCCAAGTAGTCCTGACAATACAACTTGAGGACATTATTACTCATGGCAGTATTGTTTGAATTTTATAAAAAATATTTTTATATAAATTTTTACGTAAATTAGAAACAATCTTATTTTACATATCAATTCCATTTCCCTCTCCCATACTCCCATGCTCCCCATCGACCCCCCAACTCCATCCCCTTTCTGCTCCCAGGGATGGTGAGGCCTTCCACGGGGGACCTTCAGAGTCTGTCATATCATTTGAGCCCTGTGTGTCTAGGCTGAAAGAGTTTTCTTCCATGGGGAATGAGCTCCCAAAGGCCATTCGTGTACTAGGGATAAATAGTGATTCTACTGACAGAGGGCCCCATAAACTGCCCAGGCCTCCTAACTGACACTCATCTTCAGGGAATTTTGTAAAAATATTAACAATAAAAGACCTTTAAACTTTGTCCTTAAAAACTATAGTTTCCATGGACAGCCACTAGGTGGCATGATTGACCTTTTAACGTTTTAAAATTATATCTGACGTTTTTATGTTCTTCACCAAATTTCTTATGTACTAAAAGCCTCTGACCTGTCATAGCTGTTAAAAAGAAAATGTTAACGGAAGTGCTCTAAATACCGAACCAAAGAAGAACTATGGGATCACTGTATTCAAAATGCCACTTAGTGTCTGTGGCAAGTTTGGAAATAGGAGTCTCTCCATCCTGCTAAGTCTGTTCTTAAAAGCCTGTCCCTGGTTTAACCTACTGAAGAGAAACAGAAGAACTTTATGACTCGGGTTCCAGACTGAGGTGCAACCAGTTCTTGTGATAATTTACTCTTTGTTTTTTCCTAAAGCTTTCTCTTTCCTTTTGAGAAATGTTTATTGATTTTGGAAACAAGGAGATGAAGGACAGTGACTTTCTAAAGTAAGTAAAATGAAACAGAAATTTATTAGGACACATTTACGTTGGAAACATCTTCCAATGTCTATGCTTTTCCTGAACATGTCAATTCAGTTCATTTGTAGTGAACTATTATCTGCCATGTGTCAGTCAGTCAGTAAAAATGCACAAAGAATGTACTTCCTGCTTGTTGTTCACCAAAACCATGGGGTATTGGCAATTCTCAGAGGGCCTTGAGCAACACCTTAGTGCAGCCTCCCCACTCCCACCCCATGTTCTTTAAGAGTCCACCACACTGCTTTACCCACCTGCTAGGCCTCGGATGTCACTTTTACTTTGAAGCAACTATGTACTCATAACTGAAACTTATTTGGAGTGGAACCCAGAGAGAACAATATGCTGGAATGTTTCTCACATATTTTAAAGCTGCAAGAGATGACACTCTCATGTAAAACTGCAACTATAATTTTATAATCATGTGTGTGATAATAGGAGTTTTTAAGATTGCCAGACTTTAGTCCATGGAAAGAACAATGAAAAGTTTCAATTCCCTAAGTTATATTTCAAATTTGTATTCATTTGAAATTTTGAGAAATCAAATTATTACCATAAGCTTCTTAGGACACAGCCTTCGTTCACCTTCCTGATTCTACTTGGTCATCATGAGTGCCTGAACTGGAAAACCCATAAAATAGATTAGGGGATTTACATTGTAAAACCACCATAATTATGTGACTGAGGGGACTCTTGTGGCACCTGGGGTATTCTGAGTCTTCCTGGAGCTGCTGTAGTTTACTGAGGTGCAAGGACCAAGAACCAGAGGGAAGGGCCCACATCAGAAAGTTGCAGATAGAAACAGCAGGTGTGTATTTTGTTCGACAAGAGTGAACAGCTTTATCCAATCTCCAAGAGTGCTTAGTAGTTCCTTTGACAAAGATGCATCTTTTTTTTTTTATCCAGTAGGTACTATTATAAGTGCCTGTGCATTAGTAGAAAATAAGAGCGGGATCAGCAAACAAGATGGAAGAGGAGATTTCAGTGGTAATGGTGCAGAGAAGAGCAGACTAAGGTGATTCTAATCAAAAGGAGGACCTCGTTGGGAAGTGCCACCCTGAGGACATCATTAAATACTTGATTAGAAGCATAACTGAGGACCCACATTCCAAGACACAACTCTGATTCCAGAAAAACCCATCATGTTCCTCGATACAGTTCTACAATAATAGTAACAGGTACAAGCAGTTATTCCTTACTGTTGTATGTTACTAAAACATGTTCATAATTTACAGGCATCTTTTTATGTCTAGTCTTTATTTTTATTTCAACAAGCAATGGAAAAGTGATTTCTTTTATTGACAAGTTGAAGGGGTCAAATTCATTCATTAATAGAAAAAAATAAATCTAGCCTATGTCTATAATATAGTGTGGGATGAAGGAAGCATGTTGTATCCATGCACTTATTTTAAAGATACTGCACAGAACTATAAAGTGAGTTAGTAATGAAAGGATTGGAACCTGCCAGCAGATGGGGAACTTGCTTTGAAAATAATATGTCCAGAGGGAAGCTAGAGCCAACTAAACTTTGCTGCCTAGGCAAAATTTGCTAATTTGGGTTATATATTAGGTCACTCAGCTTTTGTGGTCAATGTGGTTCATTGTTAAGAGAGGACATAATTTGTACAATAACTGGAGTTGAAATTAATACTCAGAAACAAACGGTACTCGATTTAGAACTAAAATCCATTAAGTTGTCTGCCTTAGAGGAAGGAGCTGATCCAAGGAGATAAAGCCAATTTGTTATGTTGGAATAGCTGAACTGGGGGAAAATGAGCACAGTACTCAGGACGAGAAGGGTGGGATTAAACTCTTGGGGTACCACGTGGTTTCAATATTAATTGTGAAGGAAAGCACAGTTCAAACTACTGGAAATAGGACTAGGATACCGTTAAATAACCCACATGAGTGGAATTTTACCAATTGTTGACAAGCTAGGCAAAATTAGAGAAATGCAAATGTTGAAACATCAGCATACTGGCAGACGTTTCAGAAATTATGTGAAAATATGTCAATCAATGCCAAAGACATGACACACCTAAATGGAGGACCCTCTTGCAAGACCTGATTCTGTTCCAGCTGGTCCACTGTTCGTGTCTCTACACTGGCAGCTCATTTATGCAGGAAAAGAGAAAGAATCTCTATGAACAAATGGGCAGACGGATGGGGTGCTCATGCCAGGGAGATGCTGCATGTTTTGGGAAGTTGTTCCAGTGTTATTGTCCAAGAATGGAAAAGTAACTCTTGCCAAGATAATTCAGTGTTCTACAAAGCATAACACCATATGTATGTATAACAGTCAAAGTTGCTTAAGAGTCTCAACTATACCAGTAGTTATGTGTTGATTCCCAAGATTTTCTATTTAGGAAATGCCACCAAATAGCCCATGTACTAAAAACGTTGAAGTTTTAACTTGTTTGAAATGATATCTAGTTGTAACAGTTTCATATTTTGTAATCTATATTCTAGTATATGTTACTGTGTTTACATTCATGTTCTGCTCTATTGTTTGCTATTAAGAATGTAGTTACTTTCCAGATATATTAAAGTTGACAAAAGCCCCAATGCATTAGGCTCTAATCAGCAGTTCTCAACATGTGGGTTTTAATCCCTTTGGGAGTCTCATAGCAGATATCCTGCATATCATTACAATTCACAACAGTAGCAAAATTACAGCTATGAAGTAACAATGAAAAAAATTTTATGATTGAGGGTCACCACAACATGAGGAACTGCATTAAAGGATCACCATATTGGGAAGGTTGAGAACCACTGGGCTAAATGTTTTCCAAATGCCTGAGTTCCACAAGAAGATAGCATTTAAGACTAATTTTGTTGTTGGATTCCAGAAAGATTCCCTGATTATCACTTGTCAGAATCATCTGGAAAGATTTTCGTTTCATTTTCTTTTCTTTCTTTCTTTCTTTCTTTCTTTCTTTCTTTCTTCCTTTCTTTCTGTCTGTCTGTTTTTTTTTTTTTTTTTTTGGTTTTTCGAGACAGGGTTTCTCTGTGGCTTTGGAGGCTGTCCTGGAACTAGCTCTTGTAGACCAGGCTGGTCTTGAACTCACAGTGATCCGACTGCCTCTGCCTCCCGAGTGCTGGGATTAAAGGTGTGCGCCACCACCACCCGGCTCATTTTCTTTTAACACAGATCTATTCACTAGAAATCTTTTAACACAAATCTCTTCACTAGAAATATACATGCATGCATGCATACATACATAATACACACATACATACATACATACATACTGATTTCTTTCAGAATATTCAGGTTTGGAAACCACCTGTTGTACGGTGGACTATGGTGGGAACTCAACCTTCTGTGTATTTTAACACTTGTGCCTAATATTGTGGTTCAGAGGAGCAAAACCATGAATAGGCTCAGTGAGTGCATAAGTAGGGATGTCCTTAGGTGTCAAAGAAAAGAAAATTGTATCAAGTGTACAAAAATGTGTATTTGCTTCTTCTTACTTTCTCATTGTATTTACAACATCCTGTACATAGCCTAGAAAACAACTCACTTAATGAGTAATTATTCATCTAGAATGCTTTAAAGTTCAGACCTAAACTGTCTGAAAGCTAGAATTAAATTTTGTTTTTTTCATCAGCTCCTATGTGCACACTCACAGGCATGGGTTTCAGCAACTCAAGCCCTCACCTTCATAATACTTAATCCTCACAAAACTTCTTTAGAACGTTGAATTTCTTTGCTCATTTTTTTTGAGTTAATTTTTTATTAAAGTGTGTGTGTGTGTGTGTGTGTGTGTGTGTGTGTGTGTGTGTGTGTGTGTATGTGTGTGTGTGAGTGTGTGTGCAAGCCACATGTGTGTGGAGGCCAGGAAAGGGTGTCAGATCCCTTGAAAATGGAGTTATGAGCAGCCTGATGTGGATACTGGGAGCCCAAACATGGTCCTTGAGGAGAATAGCCAGTGCTTTCTCTTAGCTGTGGAGCCTTCTCTCCAGTTCCTCATTTGAGATCAGGTTTTGCTATGTGGTCTAGGTTGACCTCCAAATCACATGGTAGCCGACAGCAGCCTCAAATTTATGATTATTCTGCCTCAGTCTCTAGAGTGATGGGATTATGGGCCTGGGCTACCCCTGCTAGCTTTAATGTATTTTTCACATAATGTAATGATAAATACTGACAGTATTTAGATTTTTGGGTACCAAAACTAATGCTAATAGTTTTAGAAGCAAAGTTGTAAAATGAATCTCATCTATAATACAACTTATTCCTGTTAGGCTTAAATGGAACATTGGAACAGTATAATTAACACCTTACTATGTTGCCATGAAGAGAAAAGCCTGCTATAGGACAGTTTCTTTTTTTTTTTTTCTCCTATGAAAACTTCTCTGTGGTTCAGTGAGATGACTCAAGGTCCAGATACCACTAAGTAGGAGGCAGACCTGCTTTTTTGCTGAGTGTCTGAGACAAACACTTCGTGCCCCCTCCACTATCTTTATTTTGTTATTAAAAGGAAATAATAATACATGTTAACCTACGGAATGAAGAAACTTGCCCTCATATAAAAGAAGTTCCAAAAACCTCTCCTTGGAACATATGATATGTTTGTAAATACTGGTTAGAATATTTAATATGAGTCATAAAGAACATACTAAATGTTATGCCATTCATATTCATAACAAAACTTTTCAGGGACTCATTGTTAGTGATGATGTGGTACCACACACATCTGGAAAGCATGGACGTTAAGAATGATTTGTAAACAATGAGGCTTAGATTTCAGCATGGACAGAAAATCATGACACATGTTGTTAAAAAGCCAAGGAGCAAATGTCAAGGGAGATCAGGACAGCTCTGCCTCATTTTTGGTGAATGTATTGAAGCCATTATTGAACTGCCACATTGGTGTTGTAGTGAGATCGGTTGTCATTCACTGTGCTCCAGTCCCAATTATTCCTCTGATATGCCTCTGCCATTTTGACAGCTTCATATTTTTTTTATGATCTTTATGATCTAATAGGTAGTATGGGTGGCATATTCTCTGTTTGACTGCGTTGCTTCTCTGATCTTCATCTTGAACCCCAATATCTTCATACTACACACACACACACTACACATTGGTATTTAATTATTCAAGCTTTTTTATCTTAAGTGGATTTATCAACTCATTCTCCAAGATCCTGTGCAGGTACCATTTCTGATGTTTTTCTAATTTACTCTGCTTGAGATGCAATGCCCTCCTGTGGTGGCTTTTAAAATGATCTCTTCAGACTTTTATAGTAATGATTATTAATTTTTTGTATCCTAGAATTATGTAAGTAATTTTGGCTCTATATTTAGAGACTGTATTAATTGGGCAGGGTGGCTTTCTAATGTACATTTTGAGTTTTTTTTTAAGCAGCTAAAGTGATGGCAATGTCTTAATCAGTGATGAGGACCATATGATTTATGTCCTTCGAATTTTCTGGTTTTGTTTCCAAAATTTCCCTGTGGTTGATAATTTAGATATGCTAATTTAACTCTCCTCAAAGTGCAGCTCAGAATTCATTCCAGATAGCAAACACAAAACAAAAATGATTAATGGCACAGAGTGAATTGTTGGGGAAAACCTAGAGTGAGCAGGACTGAAGAAAGTCTTGAAGATTCTCTAACAAGGTTGAATAGGATCAGAAAGATAAACCCTTGCTAAGGGTCTTATGGTGGAGACAGATGATCCCTTGAGTTATAATATGATTTAGCGGACTAGTGATGAAGCAATAGAAACTGGACCCCCAGGAAGTGTGCAGTTACTTTATGGACTACAGTAGACAGGAAGAGAATGCAGACCTACAAGCATTTGATTTGCATAGGAAGCTTCAGCATGGCTCAGTTACCGATGCCCTGCAATTTTAAAAATAAAACTTCCAGTCCCAGCATTAACCCAAGGCGACACAGCACTTGAGAAGGGGAAGGGAGAAGGAGCTTCGCCATCAACCTCGTCAGGTGCATGAACATCCAACACACGTATTGAGAAATTCCACTACTTCTAAAAGTGAGGTACAAACACGCCTGAACTGAAACTATAAGAAATGGAATCCCCCAAAGCACTCTGTGTGGTACTTTAATTTTGTATTTCATTGTTTCTTAAGTTACTGTTTTTTTTTTTCTTTTTCTTTTCCTCAACACCTTAGTTCTTTCACTAAGAGTCATCTGAGATACTTAATTTGAAGGCCTATTGAGGAAAGATTGAACTGAAAATTGAGGAAGTGAACTGAAATTTAGCAATGGCTTTCTCTCCCCTCAGACCTTAACATATGTAACAGATTTATAAGCCTTATTGTAAACACTCTGCTACATCTTCCCTCCACCTGCTAGAGGGAGTTGGAGAATCTGCTTTTAACAAGAAAGATAAATGAACCAAATGTCATCAAGCCTCAGGGGATGAAAGATGGTGAAACAAGTGGTTTAATGTTCTGATTTCCTTTTCTAATGCATGGAGTGAGATAGCTTCAACTAATCTCTGAAACCACACAGCTGAGTCTGCCCTCTGCCTGGGCTAAGAAACATTTGCCCCAATGAGTCAAGCAGATAAGTAACTGTTCTCACATTTTAGTTGTATGAATACCTTGAAAGAAATGCTTTATACATGTACTGTATTTTAACTGTATTAGGAAAGAACTCTGTGCACATTACAATAATGATATTTACACAGAATTTTTATTATTTACAAGTTAGATTCTCTTAAGCAGTAAGTGGTGTAGCATTTTGATGCCATTCTTTTTTTTTTTTTTTTGTAGGTGGCCTCAAATAATGGACTATTATTGATGACTAATGGGCTTCGAGGCACTGTCTAGTGTGTCTTTGTGGTTATACAGATACATTTAGGAATAGAATGCACTTGAAAATGAGGTAGACTTAAAACAACCTTGAATGACAATGAATTTGACAAAAGGAAGAAAGCAAGCAAGCAAGACTGAAATTAAGAATTGAAGGAATGACAGATGGAAAGTGTTCTGGTCTACAGGCTTTAAAGATTCCGTTCAGTGGGGGACATTCTCAGCATGCAGGGAAAGATTATAGTTACTGTTTGGTAGGCCACGAAAAACAATAAGCAGTGATAAAGAGCCCTTCAGGTGGTAAGGCATCAATACTTCTGCAGGTTGTGGGTATAGTGCACCTACATTTTCTTTTGCTCAGTGTCCCAACTCCCTCACATAGATGATTCACAAACTGGTGACTCCCTTGAAAAGTGGAACTAAGACAAGAGCTATTTAACCCAAGAGTTATCGTAGTGATTGTGTTTCAAAAGTTTAGACTAGGTTACATTGCTTCTTGGCTCGATGTTCTCTGCAGACATTGGGAAACTTTATTTAAAGAAAGTGTTTTTGACAACCAGGGGATAAATGGATTTGGGCAGGAGTAGATAGAGGGATACAAGCTAGAAGAATGACATAGCAGTCTATGAAAATATTAAGAACAGAATATGCTTTTTTACATTTGAAATTTCTCAAAGAGGAATGATTTAAACAAAGTCATTCTAGATTAGACATAGAGATACCTTTCTATTAGGGTAAATCAAGCATATTTTGGATATATTTAAATTCTTAACTATACACATTTGGGACGTAGTTAAATGTACACTCATCCTTAAATCTACATGTTTATCCATTGGAACACTTATAATTGTTTATGATTTATTAATATGTAAGTGTTTTAGAGGGATGGATATAAAGAATAGCAGCAAGGCATGCTTACAAGTAATTTTATGGTAATTACACTTATTAGTGATTTAATATGCCAATGTCACTTCACAAGTTACTGTATTTCAATATATCCCGATTACTACTGTCTGCCTTGCTTGCATAAAGGAAATGTTAGTACATTGCCTCTTCATTTATTTCCCAATAAATCCATATGCTGTAATGTAAAATTCTAGGCTCTTTTCAACTTTCTACTAAGCTGCATGGCAGTGTTCTGCCTGATATTTCTGAGCATGAACTCAGGCTGCTGTAGGCTATCCACATTTTCAAAGAACAATCCTCTCCCCGCTCAGAAGCTTCATCTCTCACCCACATGTGCGCTTTCCCCACATTTTGCCATTTTGAACTTTTATCCATTTGCCCGCAGATGCATTTTCCTGGAAATTTACTGAGGAAAATCCTTCCCAGTTCTAAATCTGCTATTCAAATATCTGATAGCACACATTTATTTATGCCCATATGTAGGGAGAGATCTGTATGCACCTTGGCGTTGACCATGCTCCTGGGCGCGTGGGGAATAAAGATCTGAGGAGATGGGACAAGCTCTCTCTTAGGGGTTCCAGGCAGGTTTCTGGTTTCCGGAGTGCTGCTGAAACTGGATTTGCTGAGCGCTATCTGGTTATCAGTTTCTCATGTAACTGATCTCCCTTTTAATAAATAACCAACTATACCCATATTCCGTGTATGGTTTATTCCCGCTACCTTATTCCCGCACTACCCATATACCAGAAGAACTTCTTATATAACAACAATTTAAAAGTCTAAAACAAAAATAAAAGGGAAAAAAGAAACAAATTGAAATTCATGTGTGTTCCCAAATCTTACTCTACATTTAACATATTTATAAGTATATTTTAAGAGTTTCTTTTTTTTTCTTTTTGTTGTTTGTTTTTTTAGACAGGGTTTCTCAAAACAGTCCTGACTTGTCCTGGAACTCATTCTGTAGGCCAGGCTGGCCTGGAACTCACAGAGATCCACCTGCCCCTGCCTCCCCAGTGTTGGGTTAAATGTGTGCACCACCACTGCACAGCAAGAATTTCTTTTTTAAAAAGATTTTTCTAGATTATTGTGTGTGTGTGTGTGTGTGTGTGTGTGTGTGTGTGTGTGTGTGTGTGTGTGTGTATGCACATGTCATAGTGCACATGTTAGAGGTTGATCCTTGCCTTTCAAATGTTGATTGTGTGTTTGAGACAGGACAGGGAGGTCTTCTACTGTTCCTTGATGCATATAGCAGGTTCACTTGTCCACAAGGTTCTGGGGATTCTTTTGTCTCTGCCTCCCATCTGGCTATTGGAGTATGGATACTACTATGTGAAGCTTTGTGTGTGTTCTAGGGTTTCTATTGCTGTTAGAGACACCATGATGACAGCAACTTTTATAAAGGAAAACATTGAATTGAGGCTGACTTTCGGAGGTTTAGTCCATTATCACCATGGTGAGAAGCATAACAGCATACAGACAGAAGGACCTGAGAGTTCTACTTCTTGATCTATGGGCAACATGAAGTGAATTGTCTTCCACACTGGTTGTAGCTTGAGCATATATGAGACCTCAATGCTTACCCTCACAGTAACATACTTCTTTTAACAAAACCACACCTACTTTCCTAATAGTGCTCCTTCCTATAGGCCACATGTTCAGACACCTAAGTCCATGGGTCCATGTCTATTCAAGCCACCACAGGAGCCAAACTCAGGTCCTCAAACCTTCATAGCAAGTGCTATGTCCACCAAACCATCTCTATAGCCTTCTAATGGAGATGTTTATGGTAAAAGAGAATACTCTTTCCTGATATAATATATTTAGGCCACATATTTGGTATAATATATTAAGGTTTTATAGTTGTTATTGCATCTGTAGCTTGGTTGACAGAATTTAATTTTTGTTTTCATATTAGTATTAAAACTGTGTGCTTGTTTGTCTTTGGTGGCTCATTATATGCTTATTATTCCAAGCTATTACCTTATAACATTTAGTCAACCTTTAATCTGCTTTATCAGGACTTACCACATTCCGTCTTCTTATTTTATAAAGCAACCATGACTCTGACACATTTTCTAGTTGACCACCTCAGAGATCCTCAGTCTCCTAGGACATGAAGTCAAGGTCTTCTTTAGAAAGTAAAGATTTATTTCAAATCAGTTTCCAGCTGTTTTAGTTCTTTGTTCATGCTCCCATAAGGGAGAGTGAATAAAACTGAACTGATTATGAAATCATGTGTCACTCTATTGGCGATGAAAAATAGGCTAGACAATAATGTCATCAAGTTCTCTAAGTACAGACATTCCATCAGCCTTAGAAACAGCTCGAGTATTTCTAGGCAGCCAGACTTTCTTAATGGCTGTCAGGTGTGCACTGAAAATTTGGTACTCCCTCAGGGTGTAGTTAACAATCCATCAAAGGTTGAAGCTGGTGTGCCTTTTAAGACAGGTAAGATCATCTGGCAACATCCTCTGCTTGGTACCCTGTCAGGTGGACTGTCACTGAATTATAGATTGCACAAAGCTTTGCTTGTGCACAGGAGGCCATAGATGATCGAATAGGGTTTTGAATAGTCAGCGAATTTCTCAATTATTTTATTCTAATGGATAAGTGAATACTTGCATCTATTAGGAACAAAAATATCATACATTAATGGAAAAAAGACTAAAGATACTTAAATAAACATAACACAAAAACTTCCCAAATTTAAAGGGGCTGCAGACTTCTTTGGAAACATCTGTCTGTGTTATCCAAACCTTAAGATGTATTTTAATGTTTCTGTGCTCCTCTGTAATCAGAATACTTCCTTTTTTTGTATGCTTGTTATTGAGGGAATGAAGGTAGAATTTAAACTATTAAAACAAATGGGTAAGAATGGGATTAGAGCTTCTGTAGCAGATAAAGTTGTGCACATTAAATAAATATTAAAAATAATTAAAATGCTTGCTCATGTATACACAAAAATTAAATTTGTTTTAAAGATTATGACAATATTTGAAATCTATGTTGCCTTAATTTTTTCTTTTATTTTTGATATTGTATTGTAATTACCTCATTTATTTCTTCCCTTTTCTTCTTCAAAGCATTCTCATATACCCCTTGTTTTTCAAATTTGTGGCCTCTCCTTTCATTAATTGATATATATATATATATATATATATATATATATATATATATACGTTCCTAAATATAGCCTACTCAATCTGTGTAATGTCACTCATGTATATTCTCAGGGCTGACCATTTGGTATTGGATATGTTGCTTTTATCTAAACAATCTGTTCTATAGTTCTTTCTTCTTAGGTTTAGGTACGACCTAAAATGTTTAAACATAAGTAGGAAGGATTTATCACAATGCTAAATTTTGAAAATATACAGTTATCAAATCTGTGACTAAAATAGTATAAAACCACTTGAATCCACATTTTTACTTTCTATAATAATGTTAGCTTTTATCTTGTTAATTTTTGCAAAATGATTGAAATTGATGTTATGTTAAATCCCTATAATTTATAGGTAAAGAAACTGAGGTTCATAGGCCATAGATAACTTGTCCAAATTGTACAGCTGAGTAAAAATGGGATTTCAAACCAAGCTGTGCTGGTTGGTTTTTATCTATGATCTTGGCAGAATCTAGAATCACCTAGGAATGGAGTGTTAATGAGAGACTGGATCAGGTTGTCCTATTGCTGTGTCTGTGGGGATTTATCTTGACTATGTTTCTTGATGTTGGAAAACTACCCCACTGAGTAATGTAGAACTAGACAAGAACTATATAGGAAAAAATCTTTGAGAAGTGTAACACTTGACCAAATTTAAGGGAAAGGCTCTGGAAGAAACTCTCCACTCTTTCTTTAAAATTGAGATAATTTTGTCAATTTCTAACATGAGGTTAAATCCATTTGCAACTATAAAAGTTTAATTATTCTCCCATAACGGTGTCCATAATGAGTACTGCAGGCCAAACTGGGGCACTCTGTCTACTTTTGTTTGTGAATTTTTAAGTGGTTACATTTTAAAGTTGTGCATTTACCTTCAATATCCTTGATACTGTCTTTTCATTCATGAAACCTAAAATACATTATCCCTCATACCCTGAAGTATTTGTGAAATGATCCTTAAAGAGAAAACTGGGTGGCTCCATTTTAATGTATTCATAAGTAGTCAATACATTTGTAGAATAGAACACTTTGAAGGCTGGACATAGTGACTCCTAACATCCCTTTTAGTTTTCTTTTTATGATATTTAGCTGCATTTAGTTTATATTGAAAACCTTACTGAAGCGATTAGGAAATAGTAACTCTGTCCTAAAGCAGTGGTTCTTAAGATTTCTGTATCAGGGAGCTTCTAAAATTTAGAATTTGCAGATAAAAACATCAATACACTGGAAATTTCTTTGATTTCTTAGAACCAAGGCACCATGTGGATATTTAAGCACCACAAGTTTGAAACTCATGTTTCTTTTAAACAAAAGTTTGGTTTGTTTTTTATTTGCATTAACGGGGTCTGCAAAATTCAGAGACAAAAGTTTTCCTTCATATTATCTGTCTGCTTTTCTTTTGCATAGAGGAAATGAGTTGGCCCTGAATAAGAAATTGCTTGGTAGACATCACTATTTTCCTCCTTTAAGTTTGATTCAGAAGTTGGCTTTGGTGGTTGTTCTTCCCTCAACGGTCAGATGATCTTTTGCAAAGTCAATTATAAATATGGGGAATATAAGAAGCTACATTACAGGTCTCCAATTGGATTGCCATTCTTCATCTTTCATTTGTATATAAAGGAAGCAAAATATTTATGTCAAAGTAAAAGTCTTGATAAAGCTTTTAGGACTTCACTTAATGCACTCCAGCCTCCTAGGTTTGGCTCCATCCTCTGTAGCTCAAAATAGCTAACAAATGGCTTTCTAGCACCATCTGAATTTTATTGTATTTCTATTCTGCTTGTTGGCATGCATGATACAGGGAAATGACATCATTTTTATTAAGTCTTTCTCATTAAGCAACTTTTAAAAGATTTTCTCTGTTAGAGATACTTTTCTTTCGATTTTATGTACACTTGGGAAGCTGCAATTAAAACCACCAAGTAAAATAGTTTCAAATATTGGAAATAGTAAAAAGATGAAAAATATCTAGGAGAAATATTTAAAGTGCAATACAAGCACATATATTTGAACAGGATTATGTCATGTGTCTGTGTATAACCTCTCAATGTTTTCCAATATTAGAATTTTGTACCTTAGGAGATTTTAGACATACCAGAGGAATGTTCTAAAATAAATTTACACCAAGTCCTCCCTGTCCTCTGGAAGAATTCACAAAGATGAAATTTTAGATAAAAGTACATTGGCTAGGATGCAAGAAGAGATCTACATTTTGCATGGTGTTAGATGGAAAGAGACTCGAGGAAGTAGAATTTGGGGAGTCATGGAGAACTCAGCATTGGGGTATTCATCATAGGACAGGGCAGAAGGATTTGAGAAGGCAGGAGAATGTCCCTTAGTGAGTGAGTGTGCTCACATACTCCCCCTTTTGATACATTTTGTAGAGTATGATACAGCCTTTGAAATGCAAAGACATTCATTTGAGTCAACTTTAGGGTGGAATTATTATACAGGTTGGTGGGAGCTGTAAGATAAGAAATAAGTCTTTGTCCTCAAAGATCTTAAAATACAAAGGGTGAAAGAAATGCTATATGTGAATAATTATAACAGAATTCATGGCAGAATTTCAGAAACTAAAAAACAAGAAATCTGTCTCAACCCATAGTAATGGACATATCCACTACTATGAAATACTACTGACTACTATGACCTAGAATGAAAGAAATCTACCAAAGATGTTTACTGTACTCACATAGTGGCTTTAAAGACCTACATGGTTGGGCTGACATATTTTGGTTGTGGCTCCTATCTTTCTTACAGAGATATCTGTATGTTCTGTACAGTCTAGAGAATTATTTACATAATAGTGATTTTGGTTTTAATGAGTGAGTTTATTAAGAATTTAGTAAAGCAAAGTAAAAGACAAAAAGCAGTGATAGGCAGATAGATTATATGATAGATAGATCATAGATGGTAGATAATAGCAAAACACCATCATTCTGGGCACTCAAAACAAAAATTGACTCCAGAAATCCCTTTAATGCAAACAGATGGAGTTTTTTATCAAAGAACTCCAGGTAGAGCAGTGTATTCATTCTCTTAAGTGATGCCCCCAAAAGAAAAGCAAACAGCAATAGGATGCTAACATCATTAAATCAGGGCCATATAAACTTCCATTCTGGACCAAGGAGGCACCTTTAAGGAAGCCAGCTGGAACTCCATATTCCCAGCTAGCATCTACTTGGGTGAGGCTTACAAATCAAAGAACACCAGCAACAGACAGAGATAACAGCATCAAATCAGGCACTTAAAAATTCCTGCAGAAACTGGATGGGGAAGTTGAGGCACTCAGCTGGAGTTCCTTTACCTGAGCTTTCTCTTTATGAATGAGCTTTCCACAGCTGAATTGAGACTTCTATTTCCCACTGCAGAGCTCTTACATCTAGTGGTAAATAATAACACCATCTGGTGGATATGTTCTGCCTTCTAGCTCTTCTCAAGGATGTACATTTTTACTCTTAGGCTGTTTACTCGTTCTCTTCCCATCCTGTCACATAGTTAGCAGGGGCAAGGGACCTAGGAGGACATTTGACAGAGGTATTGTTGCTTCTGGAAGACAGGGCAGCTCTGCTTCCTGGCCACCTACTCAACAGTTGAAATAGCACATGACAATTTATCAAGGCAATATCCATTATACCATCTTATACTAAAGGAGTTTTAAGGAATTTTGATTTTCCTATATAGAATGACAGGTCAAAATTCTTGAAGTGAAAATTATCTTCTTAGGTTTTGGGATACCCTCTGAACAATGTTTGTATTAACTTAGTTACTTTTTCTACATCACAATAGATACAGTGTAAGAAAACTCAAATCTTTCCTATTACTGGCCTAGAGTAAACAAATTGTTAAATAGCATCTTCAAACAACCACAGAAGATAGAAATAGATAATTCTGTACTTTTCAGGGAATCAGAAATTAAATGGAACACACGTCTATGTTTTCCCAAGTAATAGACATATGCAGCCATTATGCTCACTCAATCTTTATGATTAGATTAAATAATTTTCATAATAAGGTAGTAAGTGCAAATGGTGTTACTGAAAATTATCTATCAAAATTTAATTAAGTTTAATGGAACTTAAAAAGAAAAATTTTAGTGATGCGGAAAATTATCTTGTAATTCGTATCTGTCAAATGAGGATGTGTGCCACTACATAGTGGAGAGAAAAAAGAAAGAGCATTTCTAATCAATTTTTCTAATTGATTAAATCAAATTTCTTAATAAACTTGGAGTTCTTGGAGTAGTTACCCTTGAACCAGCAAAGAAATATTAAAATTTAAAAATTCATGCCCTGACCAGAATCACTTTGAAAACCTACAGATGAACCACAAACAAAATGAAGGTTATTTTTGTCTCTAAAGAGCAATCTCTAATATAAATGACAAGGGCTTGTTTTTTAACATTTTTTTCAATGTACTTACTGGCAAACCAGAAGTTGAAACACAGAAAACAGTTGTTTCTGAGCACCACAGAGCATTTTGTCCAGAACACATCTCAAACTTCAGGACTCTCACACTGTACCCTCTACAAAACACATTTTCTGCACTTTCATATTTTCTTACCTTGTGTCTTTTTTTTTCTTTTTTCTTTTTTTTTTTTTTTTGGTTTTTTGAGACAGGGTTTCTCTGTGTAGCTTTGGAGCCTATCCTGGCACTCACTCTGGAGAACAGGTTGGCCTTGAACTCACAGAGATCCGCCTGCCTCTGCCTCCCGAGTGCTGGGATTAAAGGCGTGTGCCACCAATGCCCAGCTTACCTTGTGTCTTTCTCTCTGCTTGAAAAGCTGAATTTCAGAGAGAAGCTGACTTTTGGAGATAATAAGCAACTTCTTTCATTATCATTAAATCCAGTTGTCATCTGCAATTGATAACTGATAACTCTGGAGAATGTTTATACTACTTTATACACTTACATGAAGGAAAATATATCTCAAACAAAAATATATGCAAGTGAACACTGGTTGTCTCCTATGTATTCAAGTATGGCTATAATCTTTGTCACCCTAAGGCAGTAAAGATATTGAAAATTAAAAAAACATACTATTTTAAAAAGCATTGTGGGGCTTGGGAGATTGCTTAGCAGGTAAAGTACTTGCCTTGTAGGTGCAAGGAACAGAATTCAGATCCTCGGAATCCTCTTTAAAGTCAGGGGTGCTGTGGCACGCCTATAACCAGTTAGTGGGTGCTGTGGCCCTTCTATAGCCAGGTAGTCAGGGGTTGCTGTGACCATCCTATAACCAGTCAGCTATGTGTTGGTCTCCTATAACCAGGCAGGAGTGGGTCAGCCCCTCTATAGCCACACAAGGCAGGAGGAATCTGGCTAGCCACACTAGCAAAAACTGAGCTCTGGGATCAGCCAGAGATTTTTGTCTCAATATGCAATATGCAAACTATCAAAGACAACAACCAGTGTCAACGTTGGGCTTCCATAAACATCCACATGCATTCACAAGCTTGTAAACATGCATGCATTTAGATACACACACTATATGCATATATTTTTGCAATAAGTCAAGTAAAATAAAAAAATAAAATTACTGCTATGTTCAGATACCAGTTGAAGCTGAGCTTGTGGAATTAATTTTGCCTTCACACAGTGATAATAGTGTTATTTCAGATACATTATTTCAGGTAGGATACATTCTCATAAAACACAATATTGGCTGTAATCATTCACTGCATGTGTGTTTTCATTGGAGCTATGTATGAATAACCTCAATAACATAAATATTAGTTTTTTGTAAAATCTACCATATATTTAAAAAATACTTTCTGTTCTTCAGGTATTCATTCATTACCCCACCCTAATTCTCTTCTTCTCCTGGACTCTCACCACAACCTTAACCCCCTTCTTCTCCTCCACCTTCAGAAGATAATCTTTCCTAGACAACTGTTTTGCAGTTTTTATAAACATGCACTTGCTATAAAACTTAGCATTCCTTTGGTGAATATTTGCCATGGCAAAATTGAAAATTATGTTCATATAAAAATTCATGATTATTTCTGGTAACCTTATGTTCACTATCTCCAATTCTACAAAAAGCTCATATACTGTTCACTGGTGGCAGTAACACAGTGAAACCATATGGAAGAATATTACTGAGCAGTGAAAAGGCTGAAAATATCTGTTCAGCAGGAGTGAATTCATGCTTGGTATTGGAAACCTAGACTCATGGTTAATGAGGTCACGGATCTTATTAGAGGAGACTTACTACCACCACTATACTAAACCAGCACAATTCCTAACTATACTATAATAGTTGCTGTTATACTTACAGCCCCCAAACCTCACCAAAGAAGCTTATGTTTCAAAATGGTGGAAACTGTTATAGAAAAATCACAAATATTCAAAATGCAGAAAGCAATTAATCTGGGGTGACAAGATCTGTTTGATACATCTCTAACACAAGCCTGTACCTAAGGCTCAGGGAACATTGCAGAAGGGGAAGGGGTATGAAGATTGGGAGAGCCAGAGTGTTAGGAAATCTGCTGTAAGATCTTGTCTACTAAGAGCCTGGCAGTGGTGGCACATGCCTTTAATCCCAGCACTCGGGAGACAGAGGCAGGCGGATCTCTGTGAGTTTGAGACGAGCCTGGTCTACAAGAGCAAGTTCCAGGACAGTCTCCAAATGCCACAGGGAAGCCCTGTCTCGAAAAACAAGAAAAAAAATCTTGTCTACTAAAAACAATGGGGAAACTTCACTCATGATACCCCAACAATGTGGCTGGCTGCGTAAACACCACTGCCAATAAACATGAAGATAAGGAAAGAGGAAAATGTACAACTCCAACATCGATAAAGAACACTCTTTCCCATGGAGGAGCTCCCTACTTCCTTGTCTAGTATCCAACACCCAGTCCTGAAATTATGTACATGCAGTATTGAACAGTCTTGCAGGTTCTCTCTCTCTCTCTCTCTCTCTCTCTCTCTCTCTCTCTCTCTCATCTATCTATCTCTATCTATCTTTTTTTTGTGTGTGTGTCTGTCTGTGTGTAAAACAATTGTAACAATGACAAGAGGAGGTCAGGCACTGGGAAGGGAGTGGGGATACATGGAGATGTTGGAGGAAGGAAAGGAAACGGAGGGGAATGGTATATCTTAATTAAAAAGGAACAAAATATGATTATAAACATGAATGAATATGAAGGTCATAGTGGTGAATTAAATGAAAGGAAAAATATCAAAAAATTATTTATTTTTATGATGCCACTTATACAAAATTTTCAATTAGACAATTCTGTAGTGGAGATGAGGTAAGTTATGGCCAGTATTTAAGAGGAGGGCAGGGCAGGGCTATAGAGAAAAGCATGAGAGTATTTTGGGCTGATGAGGGCTATCTCTGTCTTATGGAGATACTCACCCAGATCCATATAATTTCACTGAACTAACAAAAGAAAACAAAGCCTGTAGTTTTATTGTTATTATTCTGACAATAACACTTTCCTGGTTTTAATTATTATAATTTCTTTATGATTTTTTGCAAATGTAATGATTTCAAGATAAGAAAAACTAAGTGGAAACTTTTCTATTTTTTAAAACATTTAAAAATTATTCATGAAATACATTTGCTAACATTTTTCCCTTTCCCAAACTCCTCCAAGATATCCTACCTGTACATCCAACTTCATGTTCTTTCTGTCTTTAAAACAAACCAAAACAATACACAAACCAACCAACCAAACAAACAAATAAGCACACAAGAACATAGAGTTGCTTAGTATTGGCTGACTCCTCCTGAGCTGGAGGCCTGTCCTGGAGTGTGGTTAATGTACTCAGTATGACTCATTTGAAGAAATGAATTTTCACTTTCTCAGTAGATATTAATTGCAAATAGTGTCTTGGTTAGAGGTGGCCTTTTTGTGTTCTACTTCTGCTTCTTTGTTCTGTGATTTTGTCTGGCTTGAAACTGTACAGGTCTCATACATGATGGCACAGTCTTTCAGTTCATCTTTGCATCAGCACTGTGGTATCTGGAAACTGCCATTTCCTTGAACTTATCCACAAGCTCCAGTGACACATATCGAAAGTACAGCTTATGAGTATCATGTTCAAAGTCAAGCTTAGCAACTTTCCCTTAAGATTGAGTCACACCCAACGTTTTTCAGTTTAAAGACTGAAGTCTTTGTGTATCCAGTTACCCAAGGTTTAGGAGAAAATTTCTATCTGCGTCTAAGTACAGTATCCTCAAAACTTGCAAATTTTACATCTTGAAAGGTTGCTCTTAGATGGAACCTTTCTTTTTTTATGAAAGCTGTGTACAATCTTACCTGCTGCCTCTCATTCAAACTGCATTAATAATTAGTTGTCAGGTTCTAAGTGTATAAATATATGAATACATTGTATTTTATGTAATATAGTACATAATTTAATATATGGTAATGATGCTATATATTAAATAATAATCTACAATTGTATTTTATGTATCTCAATCTGTCATATCCATTGTGGCTTCAGGGAGGGGCCTAAGTGGGGTGGTGAGGAAATGAAGAAAAAAGCAGATACTGACCGACAGACAGAAAAGTTGTGGAAGGCTTTGCCATGCCTCTGAATCTCAAAACAGGGGGAAGACCTTGACATTCTATCATGGGTCTGAGGGTCTAGGGTCTTTGATATGGCCTGCTAATACCAACACACATTTATTTATTTTTTTCCTTTTTCTATTAGAAAGAAAATTATTTTACATGTCAATCCCAGGTCCATCTCCCTCCCCTCCTCCCTGCCCCCCCCAAATAATGCCCTACCAATCCCATACTCTTTCTGCTCCCCAGGGAGGGTGAGGCCTTCCATAGGGGTGGTCTTCAAAGTCTGTCATATCCTTTGGGATAGGGCCTACGCCAACCCCCTTGTGTCTAGGCTCAGGGAGCATCCCTCCATGTGGGATGGGCTCTTAAAGTCCATTCCTATGGTAGCGATAAGTACTGATCCGCTACAAGAGGTCCCATAGATTTCCAAGGTATCCTCACTGACACCCACATTCAGGGTGTCTGGATCAGTCCCATGCTGGTTTCCCAGTGATCATTCTGGGGACCAAGAGTTTTCCTTGTTCAGGCCAACTGTTTCTGTGGGCTTTACCAGCCTGGTATGGACCCCTTTGCTAATCAGTCCTCCTTCTTTGTGTGTGGATTTCAATTCAGTTCAAGGTTTAGCTGTGGGTGTCTGCTTCTACTTCCACCAGCTACTGGATGAAGGCTATATTATGGCATATAAATTAGTCATCAATCTCATTATCAGGAGAGGGCATTTAAGGTAGCCTCTCCTCTGTTGCTTAGATTGCTAGTTTGTGTCATCTTTGTAGCTCTCCAGACATTTCCCTAGTGCCTGATTTCTCTTTAAACCTATAATGTCTCCCTCTTATCTTGCTCTCCTCTATTCTTCTCCCAACTCAATCTTCCTGTCCTATCATGTCTTCCTCACCCCTCCTGTTCTCCCCTTCTCATTTTTCTAGTTCTCTCCCCCCCATGCTCCCAGTTTTCTCTGGAGTTCTTGTCCCTTTCCCCTTCTCCAGGGGACCATGTAGGTCTCACTTAGGGTCCTTCTTGTTTACCAGCCTCCCCGGCAGCCTGGGCTGCAGGCTGGCAATCCTTTACTCTATGTCTAAAATGCGCATATGAGTGAGTACATACAATGCCTGTCTTTTTGTGACTGGGTTACCTCCCTCAGAATGGTTTCTTCTAGTTCCATCCATTTGCCTGGGAATTTCAAGATTCCCTTGCTTTTTTTTTTTTTTTTTCTGCTGAGTAGAATTGGTAAATGTACCACATTTTCTCTATCCATTCTTCAGTTGAGGGGCATCTTGGTTGTTTCCAGGTTCTGGATATTACAAATAATGCTGCTATGAACATTATTGAACAGATAGATATCCTTGTTGTATGAACGTGCTTCTTTTGGGTATATGCCTAAGAGTGGAATTGCTGAATCTTGTGATTCCCATTTTCTTGAGGAGTCGCCATACTGATTTCCAAAGTAGCTGTACAAGTTGGCACTCCCACCAGCAGTGGAGAAGTGTTCCCCTTTCTCCATATCCTCTCCAGAATGAACTGTCATTGGTGTTTTTGATTTTGGCCATTCTGACAGGAGTAAGATGGTATCTCAGAGTTCTTTTGCTTTGCAATTCCCTGATGGCTAAGGATGTTGAACACACTCTTATGTGCTTTCAGCCATTTTAGATTCCTCTGTTGAGAACTGTCTATTTAGTTCTGTTCCCCACTTTTTAATTGGATTGTTTGGTGGTTTGGAGACTAGCTTCTTGAGTTTTTTGTATATTTTGGAGATCAGCCCTCTATCAGATGTGGGGTTGGTGAATATCTTTTCCCAGTCTGTGGGCTGCCGTTTTGTCTTGCTGAATGTATCCTTTGCCTTACAGAAGCTTCTCAGTTTCAGGAGGTCCCATTTATTAATTCTGCATCTCAGTGTCTCCAACACACAGTTAATTAATGATTTATAAACTCATAGCTTTCTCTATTCCCTACACTATACATTTTAATTATTGGCATATTACACATCTTATTAATAAGTTAGATACAATATATATGATATGTTGATATATCAATATACAAGTAGAGATTAATTATTTTTCATAGATATATTTAGACACAAATACTTGCCAAATCAATTCTTTCAGCCATGGTAACTTTAACATGATTGGTAATGGCTTGAATTGTGTCAGATTCACTAGATTTGTGTGATCAAAACTACAAGCCCTAGCATATCAGAATGTGTTTGTATTTGGAGACAGGGGATTTTGGAAGAAAGAGTTAAAATAGACGCATGCAAATGGGTCCTAAATCCAGTATGACTCATTCCCTTATAAGAAGGGCAGACACAAATACAGAGAAAGAAGACAGTTTGAGAAAACAGCAAGAGGGCAGACATGTACATATCAAGAGGAGAGACTCTTCACTATTGAGGCACTGATCAGATTTTTTTAAAGAGTTATTTATTTATTTATTTATTTATTTATTATGGATACATATTCTGTCTGCATGTATGACTTCAGGCCACAAAAGGGCATCACATCTCATCACAGATAGTTGTGAGGCACCATGTGGTTGCTGGGAATTGAACTCATGACCTCTGGAAGAGCAGTCAGTGCTCTTAACCACTGAGATATCTTTCCAGCAACCCGATCAGATTTTCAAGCCTCTAGGTGTGCAAAGAAATTGAGTTCCTTTGCTTACGAACCCATTTCTATGTGGCTTATGATGGGAGACCTGATAAATGAACCAGTTCTTCTCCACTCTCTATAGTATTAATTTTGAGATCTTGGTATGCTATATAATGTAGGACTTTATGTATACAAACTTTACATTTATTTATTTATTTATTTATGGTGCATGTATGATGGGTGAGGAGTGTCACACATGCTATGATGCTCACATGGAGGTCAAAGGACAACTTGTATTCTGTCAGCCTTACTTGCAAGTATCCTTACTCACTGAGCTATTCCAACTATTTTTAGTTATTACAGAAGCTTGTATGGAGTTTCACAAAATTGTGTGTATAATATTTTATTTAAACCACATATCATTCTAGAGACATCACTGTCTGTATATTCCTTTTCTCCAGTTACTTTTCCCCCAGTTCTCTCAGCTCATAAATAATGGTGTCTGGATCTAAGCCAACCATTTGATTCTCAGGTGTATGAGTGTTTAAACAATTGTCTGAATATTGCCCAAACTGTACAATGAACAGTGTGGAATTAGCTTCATCAAGAGTGGTAAACACCATAGGCTTCTTTCACCCACTCTCATCATGAAGCTTAGACGTGCATGTGTGGGGCTGTGTGTGAGTCTGTAGCCTCTGGTGCCTCACAGAGACATTTACAATCCTCGGAATCAGACACCTCACAACAGTATTCTCCAAATGATGTTCATTAAGTGAAGCTTTCTTTGCTCACAACCTAAAATAATCTTGTTTGGCAGAAATAAACAAGAACAGTAGCCTGGGGTTGTTCAGGGAAGATTCCATCACAGAAAACAGAATGTGGAAGTTGTTAGTCTTTTTGCCTCTATGAGCTGTTATAATACCTTTTGTTTAAGATCACAGCTGGGGAAACTCAGTTCATCAGTAGTCAGAGTGCTGAACCCTAGATCTCAAGGCTTTCTGTAATAAGCTGCTGTTAAAAACTCTGCAGGAAGCAGAATGAAGTTTAGCATGCTCTCTGTTAGCAAAGCATCTTCATAGGGTCAAAGCAGGGCTTTGAGTATAATCTATGTATAACAGTCGTTTTTAAAGGGGTGTGTGTGTGTGTGTGTGTGTGTGTGTGTGTGTGTGTGTGTGTGTGTACCCATGTGCGTGGGTACTTGTAGAGGCCAGAAAAGGATTCTGGATCCACTGTAGCTAAAGATGAAGTTTGTTGTGAGATTCCCCAGATGGGTCTGGGAACAGAACTCTGATCTTCTGCAAGAGCAGCAAATGCTCTTAACCCTTGAGACATCTCTTTATCCCCTTATCAGGTGTTCTATGTGAAAGTATCATTTCTTGATTAATAGTGCATATTTTATCCAAAAGAATGCTTTATGTTAATATCTGCATAAGAATTTTCTGAAAAATTAATATTAAAATATTTTCCAGAGTCTCAGAAATAGAGATCATTATAAACATCCCCCAAACTAATTTAAAGCCTTTACCTCACAGAAACAATGCCCAGAAATACCACTCATATAAGTCAACAACTTCGCATTATTATTAAAAAATATTTGTTAAACAGGTTTTTCAGAACTATCCACATGCATGAGGTTTTTGGTGAAGTGTAGGAATGAAGCACTCCTTCAACTGTGCAAATAACTTAGAGTCAATTAAAAGAGTAATACATGTAAAAGAGGGTTGCCAACACCTCTGTGGTTTATAAATCAATGAATATAGAGAAAATCCATTAACATATCACTGGCATCTGACCCTTTTAGAAAAGCACAAACACACAATATTTAGCAGGGGTTTAATAGTTTTTTGTATGCCTTGTTATTAACTATGTTTATTAGACAGCCGAGAAAGTTCTTTGTATGTGGCCTTAGCATATGGAAGTTCAAACCACCTGAACTCCAGGGCCATCTGCTTACTTAATCCACCTTGACTTTCATAATTTAACAGGCTGTTGACCAGAACAGTGTGTCTCAGTGAGCACCGCAAGCAACACAGGAATGCATGTTTATTTGAAGTGGTACAGAAGAGTTTTATATATTTCATTTTTTGTTTTAATAATGTATTCTACAAAACAGATAATTTATGTTGACAAAATCCCTTTGTAGTTATTGCTTATAAAAATAAAGTCAAATAATAAGATGATTTAAAACATTTACATCACAGAACTAGTTTTCCAATGTTTCAAATTTAAGGAAACTGGAAATAAATTCAGAATCAAGTGATAACTTGAAAGGACATGAACTGCAAAGTAAACTAAGAAGAAGGCCTCCTTAGTGATAGACTGTTGGCTAAGACTGATTGAGCAGTATAATTAAATCTTGTGATCAAACAGACAAAGTTGCAGGTTAACATGTTTATGAGGGAATTGTGATTGTTTGAGGTTCATGGAGGTAGCAAGTCTGAATGCCCCAGTACTCATTTGTTGTGAAATATTATTTTAACTATGTAAGGACATGCTACATTTGTTTATGCTGTGGAATATTACTTTAGTGGTGTAAGAATGTGTTACAATAGTTTATGCTGCATTTTAAAAGATGTAATGATGTGTGTTTAATTATGTAAACATGTGTTGTGTTTGTTTCATCTTGTCTGTCTAAGGTATCCAATTGGTTTAATAAAAATTTGACCAGCCAGTATCTAGGCAGAAGAGCAATAGATGGGGCTGGAGGGCAGAGAGCATAAGTAGGAGGAGAAATTGAGGCTCAAGAATGGGGAGCAAGAAGAAGGAAGAGAAAATGAGGGAGAAAGATAGAGTGATGCCCGGGGCCAGCCTGCCAGCCAACCAGGCAGCTGCGAGCCAGATAGACAGACTAGAACATAGAAAAAGAAAAGGGAAAAAGCCTGAGATAAAACACAGATGAAGAGAAACAGGTTGATTTAAGTTATAAGAGCTAACAAGAAGAGAGCATAAGATGAGCTGGCTCTTTGGAGCCCATTCCCTATGATGGGATGCCTTGCTCAGCCTTGATGGGGGGGGTGGCTTGATTCTGTTTCAACTTGGTGTACCAGGCTTTTTTGATTCCCCATGGAGGCCTTACTCTTTCTGAGTAAGTGGATGGGGGAAGTGGGGTAGGGAAAAGTGGAGGAGAGGGTGCAGGAGGAGGGGGAACTGTGATTGTTATATAAAATGAATTTAAAATTTAAACAAGCATAAGCTAGGCTGGATATTCAAAACTATAAGTTTCCATACCATGATTTGGGATCTGGTTGATGGCCCAAAAGAAAATACCTACTACACTCACCAGAGCCAGGGCTGAGGCAATTGTGGTAGTGTGGTGGCAAAGCTGGCCTCAGGAAATAAAATTTGATGGGATTCCCATTATTTTTTCTTTTTTTTAAAATTTGAATTAGAAACAAGATTGTTTTACATGTTAATCCCAGTTCCCACTCCCTCCACTCCTCCCCTACCAACCCCCCCAACTAATACCGTACCTATCACATATCCTTTCTGCTTCCCAGGGGAGGATGAGGCCTTTTATCGGGGTCATCAGAGTCTATCATTTCCTTTGGATTCCCGTTATTTTTAGTTAATTTTCTTTTAAATTAAAACAGTTTTATTTTACATACCAATCCCTGTTCCCTCTCCCTCTAATCCTCCCATTCTCCCCACCATCTCCCCATCCCACCCCCATCCACCCCTCAGTAAGGGTGTGGCCTCCTATGGGGGATCATCAAAGTCTATCATATCATTTGAGGTAGGATCTAGGCCCTCCCCCTTGTGTCCAGGCTGAGAAAGTATCCCTCCATAGGGAATGGGCTCCCAAAGACCATTCGTGCAGTAGGGATAAATACTGGTTCCACTGCCAGAGGCCCAATAGACTTCCCAGTGCTCCTAGTTGACACCCACATTCAGGGGTCCTGGTTTGGTCCTTTGCTGGTTTACCAGATGTGTGGCTAGGGTCCATGCCCTCCCATTTTCTCAGCCCAGCTGTTTCTGTGGGTTTCCCCAGCATGGTCTTGACCCCTTTGCTCATCAATCCTCCCTTTCTATAACTACATTCCAGGAGTTAGGGTGGATCTCTGCTTCTTCAATGCCCTTCCCCTATAATGAGATTGATGACTACCTTAAATGCCATCCTAGAGCCTTCATCTAGTAGTTGATGAAAGCAGAAGTGGAGATCCAGTCAAAACTCTGAAAAAGAGGGAAGTGTCTTTTACAGAAGACACTGATCTCCTAAATCATTCTCAGGGAAGAGTCCTACTTTTATCAGTTTAAATGGAAAAGGTTTCCAAAACCACAGGCATAATTCATGGTAGACCCAAGTAAATGACGACGCTTATGTGTCACTTGAGGTTTGTGTGTGGGGGTGGGACAGTGAGGGGTTGGTTTTTTGTCACTAGATAGGAGAAACAAAACTTTAAAATTACTGATGTTAAAGTATACATTCTTAAAGTATTTTCACTTAAACATTCATATACCTATATAGAATATCTTTCAAACATAATTTTATTTTTGTCCACGATAGTAAAAATGTTCTGTTCTAAGTAATCCTTGCAGACTAGAGTAACTCATCATAAAGCTCTCTATGCTAGCTGTATATGCCCACCATGTTTGAAATATTTGGTAAAGTTCACCACTTAACTTGACCACAGACCTGTCATTTATTAATGATTACTATATCCCCAAATGTGTGAAACATTCTTCTCAGAAACATAGATATGAAAATGCAGACATTGCAGTAACTTTTTTCCATTTCAATAAAAAACTACAAAGAAGAGACTAGGGGCAGTTTTAAATTATTAAATTGAACACTCCTAAGGCAAGCCAATTATAGGTATTTCTACTTATTGTTTTCTAATATATGACTTTAATTTTATTTATTGTCTTATTTTAATGATTAGTGTCTTTAACAAGACGAATTAGTCACCTTGGTACACATATGCCATGACAGGCTCAATAGAGATGAAGCAGAAAGTAGGCCTGAAGTTTCTGTTAACTCTAAGGCAATACTTGACTCCAGGAAAAACTACAAACTGGGATCACCCAAGCACCACCCAGGAATTTACCATTCAATGAGAAAAAACCTAACTTTCTGTCCATTGCACATAGGATTACAAGATGTCCCTTAGCCCAGGAAACACCCATCCCCTTTTACCAAGTCAACCTTAGACAAATGTCAGCTAATCAGGGGTCTGGAACCTTAGAAATCCCCCACCCCAACTTCTGCTATGATAAAACACTTATTCCAACTGAGCTCCAGGCTCTCTAATTGTGCCAATGTGCTGGACACCCAGAGAGTGAATAAAAGGCTCTTTGATTTTACATATGGGATTCAGTCTCCTTGTTAGATTTTGGAGGATTCATTGGATTTTGGGAAACTGAAATTTGAGCATAATGATTAGTAGCAGTGACAATAATATATTTGCATTGCTTCTGATTTTACTGGGAAGCCTCTTGTTCCTATTTTAAGGAGAATGCTTGCTCTCAGAGTGAGGTATGTTGACATTACTATGTTAAGAATTGTCAATCAATTCTTATTTTATTCAGGTACTTATGAAACAAATACAAGGTGGGTTATGACAAACCAAGTATTTGGTCCTGTCGATTCTATTACTAACTATTCATATGTAAGGTGAATAATCTTAACACTATGTGCTCTGTTGGAATCTCCAGCTCAGCCCTGCATGATCCCCAAAGCCCCATTCCTGTCTCTCTCTCCAAACCCCACCCACTCAGAGAGCCTCTGAACAAAGGAAAAGCACAAAAAGCCCAGTTTCACATTCCTGGCAGCTACTTTAGCTCCCTCTCCTGAAGCTGCCAACTGCCTAAATCCCCACCTAAACTACTCAGCTTTTGACTATGCTTGGACACAAACCCAGCTTGTGGTAGATATGTCATTACCCCTTGCCTACAACCTATAAACTCTCTATGCTTCTGTTTGTGGGCACAACTTTCCCAGCCTCTGTCTCTGGGACTGGAGAACTCACTTGGGAGTCACTTTGCGCAAATAAACCTGTTGTTACACTTTTTCAGTTTGGCTTGATGTGGCATTTTAAATCCTCACATGTCTACTTAATAATCTTTCCTAAAACACTGTGTTCAATTCATTAAAAAATTATTGAGTTCATTTTGTTTTAGTAGGTAGGTGCATAAACAACTTATTTCTTCAGTCGTAATTATTCTATTTGGCTTGTAGTTTTCATCAGGGACCTTTTTTTTTTTTTTTTTTTGTAAGTACAGTTTGGTTTTAAATTGTATGTTACATATTTATAAAAATAGCCTGTCCATTTAATTGCTGCTTCTTGTTTAAATGTCTACTTTATTTCTAGGTTTCCATGTCTTTGCTCTCACTTTTTTTTGTCTTTAGTTAATGAACTGTCTTGTTATTTTTATCAGATGTCTGTGTATATCATCTGCTGTTTTAATGCCTGAAGACTTAGTTTTATGATTTATAATTTTTACTTCTTTCTTTTCTTTTTGCTTAGTTCATTGCACATTATTAGCAAAAGTTGTAGCATCAATAATAAAAAGCTGAAGATCAGAGAAACAAATCGGCCAAGCCACAAGAGAGCTCTCACATCTACCAATGCTCAGACAGAAGGGTTGATCCACCCAACCTCGATTGCATTTCCAGACTGCACTGAGATCTTTGTATTCTCTCTAGTGCTGGGATTAAAGATGTGAGTTTGGTTCTCTTTTAGACTGATTCACTCCCATGTAGCCCAGGGTGGCCTTGAACTCCCAGATATCTATCTGCCTTTATCTCCTGTGTCCTGGGATTAAAGGTATGTGCCACCACTTCCAAGTTTATATGGCTGTGGCTATCTTTGCATTCAGATCTCCAGGCAAACTTTATTAGATCATAAATAATATATCACCACATAAAATAATTTATTTTAGTGGATATTATAACTACTGTTATCTGATTCACTAGCTTTCCTTGGGGTTAAAGGTGGCTAGCTTTCTGAATGCTTCATATTCAATAAGACCCTTTTTTTTTCCTTTGTAAGAATTCCTGATCCCTCCAGAGGATTAAAAATGGTAGCAGCCAATTCACCTGCTGGGTAGCAGAGGCACTCTGAGGAGCCTGAGAGACCATGGATGGAGGCCTTGAGGGGAGACTTAGAAATGGAGGAGGTGTCTCTTGAGCACATGGTATCTACAGAATATCTAAAACAGTCACGTCTTCTGAGAAGATGCTCTTAAAGTGGTCTCATAGAATTGGGAAAAAAAGATGGCAGAGTGGAGCCGCATTTGTAGGAGGAGAAAAGCGAAACCAGAGACAGAAGTGGTGGAAGGTATAGAACAAAGCTGCAAGGTGGACAGTGGACAAAGTACAGAGAACACAGAGGACAAAGGAGCTTGTCATTGCTAAGTAGGGGTGGTGCCCTCAGCATGGAGCTGCTGCTACTGCAGCTTGTGCTGCTGGCTCTGCTGGGCAGAGAAGAACCCAGGTCTGTAGCACTGCCTGAGTGCTACAAACATGATGGTGCTGGTGAGCCAGCAGGACAGCTAGTTCTGGGAGCAGGGACATGTGCAGAATCTGGCTTGAGCTTGCACAAATCCTGCCCTGATATGCTGTCCTGCCCCACGGCCACCTAGATTCTGGGCAACAACAGCATGTATGAGGTGAACCTCAGCAATTTGGATAAAAAGCATTTATCCAAAACTTTGAATCAGACTAATGACTCATTGCAGTAAGTATTTGCATGTCAAGCTGTTTGAGAAACAAAATACACTGTGCGACACACAGCAAGTTTGCAATGCCGCTTTAATAAATGATTGTGTGATGGAGAGGAGGGAAAGATGGCAGAGTGGAGAAGTGGAAGCAACAGGAATGGGAGCACAGCTGAGGCACACAAAGGAACATGGTGTATCTCAGGAGGGGCAGCAGGGTGTTGTGTAGCAGCCTGGAGCTCACACAGGCTCTGCACCAAAAGTGATGCCCAGCTGCACAATCACCCTGGATCTCGGCAACATCAGGATATCTGACATGATGAAAGGTTTATTTTCTGGATTAAGACTCCTGGAAAAATCTCCATGGCTGCTGCTGGAGGCCATATTGGTGTCTATGGCCCATATGTTGATGTCTGTGGTCTGTGTTTCTGCTGGAGACCATGTGAATGTCCATGGTATGTGCTGCTATCTGAGGCCTTCTCTATGTATGAGGTTTTTGCTCCTACCAGAGGCCATGTTGATGTCTGTGGTCTGTGCTATCACGTGCTGTTATGGGCAAGGGAGATTATTTTGCAGGGGTACTGATGAGTGCCAACTCATAACTGAGAATGAGAGATACTGAATCCCTCTGTGACAACACCCCCATCAAAAGAAGCAGCCCAGAAGGAAGCTACTGATGAGAGTACTTAAAAATTGTGACATTTGCTGAAGTGTAGACCATCATAGTTGATGGCTTCTGGCAGGAGGGAAGGAGTTAGTTTTCTTTAAGGGGCTAGCTGCTGAGAATTTGTTCATACTTTAATGAGTGTATGAGCAACACAAATTGGACTTTGCATATTTATTTATTTCTTTTTTGGAGGAAGAGTACAAGTGTGGGAGGGTTGATGGGGGGGATGGAAAGTGGGTGTGATTGGATACATTGTATGAAATTCCCAAATAATCAATAGGGATATTATGGTTAGGGGAAAATAAAGAAAAAAGGAATAATAAAGAATTCATGATCAACTTTCTTTTTTTATTGCAATTTATTTATTTATTTATTTATTTATTTATAAAATACATCAGAATTTTATTGCTCGGAGAATACAGCATATGAAATCACAAGAACATCAAAATGAAGTCACTAGGCTTCAAACACAGAATACATTACTAGATGCAGTAAAATATTCATTAACCTGAAGTCTACATCAGAAAGAAAAAGGTATGGAAAAATACCTAAATTGTTTACTTGAGAAACATATACTTAAAACAAAGTAAAAGAATGTTCCAGTACAAATTAAAAAATCCAACAATGACTAACTTATTTTTTATGTATATATATATTTATATTTATATTTATATAAAAAGACTAATAATGGCAGTATGTTATAGATCAATAGCAGCAACAGTTTTTCCAGGTTCTGCAGTCACTTAAACAAAATTGTAGAGATATCTAGCACTCTCAATTAAAAAAAAAGTAAAAAGCAAAATCCTAGAAAAACAGCACAGTTCTGTTACCCTTGTGGTACCCGACACCATTTTTTTAAAATTAGCTTCTCAATCATCATCTGGAAGGAAACAATTCTGAGCAACATCATTAAAAACAGCTCTGATAAAGCATGGTCACTACTATGTATCATAAAGCAGGTCCACATATGAGTGAGTATATATCATGTTTGTCTTTTTGTGATTGGGTTACCTAGCTCAGACAGTTTTCTTCGAGTACCATCCATTTTCCTGCAAATTTCAAGATTCCATTGTTTTTTTTTCTGCTGAATAGTACTCCATTGTGTAAATGTACCACATTTTTTGTATCCATTCTTCAGTTGAGGGGCATCTAGGCTGCTTCCAGTTTCTGGCTATTACAAATAATGCTGCTATGAACATGGTTGAACAGATGTCCTTGTTATATGAATGTGCTTCTTTTGGGTATATGCCTAGGAGTGAAATTGCTGGATCTTGTGGTAGACTCATTCCCATTTTCTTGAGGAGTTGCCATATGGATTTCCAAAGTGGCTGTACAAGTTGGCACTCCCACCAGCAGTGGAGGAGTGTTCCTCATTCTCTGCATTCTCTCCAGCATAAACTGTCATTGGTATTTTTGATTTTAGCTATTCTAACAGGAGTAAGATGGTATCTCAGAGTTGTTTTGATTTGCATTTCCCTGATGACTAAAAATGCTGAACACTTTCTCATGTGTCTTTCAGCCATTTTAGATTCCTCTATTGAGAATTATCTATTTAGTTCTGTACCCCATTTTTAATTGGATTGTTTGGTGTTTTCAAGAATAGCTTCCTGAGTTCTTTGTATATTTTGGAGATCAGCCCTCTGTCAGATGTGGGGTTGGTGAATATCTTTTCCCAGTCGGTGGGCTGTCATTTTGTCTTGCTGACTATATCCTTTGCCTTACAGAAGCTTCTCAGTTTCAGGAGGTCCCATTTATTAATTGTTGATCTCAGTGTCTGTGCTACTGGTGTTATGTTCAGGAAGCAGTCTCCTGTACCAATTAATTCAAGGGTATTTCCCACTTTATCTTCTAGTAGGTTCAGTGTGGCTGGGTTTATGTTGAGGTCTTTGATCCTTTTTGACTTAAGTTTTGTGCAGGGCAAAAGGCTTTTGTGTATCTGTAGATTTCTACATGTTTGCATCCAGTTATGCCAGCACCATTTGTTGAAGATGTTCTCTTTGTTCCAGCGTATATATTTGGATTGTTTGTCAAAAATCAGGTGGTCATAGGTGTGTGGGTTAATTTCAGGGTTTTCAACTGTATTCCATTGGTCTACCTGTCTATTTTTGTGTCAATACCAAGCTGTTTTCAGGACTATAGCTCTGCAATAGAGCTTAAAGTTAGGCATGGTGATACCTCCAGAAGTTCCTCTATTGTACAGGGTTGTTTTTGCTATCCTGGGTCTTTTGTTTCTCCATATAAAGTTGAGAATTGTTCTTTCAAGGTCAGTGAAGAAATGTGTTGGAATTTTGATGGGGATTGCATTGAATCTGTAGATTGCTTTTGGCAAGATTGCCATTTTTAATATGTTGATCCTGCCTATCCAAGAGCATGGGAGATCTTTCCATTTTCTGGTATCTTCTTTAATTTCTTTCTTTAGAGACTCAAAATTCTTATGGTGCAGGTCTTTTACTTTTTTGGTTAGTGTCACTCCAAGGTATTTTATGTTGTTTGTGGCAATTGTAAAGGGTGATGCTTCTCTAATTTCTTTCTCCACCAATATGCCATCCATATAGTAGGGCTACAGATTTTTTTGAGTTAATCTTGTATCCTGCCACTTTGCTGAAGGTGTTTATCAGCTGTAGCAGTTCCCTGGTAGAGTTTTTCAGGTCACTTATGTAGACTATCATAACATCTGCAAATAGTGATAGTTTGACTTCTTCCTTTCAGATTTGTATTTCCTTGATCTCCTTTTGTTGTCTTATTTCTCTAGCAAGAACTTCAAGGACAATATTGAAGAGGTATGGAGAGAGTGAACAGCCTTGTCTAGTACCTGATTTTAGAGGAATTGCCTTGAGTTTCTCTCCATTTAATTTGATGTCGGCTGTTGACTTGCTGTATATTCCTTTTATTATGTTGAGGTATGTTCCTGTTATCCCTGATTTCTCCAGGACCTTTATCATTAAGGGATGTTGGATTTTGTTAAAGGATTTTTCGGCATCTAGTGAGATGATCATGTGATTTTTTTCCTCAGTCTGTTTATATGGTGGATTACATTGATGGATTTTCATATGTTGAACCATCCTTGCATCCCTGGGGTGAAGCCTACTTGATCATGGTGGATGATATCTCTGATATGTTCTTGGATTGCATTTGCCAGTATTTTATTGAGTATTTTTGCATCAATGTTCATGAGGGATATTGGTCTATAGATCTCTTTCTTAATTGTGTCGTTGTGTGGCTTGGGTATCAAGGTTATTGAAGCCTGGTAAAAAAGAATTTGGCAATGGCCCTTCTGCTTCTATTGTGTGGAGTACTTTGAGGAGAATAGGTCTTAGCTGTTCCTTGAATTGCTGGTAGAATTCTGCACTGAAGCCATTTGTTCCTGTACTTTTTTTGGTTGGGAGACTTTTGATGGCTGCTTCTATTTCATAATGGGTTATATGTCTATTTAAGTTGCTTATATGTTCTTGATTTAATTTTGGAAAGTGAAATCTGTCCAGAAAATTGTCCATTTCCTTTAGATTTTCAAATTTTGAGGAATATAGGTTTTCAAAGTATGACCTGATGATTCTCTGGATTTCCTCTGTGTCTGTTGTTATGACCCCCTTTTCATTCCTGATTTTATTAATTTGCATGTTCACTTTTTGTTGCTTGGTAAGTTTGGATAAAGGTTTGTCTATCCTGTTGATTTTTTCGAAGAACCAATTTTTTGTTATATTGATTCTTTGTATTGTTCTCCTAGTTTCCAATTTATTGATTTCAGCCCTCAATTTGATTATTTCCTGGCATCTGCTCCTCTGGGGTGTATTGGCTTCTTTGTTTTCTAAAGCTTTCAGTTGTGCCGTTAATTCTCTAGTGTGATTATTCTCCTGTTTCTTCATGTGGGCATTTAGCGCTATGAACTTTCCTCTTAGCACTGCTTTCAGAGTATCCCATAGGTTTGGATATGTTGTGTCCGCATTCTCATTGAATTCTAGGAAATCTTTAATTTCTTTTTTTATTTCTTCCTGAACCCATGAATTGTGTAATCGGGTGTTACTTAATTTCCATGAGTTTGTAGGTTTTCTGTAGTTCTTGTTGTTGTTGAATTCTAATATTAAAGCATGGTTGTCTGATAAGACACAGGGGGTTATTTCAATTTTTTGTACTTGTTGAGGTTTGTTATGTTGCCAAGTATATGGTAGATTTTAGAGAAGGTTCTATGTGGTGCTGAGAAGAAGGTAAATTGTTTTGTATTTGGGTGGAATGTTCTATAGATATCTGTTAAGTCCAATTGCGCCATAACTTCTATTAGTTCTTTTGGTTCTTTGTTAAGTTTCTGTCTGGTGTTACTGTCCAGTGGTGAGAGTGGGGTGTTGAAATCTCCTACTATAAGTGTGTGCAGTTTATGTATGATTTGAGTTTTAGTATTGTTTCTTTTAGAAATGTGGATGCCTTTGTATTGGGGGCGTAAATGTTCAGAATTGAGATTTCATCCTGATGGATTTCTCCTGTGATGAGTAGGAAGTGACATACTTCATCCCTTTTGATTGATTTTAGTTCAAAGTCCAATTTGTTGGATATCAGGATTGCTACCCCACTTGTTTCTTGGATCCATTTGATTGGAAGATCTTTCCCCAACCTTTAATTCTTAGGTACTGTCTGTCTTTGAGGTTGAGGTGAGTTTCTTGTATGAAGCTGAAGGAAGGATTCTGTCTTCTTATTCATTCTGCTAACCTGTGTCTTTTTTTAGGGGAGTTAAGACCACTAATGTTGATGGATATTAACGACCATTGATTATCATTCATTCTTCTTTGTTTTTGATTTGGTGATGGTAGAGAGATTATGTGTGGGATTCTGTCCCTTTTTCCTTTTGGCTGTTGATAAGTTGGGGTTATCTATTGCCTATGTTTCTCTGGTTGTAGTTAACTTCCTTGGTTTGCAGTTTTCCTTCCAGTACTTTCTGTAGGGCTGGATTGGTTGATATGTATTGCTTGAATCTGGTTTTGTCATGGAATATCTTGTTTTCTCCATCTATAATGATTGAAAGCTTTGCTGGGTATAGTAGTCTGGGCTGGCATCCATGGTCTCTTAGTGTAGGTAGAATATCTATCCAGGACCTTCTGGCTTTCAGAGTTTCCAAGGAATAGTCAGGTGTGATTCTGATAGTTTTGCCTTTATAGGTTACTTGACCTTTATCCTTTGCTGCTCTTAATATTTTCTCTTTGTTGTGTATGTTTGGTGTTATGATTATTATGTGGTGAGGTGACCTTTTTTTTTTGGTTCAGTCTAATTGCTGTTCTGTAGTCTTCTTGTATTTTTATTGGTATGTCTTTAGGTTGTGAAAGTTTTCTTCTATGATCTTGTTGAATTTGTTTTCTGCACTTTTGAGCAGTGTTTCTTCACCTTCTTCTATGCCTATTATTCTTAGGTTTGGTCTTTTCAGGGTAACCCATATTTCCTGGATATTTCGTGATAAGGATTTGTTGGATTTAATATTTTCTTTGGTTGATGAATCTATTTCCGCTTATGTCTTCAACTCCTGAGATTCTCTCTTCCATCTCTTTTATTCTGTTGGTTTTGCTTACATCTGTAGTTCCTGATTGTTTACCCAGCTTTTCTATTTCCAGCATTCCTTCAGATTGTGCTTTCTTTATTGTCTCTATTTCAGTTTTTAGGTCTTGAACTGTTTCCTGGAGAGATTTGTTGATATCTTGTATATTTTGGTTAGTTTTTTCTTCCATTTCTTTAAGGGATTTTCTCATGTCCTCTTTGAGGTCCTCTATCATTTTCTTTTTTCTTTTTTTTTTAATTTATTTATTAGTTCAAGTTAGGAAACAAGCTTGTTTCACATGTCAATCCCTTCTCCCTCTCCCTACCCCCCCACCAATCCTCCCCCCACCCCATCCACCCACGACTCCCCAGGGAGGGTAGGGCAGGGCCATCAACAGGGGCTCTGCAGTGTCCTCCAAATCTTCCTGTACTGGGCCTGGCCCCTTCCCCATGTGTCCAGGGCCAGAGTGTATCCCTTCATGTGGGATGGGCTCTCAAAGTCCCTTCTTGCACCAGGGAAAAATACTAATCCACTACCAGAGGCTCCCTGGAGTGCAGAGGCCTCCTTATTGACAACCATGTTTAGGCGTCTGGATCAGTCTTGTACTGGCCTCCCAGACAGCATCTGGGGTCGATGTACTCTCCCTTGTTCAGGCCAACTGATCCTGTGGGTTTCTCCAACCTGGTACAGACCCCTTTGCTCTTCATTCGTCCTTCTCTTCAACTAAATTCCAGATTTCAGCTCAGTGTATATCTGTAGATGTCTGTTTCCATCCGCCACTGGATGAGGGCTCTAGGATGGCATAAAGAGAAGTCATCAATCTCATTTTAGGGGAAGGGCGTTTAGGTTATCCTCTCCACCATTGCCTGGATTGTCAGATCGTGTCCTCCTTGTAGGTCTCTGGTGATCTCCCTAGTGCCAGATCTCTTCTCGGGCCTATAGTGGCTCCCACTGATATGGTATCTCTCTTCCTGCTCTCTCTCCTCTATTCTTCCCCCAACTCAATATTTCTGCTCCTCCACTTCCTCCCCTCTACTCCTCTTCTCATGCTCTTATTGTGGCAGCTCCCTCTCCCCTACCCTCATGCTCCCAATTAGCTCAGGAGTTCCTGCCTCTTCCCATTCCTGGAGTCCATTTATTCCTTAGAGTCCTTCGTGTTTCCTAGTTTCTTTGGTGAAGAGGATTATAGGATGGTAATCCTTTGCTCTGTGTCTAAAATTCATATATGAGTGAGTACATACCATGTTTGTCTTTTTGTGACTGGGTTACCTCACTCAGGATGGTTTCTTCTAGTTCCATCCATTTGCCTGCGAATTTCAAGATTCCATTGCTTTTTTCTGCTGAGTAGTACTCCATTGGTACTCCATTGTATAAATGAACCACATTTTCTCTATCCATTCTTCAGTTGAGGGGCATCTAGGTTGCTTCCAGGTTGTGGCTATTACAAACAATGCTGCTATGAACATGGTTGAACATATGTCCTTGAATGAACGTGCATTATTTGGGTATATACCCAAGAGAAGAATGGCTGGATCTTGAGGTAGACTGATTCCCATTTTTCTGAGCAACCACCATACTGTTTTCCAGAGTGGTCTTACAAGTTTGCACTCACACCAGCAATGGAGGAGTGTTCCTTTTTCTCCACATTCTCTCCAGCATAGATTGTCATTGATATTTTTGATTTTAGCCATTCTGACAGGTGTGAGGTGGTATCTCAGATTTGTTTTGAGTTGCATTTCTCTCATGGCCAAGGATTTTGAACATTTTCTTAAGTGTCTTTCAGCCATTTCAGATACCTGTGTTGAGAATTCTCTATTTAGTTCTGCACCCACTTTTTAATTTCATTGTTTGGTATTTTGGTGGCTAGCTTCTTGAGATCCTTGTATATTTTGGAAATCAGCCCTCTGTCAGATGTGGGGTTGGTGAAGATCTTTTCCCATTTTGTGGGCGTTTTTTTTTTGTCTTACTGTGTCCTTTGCCTTGCAGAAGCTTCTCAGTTTCAGGAGGTCCCATTTATTAATTGCAGACTTCAATGTCTGTGCTAGTGGTGTAATGTTCAGGAAGCAGTCTCCTTTGCCCATTTGTTCAAGGATAACTCCCACTTTCTCTTCTAGAAGATTCAGTGTGGCTGGATTTATGGAGAGATCTTTGATCCATTTGCACCTAATTTTTGTGCTTAGTGACAGGTCTGGATCTATCTGCAATCTTCTGCAAGTCTGAATCCAATTGTGCCAGTACAATTGATGAATGTATATCCTCTAGCGAGTCTTCAATAGCTGAGATTCTCTCTTCCATCTCTTGTATTCTATTGGTTATACTCACATCTTTAGTTCCAGATTGTTTATCCAGCCTTTCCATTTCCAGCATCGCCTCATTCTGTGTTTTCTTTATTGTGTCTATTTCAGCTTTCATGCCTTGAACTGTTTTAAGTGCTTCCTTCACTTGTTTGGTTGTTTTTTCTTGGGTTTCTTTAGATTCTTTAAGAGATTTGTTTATTTCTTGAATTTTTTGGTTTGTCTTTTCCTCCATTTCATGTAATTTTTTGCTTGCTTTTTCTTCTATTTTTTTAAGGGATTTTCTTGTTTCCTCTTTAAAGGTCTGTGTCATCTTCCTGAGATAATTTTTCAGGTCCATCTCTTCTTCATCTTTTGTGTTGAGCTTTTCAGATCTTGCTGGAGTGGAGCCCCTAGATTCTGGTGGTTTCATAATGGTCTTTCTGTTGTTGAGTGAGTTCTTATTCTGTCTTCTTCACATATCTTCTTCCAGTGGGTTCAGGTGGGGTCTAAATATCTCCTCTTGTGACCCGGTGGTGTGTGTGCTCCAGGGATTCAATGTCCACAGCTCTGGATGATCTTGCCTCTCCAGGTAGTCTCCTCACTCCGAAGGAGTTAGGTTCCGTAGGGGTCAGGTCGGCCGAGTGGGAAGGAAAAGTGGGGTGTTTCCAGACTCAGGGAGCTCCTCCCTGGCTGCGTGGGTCTACTTGAATCAGGCACAGGCCCAGAGAGATCAGGGTGAATGGGGCTTTGGACAGGAGTTGGGCAAGAGCAAAGGGTCACTCACCTTGTTATGAGTCATGTTGCCCGAAACTTAATTTTTCAAAAACAATTTAACATTAGCATTACTGTCTTTAAAATCTATGCAAGCCTATAACAAAAATAACTCACACTAAAGTTGTATACACATATATGTGTGCACTGCCAAATGTACATACATATGTATGTGTGTGCATATAGATAAATACATATGGTCAACTGTCATGCATTATAGATTCAAGGTAATTGTGTGGACGACATTCTCATTTGCCATTCATTGCCATAGAACTTAAACTTTGTGAATCTTTGCAGAGTTTTTACAAGGGAAGTGCTTGCTACTAGGAGCCTGATTACTTTGTAATCTGATTATTCACAGCTTGCTAATTTGTAATTGGGCTTTAACAACTAGAAAACCTCCAGATTTCAGAAAAACTAATTTACTTTTTTCCCCTGTAGTTAATTGTTGTGTTCACACTCAAAACAGTGGAGTGAGATGACTTTTAGTGGGCTTTGTGCAGTGTTCTGGAACCAATAAAATGTATTATTGATTGCCTAATGAGAAGCACCATGCTCATACAAACTTACTGTGTTTGGGCAGGGATACAACTGATCCTTCTATTCTGTCCTGAGAATCACCTGCTATCCTACCCAAGCCCACTGCTATGGAGCAAACACACTTTAAATTAGGCTGGAGGCACCGACAGGGAGCTTTGCTCGGACTCTTATCCTCTTCCTTTCCCACAGAGCTGCCTATTGCTTCCAATTTAGCTAAAGATCATCAAAATTAATTATGATTGAGTAGTATAAAAGTTGAAATAAAGTTGAGTCACTTGACTCTTTTGAAATTAGGGAGTAAAGTAATATAGTTCTCCACAGTACTAAATAAGGCTTAAACAAATTGATCAGATAAGCAGATGAAATGTACAGATTTAAAAACTACAATTTGCAAAATCTGTAGACAAGAGATACTGTGAAGGGAACTTGGCTTATCAAGATCAAAAAGAAAAATTATGTAAACATTTTATTTCATTAGAAACTTTGACTGACATTCTCAAAAAGCAGCCATTGCAGTCTTATCATAATTGGGAGAATGAAAACAATGTAAGGGATTTATCTTTGTCTCTTCAGAATGCAAAATCTCAAAGGCCCATGACATTAAACTCAGTTAAGTAAGTGGTCTCAGGCAGCAAAGTATGCCATGTCTGTGGTGACTCATGTCCCTATAATCTCTGATTTTGAGCCACCAAGGTTTGCTGAGCACTTTTGCTACTCAGGGTTCTCTAGAGGAACAGAATTCATGGGATTGATATGATTTTTTTTATTAGTTCTAGTTAGGGAAGAAGCTTATTTCAAGTCCCTTCTCCCTCTCCCTCCCCTCACCCCCAAACCTCCTCCCCCACCCCCAGCCCACCCCCCACCCCATCCACCCACCACTCCCCAGGCAGGGTAGGGCCCTCAACGGGGGCTCTGCAAAGTCCACCAAGTCTTCCTATGCTGATCCTGGGCCCTTCCCCATGTGTCCAGGGCCAGAGTGTAACCCTTCATATGGGATGGGCTCTCAAAGTCCCTTCTTGCACCAGGGAAAAATACTAATCCACTACCAGAGGCTCCCTGGAGTGCAGAGGCCTCCTCATTGACATCCATGGGATCAGTCTTGTACAGGCCTCCTGGACAGCATCTGGGGTCGATATGCTCTCCCTTGTTCAGGTCACCTGTTCCTGTGGGTTTCTCCAACCTAGTACAGACCCCTTCGTTCTTCATTCCTCCCTCTCTTCAACTAAATTCCCGATTTCAGCTCATTGTATATCTGTGGATGTCTGTCTCTGTTTCCATCCGCCACTGGATGAGGGCTCTAGGATGGCATAAAGAGAAGTCATCAATCTCATTTTAGGGGGAGGGTTTTTAGGTTATCCTCTTCACCATTGCCTGGATTGTCAGATCGTGTCCTCCTTGTAGGTCTCTGGAGATCTCCCTGGTTCCAGATCCCTTCTCGGGCCTATAGTGGCTCCCTCTGATATCGTATCTCTTATCTTGATCTCTTTCCTCTATTCTTCCCCCAACTCAATGTTTCTGCTCCTCCATTTCCTCTCCTCTTCTCCTCTTCTCTTGCTCTTATTGTAGCAGCTCCTTTCCCCCCCCCCACCCTCATGCCCCCAATTAGTTTGGGAGTTCATGGCACTTTGCATTCCTGGGGACCATTTATCCCTTAGAGTCCAAGGTATGTACTCACTGATATATGAATTTTAGACATAGAGCAAAAGAGTACCAGTATATAATGCTCTTCACCAAAGAAACTAGGATATGATTTATTAAGTCAGGTTATGTAATATGGTTAATATTAATATCTGTCTGACACCTGAGAGTCTAAGAGCTGGGTGAAGTTATTTGCTCTGTCCCTGGGGCTGGGTGGCTCAGCAACCCCAATCTTGCACTGAAGATGTTGAGTGTGCTTGGATAGCCACTTTCCCAGTCCACTCTTAGCCTGGAAATGCTTGTTCTGATACAATATGGTAAATCTTGCAGCTCAGCTGCAAGAGGGATGGCCAAGTGAGAAAAGGGAGAATATTCCTTCTATGACATCCTTTATAATGGGCTGACCCTGGAAGGTGAGACACATACTTTGGGTAGATTTCCCGTATCATTTAAGGCAATCAAAACAATTATTCAACTGAGGTAACCTATGCAAGTGATATGAAATTGTGGCAAGTTGATACCATGAATAGAACATATTATATGAAAGAAAAGCTATTTTCAATAAAATTTAAAATCTTAAAAAAATGAATTGATGAAATCAGAAAAAATAAAACCAGCCATCCCACTATATATTAACTATAATTGGACCAAAGTGTTTGATCATACAATTATTCCAGGATATAGGGTGGATTAATGGAATTGAGCTCTAAATAGTATCACACTGGCAAGTGAATGTTCTTGTATGGAAATGGCAAGTGTTTCTTTTGTTTTACTGAATTACATGGTCCCATCCACATTGGTGGTGGTGGTGGGCTTGAATAATCATCTCAATCCTTTTTTGATCCAGTATAGAGGGAACAATGACCAATTTCTGGAGACCCTTAGTGACTAGCATTGTCATAGTGATTTATCTGGAACACATAAATTATTATTTGGAAAACACAATTTAAACCTAAAAATCTCTTGCCATTTTTCAACAAAATGTGAATCTCTAGCCTGGCTATTGGATATTGACTTAAAGTAACTTAAATGAATAAGAACACAGGCTGAACAAATGTGGAAATGTGTAATTTATATCATGGAAAATGTGAAGGCACAGTCTATTGGATTGCTTACACCTATTTCAATTTGTAATCATTATTTAAAATGAAGTCATTTTTAATGATAAAACCAGACAAGATCCTTTTTTGATCAATGCTATTCCCTACTCTTGGGTAGGCACATAAGAACACATCTTCTAATGCTGTAGATTTGGGAAGAGACAGACCAGTGTTTTAAACAGATTGATTTTGATAAGAAAAAGTTTCTGTGAGATGTATGTGAAGGGCATAAAATTAAGATTTAGAATATAACACCTTTGAACTTTTTAGTAGCACCACACTGGAAATTTCCATCTGCAGTAGAAATATAGCCAGTAATGACACTAATATCTTCAGGATTCTTGTCATAAACTCTTACACTTGCTTAATACAATGTAGTCATTAAAGCTTAAAGTTCAGTTTTTAAATAAATTAATGCTGTTTTTGTATTCCAAAAATATTTTTTACCTGATCCAGCATCATAACCAGGTTTTTCCCCACTATCTCTAATAAATACAAGAGATATATTAGTTTTGGATAGCATAATCTTGAAGAATAATTTGCTTAGATTTTAAAAATGAATTGTGACTTACTTTTGGGTGCGTGGACTGGACTAGTGTCTCAAATTAGTGTTTAAGGGTAAATAACATATCCAGAGTCGTTGAGATTCAAGTTGAAGTAAATTTGTTGAAAGTAATGGATTAAGATATAAAACTGGCTGGGAAGTGGTGGTGAACACCTTTAATGCAAGTACATGGAGGCAGAGGCAGGCGAATCTGCAAGTTCAAGGCCAGCCCAGTACAGAGTGAATTACAAGACAGCCAGGGCTATAAAGAGAAATTCTGTCTTGAAAAAAAATTAAAAGGAGTGAAATGCAACTGGAGTAAAGACATCTCTAGGAACTTTATTTATTTTACCTGTTTCTCTCTCTTTGTTTCTGTGCCCTCAGGGTTACTATTCAGCAGGGCTATGTAAGATTCCAGAGCAAGTACGATTAAAAGAACACTGGGATGTGTGAGGAATCTGATGCATGCATTTAAGGCAGAATATTCATTTTTATAATATGTCTACATGGGTGTCGTTATATGCTCCTAGGTAAAGAATCTGTTAATGGTACAATTTAGTATTATGTAGACAAGATTTGATCTCTTTACAAAACAGATCAGAATAACAAGAGGACTCAAAGTCTCAAAATATTTGGGTTCTGGTGTCCCTACTGTGCTTGTAGCTATAGGAAACTGTATTGTCCACATTTACTATTAGATAATAGAAATGACACGATTTCTTTTTGGCAGGGATATTTTAAGAAAGATTAGACAATATTAAAATAGTTCTTTAAAAGTATATTTAATATGCAGTTTATTAAAGTAGAAAATTATGTAAGAAGATACTTAAATATGTATATTTCCTTTGCAAAAAATGCAATCTGGTATAGTAACATATGAGTGTTTATATGCCCACCTTAATGACTAAAATTAATTAATTAATTAATTAATTTTATGTGTTATTTACATGATGTATCTTGAGTCCATTCATTTCCCTATCCCACTCATATCTGCCCTCCTCCTCTGTAACCCCCCCAAATAAAACAAAATTTAAGAGAAAAAATAGAAAAGAAAAAGGGGGAAAAACTTAAAAACTCTTATCATGGAAACTGTAGTGTGACATGGTGAGCCATATTGTGAACCCCTTTGTCCATTTATCTTTACTTGAAAGTTTTCATTGCAAACAGTCATTGATCTGGTTTGAGGCCTCTGGTTTTTACTACACTGTTGATGCTGGTCCTCATTGGGAATCCTCCTGGATATGTTGTTGTTGCCTGTGTTGTAGAGATCCTGCAGCTTTGGGTCTGTGGGTCAGGTATCTTCACATGCTCCAGCAGATCATGGGTGGTCCAAGTCATAACCCTGATTCTGGACCTAGGAAGCTGCAGGGTTGGTCTGCCAGATGTGAAATGGGGACAACTCTCACATGCTTACAGTTTTGAGCCTGGCTCATCCACCCCTGCACTAATAGGGTTGGCTCTATTATGGGGTTCTGGTGAGATGCAGGGCCTGCTCTCCTTAGTGTTGCTGCTGGTTGCAGTCAGGCATAGCTCTCCAGCTCTCATGACCACAGGACCATCTCTCCCACCTGCCTTAGGTGTTGATGGGTAAGTGCAAGGGCATCAGTCCCCATCCCATGCCATCACAAGACAGATGAGAAGTGGGAAGAGCTCTCCCATGCTTACAACTTTGGGGATGTTGCTATATCTGCTAACATAGTTGACTATTGTGTTGTCTTAGTGAGATGCAGGGCCTGCTCTCCTGAGTGTTGCAGCTGGTGGGGGTCAGGGAGACTTCTCCTGCTGAAATAAATTTTTTGAGGAACAAGTTAAGTCATTCAGGATGTCATGCTTGCAAAGCCATTTACAGTCATCCCGCTGATATGAGAGTAAGAAGACCAGTGCTATCTGCAACTAATGGGTGTGTTAGGATGCATAGGAACCAAACAAAAAATCAACAATTTACAAATTTAGAAGGCTTTGTTGTACGTAGTAGAAATATCTCTCAAACCCAGGCCAATACTGAGAGCTAATATTTCTAATCTCCTTTTTAAGAAAACTGAGGGCATGGCTGTGTCATCCAGATGTTTTCTGCAAGAAGCATTTCAATGCCAACCTAGATAACCAGTTCTACTGGCTGTAGGTCTGCCAGTGTCTATTGTACATACTTAACTTTCATCAATTTCTACATACATGATCAAGAGGAAAAGCCAATGATATCATCACTCCTAAATAATTTGGAAATATTATATGAACATTAGCACTTTTCAAAAGCTCATTTGCCTTCCTTTCTCCATTGTACTGTGTATTCCATGGGCAGCTGGCCTTGCAAGTGCTTCCCTGGTCTGCCTGGAGTCACACGCTGTCCAATCTCTCCACCAGATGTGGTAGTGTTTCCTATTTCGTTCAGTAGCATTTAAGGCTTTGCTTTTGGGAAAGAGTTCATTATTGCTAGTTATCCAGTGTATTTCACTCATGTCATACTCTGTATGCTATTTCTGTTCATCAATATAATTAGAAAATTCATTGTGATAGTTTGAATATAATTAGCCCCATAATCTGATAAGGAGTGACACTATTAGGAGATGTGGCTTTGTTGGAGTAGGTGTGGTCTTTCTGGAGGAAGTGTGTCATTGTGGAGGTGGGCTTTGAGGTGTTATATATGCTCAAGATTCTTCCCAGTGTGTTAGTTTCCTTCTTGTTGCCCGCATATCAACCTGTAGCCGCTCCTTCTCCAGGACCATGTTTGCTTACATACCCCATGCTTCCTTCCATGATGACAATGCACTGAACCTCTGAAACTGTAAGCTGCCACCTCAGTTAGATGTTTTCCTTTGGAAGAGTTGCTGTGGTCATAGTGTCTCTTCACAGCAATAGAAACCCAAACTAAGACATGCATCCTTTCTATTCTACCTCTGTAAAATCCAGTTTCATGTTGCTTCCCCCATTTCTCTTTCTGCTTTGCCTTTACATTTCACTGACAGGAAGTTTAAGATGTAACAGAGTGAGTGAGAAATGTGTGAGTACCTCATTGGCTAAAAATCTTCATTGTGGCTTATATTTACCAAAATTAGAATAATCAAGTGCCAATTTACACTGAGTGGTTTTATTTTAAATATAATTATTAGCATTGTCATAATATAGTTTCAACTCTGAAGACATAATGTACTTTGTGCTCTATGAATTTTCAATACATACTTAAAGTCAACAATAACAATCCATTATTAAATCATGAAAATATTCACACCATTAATGAAATCTTAACATCCACTAGGAGGAGCTGAGTACCTTATCAAGAATAAGTGAGATTTATGATTTAAAATGTTGAGTAACATATTTTTAGTAGGTTGGACTTCAGTCTGTTAAAAATACCAAGTGAGATAAACTGAATGCCTCAAGTATTAGTAATTGGAAGAAAAATGCAGCTACAACATACACTTGATTTTATTCTAAGCTTTTAGCTCCCAAATTATCATACAGTCACCCGAATTATTCAGGACAGCATCTATGGCTGGGTGAAATTTAGTCTAGTTAATAAAGAAAATAAGAAAACTAGGAGTCATGAGAAAGTCTGAGAAAATGACCATATGCCATGAATGAAGCACCAGTTAATATAATAACAGAGACACCAAATGAAACAAACCTGAGGAGGTCATACTACAGAATGACTGTAAGTCGACAGGGGAGGGCCTATATGCCTGTTCTTCTCACTGAAATGGTGGGCTTGTGAAGGCTTGTGCATTGGGCAGCATGATGTGAAGGGCTTTATCATGTTCTCTTTTCATCTTTGTCTATTTTTGTTCACAATGTTATGTTTATGCAGGTAAATTGTAATTGCTAAAAATGCTGATGAATTTTTAAGACAAGCCTGGCATTCCTACCATGCTACCATATGCAAACATGGCACTCTCACCATATAACCATGCACAAGCATGCTGTTTTCACCATAGCACCATACATAACAGGGCATCTCACCCATACCACTGTACACAAGCATGGAACTTGCGACATTACCATATATAAGAATTTTTACATATTTCAATAATAAGTATTACATTCCCATCACACAAACATAGCATTTACATCACATCACCATGCCAAGTGTGACATTTTCAGCACACTGCCATATACAAGTGTGACATTCCCACAGCATCACCATACATAAGCATGGAACTCTGACCACATCACCTTCCAGAAGCCTGACATGCTTTCCACAAGACTACACCCAAGCATTCCTGATAGTCTGTCAGTTCAGTTTTTGCCTTCAACTTCATAAATAAGTAGCTGTAGGTAGAAAGTTTTGTCGGTATGTATGTTTCTGTGTATGTGATGTATATATGTATTTGTGTGCATGCACCTGCATGCTCAGGTGTGTGTGTGTGTGTGTGTGTGTGTGTGTGTGTGTGTGTGTGTGTGACAAAAATCAGTGTTGTGAGTCTTCCTCTATTTTCTTCCCCTTTATTTTTGGATCCAGGATCTCTCACTGAACCTAGAGCTCATCAGTTCTGCTACACTGGCTGACACCGAGCTCCAGGGATGTGCTTGTCTCCACCCCACCAGCTCTGGGATTATAAACAGGTACCACTGTGTGAGGCTTGATGTGAGTGTTGGAGAAACAGTTCATGCGTAGAAACACATATCTAGAATATGTATCTTAAAATCTCTCAAAACTCAGATTCATCAAATATATATACTGAAACTAAGCACACAGAAATACCATTTTAATCATAACAGAAGTATAAATTACGCCACATGGGAAAACATTAGCATTGTTATCAGTAAATTGTTCACTTTTGTGAATGGATTTGTTAATTTCTTCATTCACTAGTACAGATAATAGAAACATTCACATTCAAATTCTTTCTTCCTTCCTTCCTTCCTTCCTTCCTTCCTTCCTTCCTTCCTTCCTTCCTTCCTTTCTTTCTTCCTTTCTTTCTTTCTTTTGGTTTTTTGAGACAGGATTTCCCTGCAGCTTTGGAGCCTATCCTGGCACTCGCTCTGGAGACCAGGCTGGCCTCGAACTCACAGAGATCCACCTGCCTCTGCCTCCCGAGTGCTGGGATTAAAGCGTGTGCCATCAATGCCCAGCCACATTCAAATTTTTACATGGACCTATAAATTTCATGAATTGTTGGTAGCCATTCAGAATGGAATTAATGGATTAAGTGGCAAATTTTTACAACAAACAAAAGCCAAGCCTTTCCATTTTTTTTCTAAAGTAGCTGAACCATTTTACAACCACACTAGCAATACATAATTCTCTTGACTTTTCACCAGCTTTGCTAATATTACTTAATCCATTTCTTTTAAATTATAGTATATATTAGTTTCCTATAGGTATGTAACAAATTACCACAAACTATGCAATTTTTAAATTGTACTTTATGGCTTATGGTTACATATGTGAGGAGTTTGAGCAGGCTCATGTATCTGCTTAGCATGTTACATGGCCAAGCTCAGGATGTCCATCAGACTGGCACTTAGCTGAAGGACCTTGGGCAAAATCTGTTTTGCAGCTTATCAAAATTATCAGAATCCAGTTTCTTGTGTTTGTAGGTCTGATGCCTTAGAGTACTTGTTGGGATAGTCAATCTAATCTTTCAGATTACTTGAATTCCTCTTATGCAGTTCCTTAACCCTTCATATCATCAATAGGAAGTCCAATTCTCCTATTTAACTATTGATGACTCCTTGTTTTGGCCAGCAGAGGATGAGTCTCTTAACCATCCAGTTTATGTGATTAGACTAAGCCTAGTGGGATATGTTGTTGTTGTTACATAACAATTAGATCAGATCTTATTTTAGTCACTGATTCTACCCATATCCAAGGGCAAGGTATTATGGTTGTAATCTGAAAATGCCCCTAGGCTCATGTTATTGAACACTTAGGCACCTGGTAGATGGCACTGTTTTAAGTGTAGAAACTTCTGGAGCTTCCTGGAGGCGGTAGGCCAGTTGAGGTGAAGGAGTCTTTGATGTTCCTGGAGGAGGTGGGTCAGTTGGGGTGAAGAGGTCTTTGATGGTCTCGTCTTGTCTTGTATGCCTCTGCTTCCTGATTTTTCTGTTGTGAACAAGCAGTCTCACATTCCAGCTTCCAAAGCCAAGCCTGCACTAGCTGCTCTCCATTCCCTGTCATGATAGCCTGTATCTGCAAACTGAGTCCAAGTACATCTTTCCATCCCAAGTTTCTTCTTTTTGGATGTTTGATTATAGCAAAAGACAAGTAGCTTACACATGAGAGGACTGTTCAAGGACAAACACCATTAAGAGCCATTCCTAGCATTCTGTCTATTGTGTAGACATTTTAATGAATTAGAAGAATTGGTAACTCATTGTGGATTTTGTTTTTGTGTTTTTAAGTAATTAATGATCCTGAACAACTTTTTATGAGCTTTTCATCTATCTGCATTTTTTCTTTGGTGAAGTGCTCATTCAGATCATTGATTCATAGATTCTTATAATTGTCTTTTAAATATTTGCTTTAAATGTATTCTGTGTATGTCTTCATCATATATGTAATTTCAAAATGCTTTCTTTGGCCATTACTTGTCTTTATTTGCTTAGTGGCATATTTTGGTACTTAGTAATTTTAAATTTGGTGAAATCCAGTTTGCCACTTCTTATATTTAATGTATAGTGCTTCTGCTATTGTTTTTAATTATAGCCACAAAGGTATATTTTAAAATATATGTCATTTATTTTAAATTATCTTTAATTTATAGTGTAAAATGAATTTATAATCTCCATCATACTTTGGATATTCATTTATACCCACATCGTGTTTTCTTTTTATTTATATTTCTTTCATACAATACATCTTGACTACATCCTCCCCTCCCCCACTGCCCCCCAACCGCCCTCTCAATCAGACTGACTGCTTCTCTGTTTCCCCTCAGAAAATATCACATCTTCCAGGAACATCAACCAAACACAGCATAGCGAGATGCAATAAGACTAGGGACAACATTTTATCAAGGCTGAACTATGCAACCCAGTAGGAGGAAAGTGGTATTAAGAGTAGGCAGAAGAGTCAGAGACACACCCACTTCCACTATTAGGAGTCCCATAAAAGCCACAGCATGTAACAGAGGACCCAGCATAGACCCATGCAGGCTCCATGATTTCCACTTCAGTCTTTGTGAGCCTCTGTGAGTACTGCTTAGATGATTCTGGGGGCCATGTTCTCCTGGTATCTTCAACTCCTCTGGCTCCCACAACCCTTCCTCCCCATTTTCTGCATGGTTACCAAAGCTCCCCTAATATGTGACATGGGTCTCTGCATCTGCTCCTGTCCCCTGCCAGAGGAAGTCTATCTGATGACGATTGGGCTGGGAACCAATTTATGAATATGGATATCTCAGATCTTTTTTTTGACCAGCCATATTTGGTTCTACCCTAAGTTTCTGGGCCATCTGGCTGTATTTTCCTAGGCATCCAGGCAGTGTCTGACATGGGCCTCAAATTAGATCAATCATTGGTTGGCCACTTCACAAGTTCTGAGCCACCATTGTGCTAGGATATCTTGTACACAGGACAGGTTGTAGGTCAAAGGTTCTGTGCTTAGGTTGGTGTTCAAGTCCCACCACTGGAAGCCTTGCCTGGTTACAAGCTCCATATCTTCATTTACTAAGCATTCTTGCTAGGGCCAACCTCATAGGTTCCAGGAAGCTTCCACTGCACCAGCTTTCTACTTCATCCTTCAAGTGCTCCCCAATTCTCTTCCCCTATCCTCCCTCTCTGGCCTGATCCCTATTGTACCCATTCCACTCTTAGTGCACCTAAAAATCTATATTTCTTTCTGAGAGAGATCCATGCATTCCCCATTATACCCATCTCAATGTAAAACATATTCTCTCAGTGATTTTTTTCTGATGAACTTTCATGTGCTCTGCTTATTAATTTGCTATTTTGTTTCTTTTGATTAGAGTTGAGACTAGGATATTTTGTGTTAATCCTGATAGCTATGCATTAATACCTGTCCTTTTATTGTTTTTACGATGCTTTCCAGAGGGCCATGGGAATACAGCAGTGACAACTAGTGTTTAAAGAGTTGACACACTAGATGTTGTTGACACAGTAGATGTTGTTGGGGAGTCCTACTTGGCAAAACCATGGGGTTACTGACTGATTTCCTGGCTGTTCCTGTCCATGGCTTTGTGGAACTATTGTTTGCCTTCCTAGTAAGAACAGCCATGGGGTTCTTTCCACAGCCACTTTGTAGTTTGTTTTATGCTTGTTGGGAACACATATAGCTGCGGATGGTCAGAAGGATAATTTCTTCCTATATTTTCCATTATTCAGACTGACAAAGGATTCTCAATGACAAAGACAGACTTTTGTACAGCCAAGCTAACTTTGGACTCCAGAACAAATTCAAAGTAGGCTGGTTGCCCCTAGAGACAAATACATGAGGTCATTTTCCCAGGTGTTGTTTTACTGACTCAAGCTCAGAGTTTGATGAGACTTAAGTCTGCACATACTCTTTTGTTTTGTTTTGTTTTGTCTTTGTTTTTGTTTTTTTTGTTTTTTGTTTTTTGTTTTTTGTTTTTTCGAGACCGGGTTTCTCTGTGGCTTTGGAGACCGTCCTGGAACTAGCTCTTGTAGACCAGGCTGGTCTCAAACTCACAGAGATCCGAGTGCCTTTGCCTCCCGAGTGCTGGGATTAAAGGCGTGAGCTAGCACCGCCCAGCTGCACATACTCCCTAGTAAAGGTTCAGCTAACTAATTGTTATCTTAAAGTTTTTTTTCTGTCTGGAAAGGATCTACAGACATGGATCTTTGTGACATTCCTAGCCTGAGAGAAATCATGTGACTTATCATGAGTTGTGAGAATGGGTCAGGCTCTGAAAAATGTAACATAAGTTTGGCCATGGCAAAGGCAGCAGCAAAGCTGGCATAAACATAGATGACTGTGTAGAACTATAAGAGAGCTGCTGCAGAGGGTGAAGGTGTGGTCTGCTGAGTGAGAGATGAAGAGGAAGAAACAGTGAGAGTGAGTGTGAGAAAGAGTACAGATAAGAAAGTGGGTGTGTATGTAAAGACAAATATTTATCAGTATGTAAAGAGATGTTGTAACTGAATATTGAAATATATAGCTGGGCAGGAGAGAGGTGTATGTATGTAAAGAGAGATTGTTAAGAAAGAGAGAATATTTAAGTTGAAGTAAAAGAGACAGTTAGGATCAGGAAAGTGCATTCATGTTCCTCTTTTCTTAGGCTATCAGAAGAAAGCAGGTGCTTGTTTATTTTTCCCCTCAGATAGAAAAATCTAACAACTCTCAGTTAGCAATTTTTTCTAGCCCCTGATACTCTGAGGCTTTCTTTTTCCTACCCTGGTGCAGATCTAGGAGTTGACTTTCCATGGTCAGCATTATTCTGGTGCCCAAATGTGTGAATGTGTGCATTTTCAGTATTTAGAATTCCTTTGGATATTTTCTGCAGTGCTGGCTCATGGTCAGGAATTTTCTCACTTTATATTTACAATGGAAGGTTTTTCTTTCTCCTCAAATTATGAGGGATATTATTTCTGATTAGAGTAATCTTCACTTTTTAAATGAATGTTCTTTATTTAGATTGTGAGGAATGAAGTAAGATTAAGAAAAGTCACAAGAAGAGTGATCCCAATAAGTTCCCAGCTACAGTGTCTTTCTGGAAAATGCTAAGTGAAAATCTAGCAAGTGCCACTTACTTCATAAATGAATGGGCTGCTCATCCAGAGAAATGAATAAACAACCCTCTGTCCTTTATATAAATGCACCATTGTACTTCAATCAAATATGCCAATTAAAAATGATTTACAAATTTACCTAAGCTGTACTCAGAAATACTTTGATTATCTCCATTTCTTTTTTTTTTTTTGAATTACAAACAAGATTGAATTACATGTTGTCAATTATTTTCATTAATTTGCTGTTATTGAGAGCTTGAAATACATTGTTCTTTATCCTTTTGGGTATGAAATATTTGTTAAAAATGTATTGTTGTCTCTGCCTGCTGCCTAAGTTGAGTCTGGGCACTGCTCTGGCCCCACCTCCCTCCACTACCCCATCCTCCGATCTTCCTGGGCATTCTTGTCTCATAGATTTGGACCTGCCCAGGCAGGGAGAACCACCCTGAGTCCAGAAACACCTCACTCTTGGTTCCCTCTCTGCCCTCTGCTTGAGGTGAGTCTGGGCTTTCCTCTAGCCCCAACTCCCCCCCATTACCCCTCCTCACTTCCTCCTGGGCCTGCCCCTCTAGTAGAGTGGAACTGTTCAGATAGGAACACCCACCATGAGTGGCCAACCACACTCACCCTTGGCCACCCTCAGTCCTCAGCCTGCCATCTGAGGTGAGTCTGGGTGCTGCTCAGGCCCCAACTCCCCCATCACCCCTCCTTGGATCTTCCTGGGCCTGCCCATTGAGTAGAGTGTACCTGCCCAGATAGGGAGGACCACCTTGAGTATGGACACACCTCACTCTTGGTTCCCCCTCCACCCTGGGCTTGAGGAGACTAGAGGAGAGGGAGAGACTCCACCTGCACCCACTGGAAGAAGGGATGGGAAGATGACAGTATAAGAACTCACTCGATAACAGAAAGACAAATATGACACCACCAGACTCTATGGACTCCACAACAGCAAGACCTGAAAAGCCCAACACAGAGGAAGAAGAGATGGGCCTTAAAATTATCTTATGAAGATGATTGAGACCCTTAAAGAGGAAACAAGAAAATCCCTTAAAGAAACAGAAGAAAGAAAACAAACAAAAATACATGAAATGGAGGAAAAGATGAACCAAAAAAATTCAAGAAATAAATCTCTTAAAGAATATAAAGAAAGCCAAGAAAAACAACCAAACAAGTGAAGGAAACAATTCAAATGGTTCAAGGCTTGAAAGCAGAAATAGAAACAATAAAGAAAACACAGAATGAGAGGATGCTGGAAATAGAGAAGCTGGGTAAATAATCAAGAACCACTGAGGTAAGTATAACCAATAGAATACAAGAGATGGAAGAGAGATCTCAGGTGTTGAAGACTCACTAGAGGATATACAGTCATTGACCAAAGAAAATCTTAAGTCCAACAAATCCCTTACATAAAATATCCAGGAAATATGGAACACCATGAAAAGACCAAACCTAAAATATTAGGTCTAGAAAAAGGTGAAGAAATTCAGCTCAAAGTTACAGAAAACATACTCAACAAAATCATAGAAGAAAACGTCCCCAAGCTAACGAAAGACATGCTAATGAAAGTATAAGAATCTTACAGAACACCAAATAGACTGGACTACAAAAAGAAGTCCCCTTGCCACATAATAATCAAAACACCAAATGAACAGAATAAAGAAAAAAATATTAAGAACAGCAAAAGAAAAAGGCCAAGTAACATATAAAGGCAGACATATACGAATCATACCCAACTTCTCAATGGAAACTTTGAAAGCCATAAGAACCTGGATTGATCTTCTGCAAACACTAAGGGAACATGGATGTCTTCCCAGACTACTGTATCCAGCAAAGCTTTCAATCACTATAGATGGAGAAAACAATGTATTCCATGACAAAACCAGATTTAAGCAATACATATTCACAAATCCAGCCCTACAGAAAGTACTGGAAGCAAAACTCCAACCCAACAAAATAACTACACTAAATAAAAAAGGCAATGAATAATCCCACTTTACCAAACACCAAAAGAAAAAAAGTGGGGAAATACACACATAATAACGCCACCACCAACAAATCCAAAACAAACAAGAATAAACAATCAATGGTCATTAATATCCCTCAATGTCAACGGTCTGAACTCGCCTATAAAAAGATATAAGCTAACAGAATGGATAAGAAGACAGATCCCATCCTTCTACTGCATACAAGAAATGCATCTCAATGTCAAAGACAGATGTTACCTCAGAGTAAAGGGTTAGGAAAATATTTTCCAATCAAATGGATTCAAGAAAAAAGCTGGTGGAGCAATTCTAATACTAACAAAGTAGACTTCAAACTAAAATAAACCAAAAGAGATGAAGAAGGGCCTTTCACACTCATCACAGGAAAAGTCCATCAGATGAAATCCCAATTCTGAACATCTATGCCCCAAATACAAAGGCATCCACATTCGTAAAAGAAATATTACTAAAGCTCAAGTCACACATAAAACCTCACACACTTATAGTAGGAGACTTCAATACCCTACCCTCACCACTAGACAGGACCACTAGACAGAAACTTAACAAAAATACAAAAGAACTAACAGAAGTTATGACCCATTTGGGATTAACAGACATCTATGGAACATTCTATCCAAACAAAAAAGAATATACTTTCTCAGTGCCACATCGAACCTTCTCTAAAACTGACCACATATTTGGCAACATAGCAAAACTTCACAGATTCAAAAAAATTGGAATAACCTCCTGTATCTTATCAGACTACCATGCTTTAAAGTTAGAATTCAACAACCACACAAATTGCAGAAAAACTACAAACTCATGGAAATTGAATAATGTGCAATTGCACCATTACTAGGTCAGGAAAGAAATTAAAAGAAGTTAAGGACTTCCTAGAATGTAATGAGACTGAAGACGTAACATACCCAAACTTATGGGACACTTTGAAAGCAGTTCTAAGAGGAATCTTCATAGCACTAAGTACCCACATGAAGAAATTGGAAAATAACACTAGAGAATTAACAGCACAACTAAAAGCTCTAGAATAAAAGGAAACAAACTCACCCCAAAGGAGTAGATGCCATGAAATAATCAAAATGAGGCCTGAAATCAATAAAGTAGAAACTAGGAAATCATTACAAAGACTCAATGTAACAAAAGTAGGATCCTTGAGAAAATTAACAAGATGGACAAACCTTTATCCAAACTAACCTAAAGGCAGAGAAAGAGCATGCTAATTAACAAAATCAGAAATGAAAAGGGGGACATAACAATGGATACTGAGGAAATCCAGAGAATCTTCAGGTCATACTTTGAAAACCTGTACTGCACAAAATTCAAAAATCCAAAGGAAATGGACAATTTTCTGGATAGATTTCATTTACCAAAATTAAATCAAGAACAGATGAGCAATTTAAACAGACCTATAACCTTGATCCCCAAGACACACAAAGATACAGCTAAAAAAGAGAACTACAGACCAATATCCCTCATGAACATACATGCAAAAATATTCAACAAAATACTGGCAAATCATATGCAAGAACACTCAGAGAAATCATCCACTATGATCAAGTAGGCTTCTTCCCAGGACTGCATGGATGGTTCAACATATGAAAATCCATCAATGTAATCCACCACATAAACAAACTGAAAAAGAAAAACCACATGATTATCTCACTGGATGCTGAAAACGCCTTTGGTAAAATCCAATATCCTTCGTGATAAAGGTCTTGGAGACATCAGGAATAACATGAACATACCTAAAGATGATAAAAAGTAATATACAGCAAACGAGCAGCTAACATCAAACTAAATGGAGAGAAATGCAACGTGATTCCTTTAAAATCAGGAACAAGACAAGGTTGCTCACTTTCTCCATATCTTTTCAATATTGTATTTGAAGTTCTAGCTAGAGCAGTATGGCAACAAAAGGAGATCAAGAGGATACAAATTGGAAAGGAAAAGTCAAACTTTCAATATTTGCAGATGATATGATAGTTTATATAAGTGTCCTGAAAAACTCTACCAGGGAGCTCCTTCAGCTGATAAACACCTTCAGCAAAGTGGCAGGATACAAGATTAACTAAAAAATCAGTAGCCCTACTATATGCAGATGGTATATGCACCAAGAAAGAAGTCAGAGAAACACCACCACTTACAATAGCCACAAACAACATAAAATATCTTGGGGTAAGGCTAACCAAACACTTGAAAGACCTGTATAGTAAGAACTTTCAGTCTTTAAAGAAAGAAATTAAAGAAGATACCAGAAAATGGAAAAGAACTCTTTTGCTCGTGGCTAGGTAGGATCAACATAGTAAAAATGGCAATCTTGCTGAAAACAATCTACAGATTCAATGCAATTCTCATCAAAATCCCAACACAATTCTTCACAGACCTTAAAAGAAGAATACTCAACTTTATATGGAAAAACAAAAGACTCAGGATAGCCAAAACAAGTCTATACAATAAAGGAACTTCCAGAGGCAATACCATCTCTGACTTCAACCTCTATTATAAAGCAATAATCCTAAAATCAGCTTGGTATTGGCACAAAAATAGGCAGGTAGATCAATGGAATATTATTGAAAACCCTGATATTAATCCAAACACCTATGTACACTTGATTTTTGTCAAGTAAGCTAAAGCTATACAATGGAAAAAGGAAAGCATCTTCAACAAATGGTGCTGGAGTAATGTAACTGGAATCTTACATATAGAAGACTGCAGATAGATGTGTTGTATCTTTTGCCATGCACAAAACTTAAGTCCAAATGGATCAAAGACCTCAACATAAATTTAGCCACTTTGAACTTCCTAGAAGAGAAGATAGGTGGTGCCCTCAAAAAATTGGTACAGGAGACCACTTCCTGAACATAACACCAGTGGCACAGACGTTGAGTTTGACAATTAATAAATAGGACCCCCTGAAACTGAAAAGCTTCTTTAAGGCAAATGACACAGTCAGCAAGATAAAAAGGCAACCCACAGAATGGGAAAAGATCTTCACCACTCCCACATCTGACAGAAGGCTGATTTCCAAAATAAACAATCAACTCAAGAAGCTAGCCACCAAAACACCAAACAATGCAATTAAAAAGTGAAGTGCTCAACATCCTTAGCCATCAGGGAAATGCAAATCAAAACAATTCTGAGATACCATCTTACACTGGCCAGAATGGCTAATATAAAAAAAAAAAAAAAAAAAAAACACCAATGACTGTCTATGCTGGAGAGGATGTAGAGAAAGAGGGATATTCTTCCATTACTGCTGGAAGCTCAAACTTGTACAACCACTTTGGAAATCAATATGGTGGTTTCTAGGAAAATGGAAGTCTACCTCAAGATCCAGCAATTCCTCTGTTGGGTATATACCCAAAGGATGCACATTCATACGATAAGGACATATGTTAAACTATAATCATAGCAGCATTATTTGTAATAGCCAGAACTTGGAAGCAATCTAGATGCCCCTCAACAGAACAATGGATAGAGAAAATGTGGTACATTTACACAGTGGAGTACTACTCAGTGGGAAAAACAAGGGAATCTTGAAATTCACATGCAAATGGATGGAACTAGAAGAAACCATCCTGAGTGAGGTATGTATTCACTCATATATGGTTTTTATACATACAGCAAAATATTACCAGCCTACAATCCACACTGCCAGAGGAGCTAGGAAACAAGGAGGACCCCAAGAGAAGATTGCATAGTTCCTCGATGAAGGGGAGGTCCACAAGAAGCCCCTGATCAAATTGTGAGGGGGGGGAGAAAGGAAGGATTTTGGAAGGAGAAAAGGGAAGGTGGGGAGGAGTAAAAGGGGACTGAGACAGGGTAGGAATAGAGGAGGGCAGGATAGGAGATGCTGTGATAGAGGGAGACAGTACAGGTTTGGCGACAGGTCTGGTACAGGGGAAATATTAGGGAATCAAAAAGTTGACCCCAACTAAGACTCTAGGGTGGTGGAGAGATGAAATTTGATGCCCTTCCCCTATGATGAGATTAATGACTACCTTGGTTATCATTCCTAGATCCTTCATCCAGTAGCTGTTCAAAGCAGAAACAAGCACCCACAGCTAAGCACTGAACTCATACTCCTGGAATCCAGTTGTGGAGAGAGGAGGAATGAGCAAAGGAGCCAAGAGATTGCTGGAGAAATGCACAGAAACAGTTGACCTGACCTAGTAAGAACACAGAGACCCTAGTCATAAAGCTGGGGAAACAGCGTTGAACTGAACCAAGCCCTCTGAATGTGAGTGCCAGCAAGGAGGCCAAGACAGTCTTTGGGACCTCTAACAGTGGAGCCAGTCTTTAACTCTAGAGCATAAATGGACTTTGGGAGCCCATTCCCTATGGAGGGATACTATTGCAGCCCAGATATAGCAAGGGTGGCCTAGGTCTTCCCACAAATGATATGACAGACTTTGAAGGTCCCTGGTGGAGGGCCTCACTATCCCTGGGTTAATGATCAAGATGTACAAAGTATGAGGAAAACAAATCAACTGGACTGCTTTTTCATTACTCTGAGACATAATTCTGATTACAAATAAAATTGTACTCACTAACTGTCTCGTATTTCTTTCTTTCTTTTTTTTTTTCCGAGACAGGGTTTCTCTGTGTAGCTTTGGAGCTTATCCTGGCCCTCGCTCTGGAGACCAGGCTGGCTTCGAACTCACAGAGATCCACCTGGCTCTGCCTCCCGAGTGCTGGGATTAAAGGCATGAGCCACCAATGCCCGCTACTGCCTCGCATTTCTAGGCCTGGTGAGCTCTATACTTGGGGCACCAGAATTCATCCATGAGTCCATCTGGCACCTCTCATGCGTGGCTGTTGGGTACCATAATACTCTGTCAGGAGAATTACCTCACCAGTCTAGATATCTGGATAAATGACTTTTGTTTGAAGCTGCATTCTGTATCTCTAGTACTGCAAAGAGTGAGTGGTTCCTGTACCTCACTTGGGCAGAGTGACAGAGCTGATCCCTGCTGGTCCAGCATGGGGAGGCTGGTCCTGAGGGCATGAGAGTGGGAGGCCTGGTCTGTCCCCCCTTGTCTAACACATGGTGGTGAAGTCAAGGAAAAGATGTCTGTCAACCCTCAGGCCCTTGTCACCTGTAACAGGTGGGAGAGCTCTCCTAGCCCCTCACCAAATGTATCACTAGGGTGAGCAGGCCCTTCATCTGGCCTAGGCAGCACAGTAGAGCTGACCATGTTGACAGGGAAGACAGCTTGCTGGCCCTGTGAATGTGTGCATGGGAGATCTGGCCCTGCCTATCACATGCCATATGGTGGTATGAGCAAGGGGGAAATGTCCTCTCCTCCCCTACCCCTCACCACCTGTGGCAGGTGGAAGAGCTGGCCCTGAGGTCAGGAAAACCAGTGAGCTGGTCCAGCATCTCACCTGCTGCTGTACCAAGGAAACAAGCTCTGTGCCTCACCTAGACAACTCAGTAGAGAGCTGACCTTCTGGTGATGGTGAAGCTGAGCTAACCCTGAGAGTATAAATGTGAGAGAACTAGCCTACTTCTCATCTGTCCTGCAGCATAGTTGGGGGAGAGATGCCTCCCCTTGCCCCTCATCCCTCACTACCTACAACACTCAGGAGAGCAGGCCTTGTATATTACCTGGATACCATAGCAGTGTTGACCCTGCTGGTGGGGGACACAGATGAGCCTACCCTGAGTTTGTGAGAGTGTGAAATCTGAGCCTGAACTCCTTTTCTGCCATGTGGTTGTAAAAGAGAGGTACAGATGCCTTCTCCCTCTTGCCCCTTGCCACCTGCAGCAGTTGAGAGAGCTGATCCTGCTTTTGACCAAATACTGTAGGGAGAAGTAGGTCCTGCACCTTGCCTGGACATGGATGAACTGGCCCCAGGAATGTGAATGTGAGAGACTGGGTCCCATCCCTCATCTACCAAATGGGTAGTGTGAGAAAGGAAGAGAAGCACTGTTTCTCTTTAGATACAGGGGGTCATCTCACGGATACCAGCCATCCTTGGTATATCATGTTGCAGTTCCATCAGGCACTCCATTCTCTACCAAGGTTGGATGAGGCAATCCATCAGGAGCAAAGGGACTCAAAAGCAGGAAACAGAGCCCACAACAGCCCAAGCTACACAACTGTAACATATATGCAGAGGGCCTAGGTCAGTCCCATGCAGATTCCCTGGTTGTTGGTTCAGTCTCTGCTAGCCCCTATGCACCCAGGTTGGTCGGATCTCTGGGGGTTTTTTTGTGGTGACCTTGACATCATTCAGTCTTGGAGGATCCCCTGAGCTCTGCCTAATGTTTGGCTGTGAGTCTTTATATCTGTTTCTGTCGGGTACCGGAATCATTTCATTTTTTTTTTCTATTTGTATTTGATTCTATTCCAGGTCTTGAGAGTATCTCACTTCTGGGTCCTGGCCCTCAGTGGGGAGCTGCATCTTAGGTTCTGGCTCTTCAGCTGTGCCAGTCATTAGTTGGTCACTTCCACAATTTTAATGGCATGTTTACCCCAGCATATCTTGTAGGCAGGACAAGTTGTAGGTCAAAAGGTTTGTGGCCAGGTTTTTACTCAGACCCTCTCCTGGAAGCCTTGCCTTGTAGGAAGGAGACAGCTGGTTCAGGCTTCATGTTACCTATTGCATGTAGTCTTAGCTAGAGTCACTCTCTTAGATTCATGAGACTTTCCATTGCTCTAGGTTTCTAGCTCATCCCACTGATGTCCCCAAGATGCCAGTTGTTTCTCCCAGTAACTTCTCCCTCCATCATCACCCTACCTCATACTTCCTATTCCTGCTCTCATTTTCCCTTCCAGGTCCCTTCTTCCATCTACTGGCAATGCCCATTCTATTTCTCCTTCATGGTGAGATACCCCTTGAGCCCTCCTTGTTACTTAATTTCTCTGGGTCTGTGGGTTGTAGCATGGTTCTCATTTACTTTATGACTAATATTCACTTATGAGGGAGTACATACCATGTTAATCTTTCTGAGTCTGGGTTGGCTCATTCAGGATGATGTTTTCTAGTTCTGTTTGCCAGAAAATTTCCTGATGTCATTTTTTTCAGCAACTGAATAATAACTCCATTGTGTAAATGTATCATATTTCTTTATCCTTTGTTTAGTTGGGGGACAGATAGGTTGTTTCCAGTTTCTGGCTGCCATGAAACCTTGTGATATGGTGGATTATCCTTTGGGTATATACACAGATATGGTATAGAGGAGTCTTGAGGTAGATCGGTTTACAATGTTATCAGAAACTGGATATTGATTTATAAAGGAGTTGTACAAATTTGCACTCCTACCAGCAATGTAGGAGTATTCCCCATGTTCTACATCCTCTCCAGTACTAGCTGTCACTTGTATTTTTGATCTTAGACATTCTGGCTGTATAAGATAGAATCTCAGTGTTGTTGTGATTTGCATTTCCTTCATGGTTAAGGATGTTGAACATTTAAGTGTTTCTCAGCCACTTGAGATTCCTTTGTTGAGAATTCTCTGTTTAGATTTATACTCTACTTTTAAGATGAATTATTTGGATTATTGATATCTATTTTTTGAGTTCTTTATATATTTTGGATATTAGCCCACTGTTAGGTATGGAGATGGCAAAAATCTGACCTTGTTCTGTGGGCTGCTTTTTTTTTCCTTTTGATAGTGTCCTTTGCCTTACAGAAGCATTTCAGTCTCATGGGAGTCCCATTTATTAACTGTCTATCTTAGTGCCTGAGCAATTGGTGTTCTGTTCAGGAAGTTGTCCCCTGTGCCATTGCATTCAAGTGTATCCCCTTCTTTCTGTTCTATCATGTGTTGTGATATATTATTTATGATTCATTAAAGCTTGCCTGAGGATTCAGAAAAGCAAAGTCAGCCTCAAGCTATAGAGGGATCAGGCAGTAACTACATACGTTTTTAATCCCAGCAACCAGAAGCTAGGAGGTGGTAGCACACACCTTTAATCCTAGGACTCAAGATTAAGAGATAGATGTATCTCCCTGAGTTCAAGGCCACCCAGGAATACACAAAATTGAATTAGTCTACAAGAGTAACAGATCACATGTCTTTAATCCCAGCACTAGAGGGGTATGAAAGACAGAAGCAATATCTTCAGTAATGAGTAGAGGCATTCACTCTCCAGCCATGCTGAGGAGATGTTATAGTCTGAGGCTTGGTGAGAGAGCTCATGAAGACAGGAACAGCCCATTCAGCCTGAGGGAGAGGTAAGAAGCTAATGGTCTACTGTTTTGCTTTTCTGATATTCAGTTTGAAGTCTGAACCCAAATATCAGTCTCTGGGTCATTTATTAATTCATGTTATAATCAGGTTCAATGTATCTGGCTTTATGTTGAGGTCTTTGATCCACTTGGACTTAAGTTGTGTGCAGGGTAATAGATATGGATCTATCTTCAGTCTTCTACATGCTTACATCCAGTTAGACCAGTACCATTGTTGAAGGTGCTTTCTTGTTTCCATTGTATAATTGTGGCTTCTTTGTCAAAAATCAAGTGCCCATAGGTGTGTGGATTTACTATTGGATCTTTGATTTGATTCCATTGAATAACCTGTCTGTTTTTATGCCAATACCATGCAATTTTTATTACTACTTCTCGGTAGTCCAGTTTGAAATCAGGGATGGTGATAGCTCCAGAAGTTCTTTTATTGTACAGAATTGTTTTAGCTATCATAAGGTTTTTGTTTTTCCTTATGAAGTTGTATATTCTTCTTTCAAGGTCTATGAAGAATTGTTCTGGAATTTTGATGAGGATTGCATAGAATCTCTAGATTCCTTTTGGTAGATGGCTATTTATATTGATTGTAGCTATTTCCAATGTTTCCATGATTTCTTTCTCAGTCCATTTGGCATTTGTATACTGGGGTGTTACTGTTTTTTTTTTTTTTGAGTTAATTTTGTATCCAGCCACTTTGCTGAAGCTGTTTATCAGCTGAAGGAGTTCCCTGATAGAATTTTTGGGGTCATCTATGCATACTCTCATATCATCTGCAAATATCAATACTTTGACTTCTTCCTTTCCAGTTTGTATCCCATTGGTCTCCTTAAGTCATCCTTTTGCTTTAGCTAAATCTTCAAGTAATATATTGAATAAATGTGGAGAGTAGCCAGCCTTGTCTTATCCCTGATTTTAAAGGAATCGTTTTAAGTTTCTCTCCATTTAATTTCATGTTGGCTATTGGTTTGATGTATATTTATTGGCTTTATTATATTTAGATATGTCCCTTATATCACTGATCCCCAAGACTTTTATCATAAAGGGGTGCTGGATTCTGTCAAAGGTTTTTTCAACATCTAGTGAGATAATCACATGGATTTTTTTCTCTTAGTATTTTAATATGATATATTACATTGACAGATTTTTATATATTTATCCATGCCTGCATCTCTGAGATGAAGCCTGCTTGGTTGTAGTGGATGATCTTTTTGATGTATTCTTGGATTAGGTTTGTGAGTATTTTATTGAGTATTTTTTCATCAATGTTCATAAGGGAAATTGGTCCATACTTCTTCCTTTGTTGAGTCTGTGTGTGGTTTGAGTAGTAGGATGACTATGGTCCCATAAAATGAAATTGCCAATGTTCCTTCTATTTCTGTTTTGTGGAATAATTTGAGGAGTATTAGTATTAGCTCTTTGAAAGTCTGGTAGAGTCATGTGCTGAAACCTTCTGGCCCCTGGGCTTTTTTTTTTTCTTTTGGGTTGGGAAACTTTTCATGACATCTTCTATTTCCTTGGGGTTATGGGTCTATTTAAACTGTTTGTATTATTTTGATTTAATTTTGGTAAGTTATATCATTCAAGACAATTATCTATTTATTTTAGATTTTCCCATATTGTGGAGTACATATTTTTGAACTTTGATTTAATGATTATTTGGATTTCATTGGTGTCTGTTGTTATGTCCTTCTTTTTCATTTCTAATTTTATTAATTGGGATATTCTCTCTCTGCCTTTTAGTTAGTTTTGATAAAGGTTTGTCTATTTTTTTGACTTTCCCCCAAAAAACAATTCTTTGTTTCATTGATTCTTTGTATTGTTCTCGTTGTTTATATTTTATTGATTTCAGATCTGAGCTTGATTGTTTCTTGCTGTCTACTCAAGTGTGTCTTCTTCTTTTTGTTGTAGGGATTTCAGGTGTGCTGTTAAGTCTCTGATCTGAGAATTCTCTAGTTTCTTCATGCATGTGCTCAGTGCTTAAACTTTCCACTTGGAACAGCTTTCATTGTGGCCCATAAGTTTTGGTATGTTGTACATTTATTTTCATTAAATTCTAGGAAGCCTCTAATTCCTTTTATTTCTTCCCTTATCCATTGGTAATTCAGTAGGGAGTTGTTTAGTTTCCATGAGTTTGAAGTCTTTCTGTTGCTCCTGTGTTGCTGAAATCTAATTTAAACCATGGTGGCCTAATAGGATTCATGAGGTTAACTTTCTTGTATCCCTTGAGGCTTGCTTTGTGACCAAATATGTGGTCAATTTTGGAGAAGGTACCATGAAATGGTGAGAAAAAAGTACATTATTCTTGTTTAGGTGAAATGTTCTGTAGATATCTGTTAGGGCATTTGAGTTGTAAAGTCTCTTATTTCCATTATTTTTAGGCTTAGTTTTTTTTCAGGACCTGTCCATTGGCAAGAGTAGCCTGTTGAAGTCTCACACTATTAATTTGTTGTGTTTGATGTGCAGTTTAAACTTTAGCAATGTTTCTGTGTTGGGCTTTTCAGATCTTGCTGGTGTGGATTCCCTAGATTCTAGTGGTGCCATATTGGTTTTTCTGTTGTTGAATGTGCTCTTACTCTGTCTTCTTCCCATCCTTTCTTTCAGTGAGTGTAGGTGGGGCCTCTCTCTCTCTCAGGTGGCTGGTGGAGGGGTCAGCCTCTGGCGGCAGCGGGTCACAGAGGGTGGTAGGTGGACAAGGGTAGGGTGGTTCCGGATTCAGGGTGGACCTTCCCCTACAGGGGAGGTCCAATCTTGTCTGAGTGGGATCAGGCAGAAGCGAGCAGTTGTTGATGGAGGAGGTTGGGGATGGGCAGAGCAGTGCCCAGACTCACCTGAGGCTAGGGCACCTGCTGAGGTTAGGGCACCCACAGCAGAACAGAGGGCAGAGTATAGATAGGGGTGAGGTGTTTCTGAACTCAGGGTGGGCCTTCCGGTCTAGGCTGGTCCACTCTTTGTCCAAGGGGGGGGTGTTTCAGGCAGAAGTGAACAGATGTTGATGGGGAAAGTTGGGAAACAGGGCAGCGCCCAGACTCACCTGATGCTCGGGGACCCACTGAGGCTCGGGCACCCGCTGAGGCTAGGGCACCTGCTGAGGCTAGGGCACCTGCTGCAGGACAGAGGGCAGGGTGTAGACAGGGATGAGGGATGTCCAGATTCAGGGTGGGCCTTCCTGTCTTGGCTGGTCCACTCTTGTGTGGATGGGTTCAGGCAGAAGTGAGCAGGTGTTGATGGAAGAGGTTGGGGAGAGGGCTGAGCATGGCCCAGACTCACCTGAGGCTAGGGCACCTGCTGCAGGACAGAGGTGAGGTGTAAACAGGGGTGTGTAAACAGGGGTGAGATGTGTCTGGACTCAGGGTCTAGCAATGTTTCTTTTACAAAAGTAGGTTCCTTTGCATTTGGTGTATAGATAATCAGAATTGAGATGCATCTTAGTGGGTTTTTCCTTTAATGAGTAAGAAGTGTCCTCCATATCTTTTGATTAATTTTTCTTTGAAGTCTATTTTTTTAGATATTAGGATAGCTACACTAGCTTGCTTCCTAGGTCCATTTGATTGGAAATTCTTTTTTCCCACCATTTACTCAGAAGTTACATCTATTTTTGGTGTTGTGGTACATTGTTTTTTGTATGAAGCAGAAAGATGGATCCTGTTTTCATATCCATTTTGTTAGCCTGTGTGTTTTATTTATAAATTGAGTCCATTGATATTGAGAGATATTAATGACCACTGGTTGTTAATTCTTATTCTTATTTATTTTGTTGTTGTTGTTGGTGGTGGTGGTGGTGGTGATGGTGGTGTGTGTGTGTATGTGTGTGTGTGTGCTTCTTCTTTGGGTTTTGTTGGTGTGGGATAATTTGTTGCCTGGGTTTTCATGGGTGTAAGATGGTTTTTTGGATAGGTATTGTTTGAATTTGACTTTGTCATGGGATATCTTGTTTTCTCCATCTATGGTGATAGAAAGTTTTGCTGTGCTTATTACTCTGGGCTACTGTCTGTGGTCTCTTAGAGTCTGCAAGACATCTGTCCAGACACTTCTGGATATTAGAATTTCTGTTGAGAAGTCAGGTGTAATTCTTAGAGGTCTGCCTTTATATGTTACTTGGCCTTTTTCTCTTGTAGCTTTTAATATTCTTCCTTTGTTCTGTATGTTTATTGTTTTGACCATTATGTGACAGGGTGGGGGCACTTTCTTTTCTGATCCACTCTATTTAATGTTCTGTCAGGCTCATGTCCTTCTTTAGGGTAGGAAATTTTTCTCTATGATTTTGTCAAATATATTTTCTGTGTTTTGTGATGAGATTCTTCTCCTTCGATTCCTATTATTCTTAGGTTCAGTCTTTTCATACTGTGTCAGATTTTTTGGATGATTTGGGGTAGGAGTTATTTTTAGATTTAATAGTTTCTTTGACTTATTTGACCTATTTCAATCTATTTCTTCTATTGTATCTTCAACACTTGAAATTCTGTCTTCTTGTCTTGTATTCTGTTGGTAATAGTTGATTGTAGTTCCTCTTGGGTTACCCAGATATTCCATTTCCTGGATTCCCTCAGTTTCTCTTTTCCTTATTGGCTTTATTTCCATTTTCATGTCATGAATTATTATTCATCTTCTTGTATATTTTTTGTTGCTTTCCTGGCATTCTTTAAGGGATTTGCTGATTCCCTCTAAGTATTTGGTTGTCTTTTCTTTGATTTTTTTATGCGACTTTTTAATTTCCTCTTCAAGTACCTCTATCACCTTCATAAAGTTGTTTTGAAAGTAGTTAGTTATCCTGTGCTTTGGCTGCATTGGAATATTTAGGTCTTTCTGTCATGGGATAGCTGGGCTCTGGTGGTGCCATATTGTCCTGGTTGTTGTTGATTGTATTTTTTACACTGGTGTTTATGCATCTGGGTTTGGGATAATTAAGGCAAGACCCTGATTTCTGAATTTGTCTTTGTTTGATGGGTGTTTTGTCCCTTGGTTTCTGTTTTTTCCTTTGGTGTTCTAGTATTTGTGACCTAGATTTATGACAGCTGGTGTGACCTCCGGTCTAGTTTGGAGTCACTGTTAAAGTTGGGTGTTTGCTTGCTGGTGGTTACCTTGGCCATTGGTGCAGAGGAGTTCTCTTCTTTTTTTTTTTTTTGATCATTTTTTAAATAATTTATTTATTTGTATTTTATACATTGGTGTTTTGCCTGCATGTATGTCTGTGTGAAGGGGTCAAATCCCTGAGAACAGGATTATAGACAGTAATGAGCTTTCATGTGGGTGCTGGGATTTGAACCAGGGTCTTCTTTTAGAGCAGACAATGCTCTTAATTGCTGAGATACCTCTCTAGCCTCTGAGTCTCTGTTCTTCTGACTGGTGTGGACTGCACCTGTTATGATCAGTGTGACCTGCACCTGAGCAGCTGAAGTCTACTCAAGCTGCTGTGGTTTATGCTTGTTCTGACTGCTAGTATCTTGGGTCAGTTTTCATAGTGTGGCCTAATCCTGAGTGGCAAAAGTCCACCTGGGTTGGGGGCAGGACCCAGTAGTGGAGCCAGGGACACACTGGGATGGCATGGGCCTGGGAAAGGGTATAAGGGGAACACCATCCAGGAAAAATTTTTGTATTCTACACAAATATACTTTAACATGATGGGTTAGTGAGTATTTACAGAATTAATCGGCAAATATTATCACTAAGAAATTTTGATTACTTTTAATGGAGTTTACAAATTCTTCAATGAAAATTAGACACTAGATATTCATAGGAAATAGTTAGAATATTAATCATTCACATTCACTCATTTATTGAAAACTCATATAATAGCTGCACACACAAAATTTTGTAGTAGGGGTGTGAGAATAAATTTTGTCTCTGAAAGTTCCTAAGAGAGTACTTATGCTTACAGTTTTTCTGTACTGTTGATTATTTTCATATTCTCCAATGCAAAGAGATTTATTAATCCAGTTTTTAATATCATAGAATGTATTTTATTATCTGTGAATGTGTGTGTGTGTGTGTGTGTGTGTGTGTGTGTGTGTGTGTGTGTGTATGCTACATGTGTGGGAGTCCATAAGGAGACCAGAATAGGGCTTTGGGTACCCTGGAACTGATGTCCCACCTGATTTAGGTGCTGGGAACAGAACTCCTTTTTCTCTGGAGGAACAACTTAAATTTTCTTATGTTTCTATTTAATAATTTTAATAGCATTATATAATCTATGCTTATAGATTATAATGATGAATGATTATGCCAAATCTATAGTAAAATCTCAAAGACACAGAAGTATGATATAAATGCCATAGACCAGGCCTTCATCATGTGTTAACATTTGTTTAGGATGGGTCAATGAGATTATATGAAGAAAATGTTATGTATCTAAGTTTCTTAGAACATTCTTTTGTATCTTATGAGGCGTATATATCTTATCTTCCAAAAGCCTTAATACCAAGTAGTTACTAAAGTCAGAAATTTTCTGAGGAAAAAAAAAACTATTTCAAGAACTGCTCTTGGTTGATTATATTTATTTGTGAAATCTGGCATGAATCCTCACAGTTGGATATTTTCATTCATAGGGACAGATGAGAATTACTGAAATGAAGTCAAATCCACATTGACTTCAATGACTACCCATCTAAAACCTTCTGGAATCCAGAATCCTAGTCATCATAAATATCACATAAAAAGCAAACAGCAGCAAGGGAAAAACACAGGTAGCTTATGAATAAGTGGTACAAATAACTATTCTTGGAAAAATTAGAAATGATTGCAGTGTCCAAGGGAGGCTTCAAAAATTATAATGCAAGAAGTGTTGTTAGAAAGACATGAAAATATAAGCAGGAATGATGGTGAGCTGTTTGGGACATTATAAGTGCTAATTTAATGAAAGGTTTGAAAATTGTGAATGTGTTTGGTAAACAGTTTGCATGAGAAACTTCAGCAAAATGGAGCTGAAGACAGCTGTTAAATGGACAATTGATAGAGTGCTCAAGGACTAATGAGTTGCCCTGATTGAAGTTGTAACACAAAACAGGCAGCTAAAAGACACTTGAAACACTCTAGACATGGGAAATGAGAGCTGGCCGAGCATAAATGAGTAAAAAACAGAAAGGCATCTGAAACAGAAAAGATATTTAGAGACTAGAGATGGATTGGAAGAGTGGGATGTGGTCCAGAATTCAATTCACCCAATGAGGCTGTTTCCTTTAAAGGAATAAAAAATTATCTTTTCTTTCTATTTGGCTGTGACATCCTTCTAGTTGCTTCTTACTAAGGCAGGAAAGTGGCTAAATTTTAATTTACTGAATAAGCAGCCCTGTGTAAATGGAGGTCTTAATTGGTCTAGATAATAAAAGGCCAGAGTCAGATATAGAGGGAAATGCCAAGAAATCAGAGAGAAGGAGTAAAGCCACAGCACACCTTACCTCCTAAGCGTCTACCCAGAGAAGAGAGGAGAGCAATTTCCTGTTTGTCCCTGCTTATATCCTGATTCTGCCTAGCTATATCACTTCCTGCCTGTCTGTACAGCCCTCCAGCCCTCCATGGTTAGCTAGTGGCAGTTTCTGCCCAGCTATGTCACTTCCTGGGATCACATTATGACTCTTCTCTGTCTACACTTCCCAGAATCCCCCTTGTCTCCTAACTATCATCTTGCCTGACCAATCAATGTTTTATTCATCAACTAAAAAGACAAACATATACACAGAAGAACATTCCACATGAGTCCTGTATTCATCCCGGTGGCTTGAGGCATGTGATGGAGTGGGAGTAGGAGTGTAGACAGTTACTTCAGAATGATACCCTGTGGTGTTGTCTTGATAGCGAGTGTGTTTTGACTGTAGAGTGAAGTGGGGTGGTCAGATTTGATATTATATAAGCTATTTGCAGGCTAAATAAATATGCATCAGGACTGCCAATTTATTGCCCAGAATCTAAGCTAACTTATGGATTCTACTGTTAAAAAGATGGGAATAAAGACAAACATGATTGTATCTTTTCCTTTTCTATTGACAGTTACTTAGGTGTTCCATATTGCTATCTGTTAGAAAGACATGCTGCTGCAAAATAGAGGCCCCTATTGTTTAAGTATTAAGTAGGGATATAGTTACATTTTCCATTTTAGTGTACCATGATGTTCTCATAGATTTTACCCTGTGATTTTAAGTGGCTGTCCCCAATACTAACATCTTATAGAAACTCTTTGTAGAGTACAAACTAAACAAACCTAAGCAAAAGATGCTACAGGATTTCCATGGCTGTTACTCAACATCCTCATACTTAACTGGATCCAGATTATTAGTTATAAACATTGAGTGATTTATGAAATGACCTGGAAGAATATTCTTCTGGGCCTGGCTGTGTGTGAGTCAATTGCTTGTCTAAGTGCTATCCATTGACGACCTATTTGGCATGTTCACAAAGATGTCATAGAACTGTAGAATAAGGCTTTACCACAGTCTGCCTTTAATGTGATCTCTGTGAGTCACACACTCACTAAAAGATGAAATCATGCTCTTCACTTCCCTGGAGCCGTATCTTTTCAGCCTATACATTCTACATATACTCCGTGCCATGTGTAATCTGTACTTTCTCTTCTGTGTCATTAAGTCTACTTCTTGAGGCAATGTAGACACATATGACAGATTTGATAACACCATTGCATATGTAAATTCATCCTATCAAGGAACATACATTAATTGCTTTTCTTTGAACCTTAAGAGATAGCTCAAATCACTATGTCAAGAGAGGATGAGGCATGTTATACAGGATTTTCAAAAGGATGTTTGTAAATCAAAACTTCCAGTGTGTCACAGTGTGACGACTGATAAAATTTAAAGTTTTGTTTGTCATAACTGCTACTTTCAGTGGAGTTCCTCAGAAATGTTTCTCAAAGGTGAGATATTTAATCCAAAAGTGTTCACGAAGCATTTTTATTCATATGAGACTAGATAGATATCCACTCTGACTACATTATGCCTCTGCTCACTACTGGAAGAAAAATACTTAAGCATTGCTTGTGACATCACATTAACAATGAATAATTCAGCTGAGTTTGATGTAAAAAAGATATTTAATTTGAAACTTTCACCACATCATATAGAAATATGTGTCAAGGAATTCATTTTCAAGCATCGTTGCCTCTGCATCAGAAACCAGTGGAATGAGAAGGCTCTGCAGAAGGCATTGCCACATGGCATATACTTAACTGTACTTATCAGTGACATATCCTTCTATATTCTATTGTAATATTTGCAGCTCACAGAAGAGTACATGGAAAATCAGTTCATAAGGAAGTGTTAGGTTGTACAAAGGCTGGGTGTAGAACCAGACTCCAAATTATAATAACCCGCATTTCAAAAGCGGCTGCTGGTAATTTGACCAGTTTATTTTTCTTTGGCCTTAGCAGCAGCTCTGCTAAGGCAGAGTAAATGTCATAAAATGTTTTGTTTTCCAGCAGCCATTGGCAAATAATTGGCATCTGTTTTCTGTTGTCTAGCTGCAGTTGTGTTTTCTTAAACAGAAGTTTCCATTCCTCCTCTAATAACTTGTTTAAGACACTTAAGGGATCAAATGAGGGGGGAGTGGGGGATAGGCAGAAATAAGAAAAGAATGTCTTCAACACATTTCATCTGCAGCAACCTGGATGGATTGTCTGTGCATTCCATCATAGGTTATTTGGACTCATTGGTATTTCCTAAACTAAACCAGGACAAGAAGTAAGGAAATTGTTTCTTTTCTTACTTCTTTATTTTATTTTTATTATATTATGAAACAGATGAAGAGACAAACATTCCTTTTGGGAACAATTTTGTTCACTTACTTTTTGACAAGAGCCTCATGTGTTGGCTGTTAGAGACAAAGGACTACAAACCTTCAGATTGTTGAAATTGGGTTTTCTTGAATTCAAACACTTTTGAAAGCTCAGATAAGTAGAGGATGTGATTATTTGTAGAGCAGGAAAGGCACTTACCACTGCAACTGTAGGAGCCTCTCTGTTTTTAATGTTTAAGAGCAGATAAAATGCCACTTTCCCTGACTTCAGGCATTCTTCTGGCTGAGGACTAGGCCATTAATAGTCATTAACACTCTTTCAAATGTATCACCAGAGTGGTAATGAAATCAGCGCCTTCTAATTTTTATACTGAAGCTCTGCCAAAGCATGTTTGGTCTTGTCACTACATGGGTGTGTGCTATGCTATGTACTCGCTATTTCAGATATCAATGTAAACACTGAATAAAAACATAACTTGTTTATGATATTGAGGCATGGGGCCATTTGACATAAATCAATTATTCAAGCCTGTCTCATTGTTAACTAGAGGAAGGGCAGAAAGGCCAGTGCTAGTGTCATCTCTTAGTCTGAGTTGACTATTAGTTTCTTTCTTTCAAACCAATCAATCATTAGCTAAAAAGTTATCATTAGAATTGTAGTCAGTGCCATGTTCCCACTATTTGTCATTTAGGGAATGTCCAAAATATACAGCATGGCAAATACTTTTGGTTTCTCTGAATGCAATTCCTGTTCTAATCATGGGTGTTCCTTGTCTACAAGATTAACTTGAAAATGCACCTGCCAGGGCCATGTAACATCTTAGGGGGACAATACCTGAGAATAACATCAACAATTTCTCTATGGCCTTGGCAAAAGGAGAGCTTGTTCGTGTTATTCTCAGGCCTTGTCCCCCAAGGAAGCCACATGTTATCTCTTATAAAATGGACTTGTTAATCATCTATTATTATATTTGTTATTCCAACAAACCATGTGAAGTGTCTACTGTCTGTTAGACACTGATATGTTGACCAACTGTATGGACTGTGCCATAAGAATAATATTTCCTCTGTCAGGCAGCATAAGTCCTCATCTACCATAATTTACCAGAATTTTCTAATTGCTTCAATAACTATTTAGCCCTTTTTACATACTACACTGTTACAGGCACTTTGGATAAATTACATAAAACTGTGTGTGATTATTTTCCATCATGTTTTTTTTTATTCCAAAGGAGAATATAGCCAATAAACAACAATCATAATAACCATATAAGTAATAATACATTGCATGGGAAAGGAAGATTTGTATGTACTTAACTTTACAGGAATAGAGCAAGAGGTTTGTAATAGTATTAAGCATGAGACCACAGTCAGCCCCTGAGAATGTTACTGATACAAACAAAAGAAAGATATGTGAAAATTTGAAGTGGCATTTCAATGGAAAAAAGGGTTCCAGGTGGAAGAATTAACTAGTGTTTGGTAGTTTGAATGTAATTGGACCCCTTAAAATAATAGGGAAGGGCACTATTAGAAGGTATGGACTTGATGGAATAGGTGTGGCCTTCAGGGAGGAAGTACATCACCGTTCATTTCCTGTTGTCTGTGGATCAAGATGTAGAACTCTCAGTTCCTTCTCAAGAACCATGTCTGCCTGCATGCCTTATTATCCCTGCCAAGATGATAAAGGACTAAACATCCGAAACTGTAAGCTAGCCTCAGGACATTTCTTCCTTTATTAAAGCTGATATGGTCATGGTGTCTCTTCACAGGAATAGAAACCCTAACCAAGTCACAGTGCTAAAATCTTGAATAGTAATGTTAGGCTTGCCAGAGATGTAACAAAGAAGCCAGTACTGTTAGTAGAGTGAATCAGATGACAACAAAAGAATGCCTGCTCACAGTGTAAACTCGTACAGGGCACTCTAATTGCTTCTTCTTATGGAATAGTCTAGAAAGTTTTACAACAGGAGATATAAAGATATTTTGTTTTTGTTTTTCCTTCATTTTTTATTATAACATGTTTGCTTAATTTACAGGAAGCATAGATAAGCTGGGTCTTGTTTTGATGCAAACACTGACATTTTAAAGTTTGTACACAATATTTGTCAAAAAACATAAAATATTGTTTTAGAAGCTTCTAAAAGAAAGAATCTGCAAAGCTTAAACCTCACAACTTTCCTCTTTGCTATGTCTGCAAATTATTGCTACTATTCTAATAGACTTTTTGTTATTAAAGTTATACATCCAGGAAATTCTTAAAATTAAGGAGATGTGCATAAAAAATTATATAGCAGAGCAAGAACATTAACTACAAACAATAAAGAAACAAAGGTTAGCAATACTATTAAATATACAAAGGTTCTGGAATTAATCCTCCAAACACATTTGACAAACAATTTTCAGAACCTGTGTTTGTTCTCTACAAGCAAAGCCTACATTTCCAAAATCAACATTGCAAAGAAAAATAAAGGTAACTCTCTAGAAGGATCATTCCCCACAGTCTCTATCTCCATTTATACCTGTAATCAAGCAATCTGAAATTTGAAGGAAGCTGGATTTTTATTTTGAAATGACATTATGCATTTCAAGTCACTTCATTGCCCTCAAAATTATTTTGATGATAAATACTCGAAATTATAAATATTAGGTGTATTACTTTTAGTCATATCCTATATTATCAAAACAAGTAATATGGATTTTGCTTGAGACTGAACTTTTTCCAAAAATTAATGACCCCATAGAATCACCTAGGATAGGATTGTCATCTTTCAACTTGTCTCACATTATTAACCTGAGGTGTGAGGAGCAAGCCTCCCTCAAGAAGAAACCAGGCATATTTTGATAAAAACACACATGCCCTGTGCTGTGAGAATCAAGATTCACTGTGTTTTACACTATGTGTATACACAAACAGACATGCTTTCCAACAGTTTACTTGCTTTTAGGATCCAAAAAGACCCCAAACAAAAACAATCCAGCAAAACTAACCCTAAATTACAATGATTAAAAATAGTTAAAATTTAGAGGTATTATCTTAATAATAGTCGTTCATCCTTGAAATGATTTCTGCCATTATTGACATGCTCAAAATTTAAGTTTTTTTTTTTCTGATGTTCCAAATCTTAGAAATCAGAGGGAGGAGGGAGAGTAGTGAAGGCTCTAGAGGGAGGACGGAGAGCAGTGAAGTTTCCTGAAGGAGGAGGGACAGCAGTGAAGGCTCCAGAGGGAAGAGGGACAGTAGTGAAGGCTCCATGTTTCAATGGGAAGCCCAAAATACCAGAAAATGTTATTTCTCCCTGTTGGCATCATCCTCCAGAAAGTAGAGTTAACAAAAGAATTATTACATGTTGATCATAAATAATAATTGTGGGCTTAGATATCTTGACAAGATATAAAGGTCCACCCTGAACTTAAATGTGTCTGAATAGTCAGTATTGTGCTGTGGCTACATATTTACTTTTTCATCATTGTGTCTTATTAGCAAGCTGCATTTGTAGGTTAACAGTTCAACAAAATATGGATGTGAAAATTTATTTTTGGTAAGACACAGCAGTAAATTATGGTCAATCAACATCTTTTCACCAAATACTTCAAGCACAAACAATGAGAATCTTTATAAAAATATACAGAGAAAAAACAAATTGGTAGAGGCCAACTAAACAAACTGAACCATTAAACAAACTGAACTTTTAAAAAATTTATTTTGTTTAAAAATTTTATTTAATATTCTCTCATAAAATACATTCCAACTACAGCTTCCCCTATTTCCACTCATCCCAATATACCTCTGTACCTCCAGTTTCCTCCAGATACCCCTCCCCCTGTCCCCCTTCCCCCCCAAAAAAGAGCAGGTCTCCCAGGGACATAAATGGAACACAAGATTCAACAAGACCAGGAACAAACCCTCATATCAAGGCTGGGTGATGCAACCCAGTAGGAGGAAAAGGGTCCCTAGGAACAGGCAAAAGAGTTAGAGACACTCCCACTCCCATTGTTAGGAGTCCCCCAAAACACCAAGCCAACAACCATAACCTATATGCAGAGGACCTAGTGATAATCCAGGCAGGCTCTGTGATTACTGCTTCAGTCTCTATGAGCCCCTATGAACCCTGATTAGTTGATTCTGTGGGCCTTGCACACCCAGTGTCCTCAATACATTTGGGTCCTATAATTTCTCCACCCCCCCTCTTCTGTGAAGCTCCCTGACCTCCAAGGGGAAGGAACAAATGGAGTCCTCCAATTTGGGCTTTCTCTCCAAATACTGTTTGGCTGTGGGTCTGGGCATCTATTCCTATCAAATGCCAAACTCTCTGATGACTTCTGGACTAGGTCCCTCTTATCCTATCCCATCCACCCCAGTCCATCTGAAAAATCTATTCTATTTCTATTTCCCTTTTCCAGTGAAATTTATGCACCCCCTAAAGTTTTCCTTGTTATTTAGTCTCTCTCAGTCTTTTGATTGTAGTATGATTATCATTTACTTACCATCTAATATCCACTTATGAGTGAGTACATACTATATTTTTCTGGGTCTAGATACCTCAGTCAGGATGATTTCTTTTTCTAGTTCTATACATTTGCCTGCAAATTTTATGATGCCATTTTTTTTTTAACTGCTGAGTATCACTCCATTGTGTAATATACCACATTTTCTTTATCCATTCTTCTGTTGAGAGACATCTAGGTTGTTTCTAGCTTCTGGCTATTATGAATAAAGGCACTATACACATAGGTGAGCAAGTGTTGTTGTGGTAGGATAGTGTCCTTTGGGTATATTCCAAAGAGGTTATGGCAGGGCCCTGAGGGAGATCAATTCCCAATTTTCTGAGAAACTGCCATATTGATTTTAATAGTAGCTGTGCAAGTTTGCACTCCCAGTATCACTGAAAGATTGGTGTCCTTGCTCAACATCCTGGCCAGCATTAGCTGTCACTTGTGTTTTTGATCTTAGCCATTTTTTGTTTTTCGTTTTTTTAATTTGAATTAGAAACAAGATTGTTTTACATGTTCATCCCAGTTCCTACTCCCTCTCCTCCTCCCCTACCACCCTCCCTCACTAAAACCCTACCTATCAAATATCCTTTCTGCTCACCAGGGAGGGTGAGGCCTTCCATATGGTGGTCATCAGAGTCTATCATATCCTTTGGGATAGGGCCTAGGCTCACCCCTATGTGTCTTGGCTCAGGGAGTATCCCTCTATGAGGATTGGGCTCCCAAATCGATAACTATGCTAGGGGTAAGTACTGAACTACAGGAGGTCACATAGATTTCCAAGGTCTCCTCATTGAAACCCATGTTCCTGGGGCCTGGATCAGTCCCATGCTGGTATCCCAGCCATCAGCCTGGGACCCAAGAGCTCCCCATTTTTCAGGTCAGTTGTATCTGTGGGTTTCACCAGCCTGGTCTCAACCCCTTTGCTCATCACTCATTCTTCTCTGCAACTGGATTCCAGTTCAGTTCAGTGATTAGTTGTGTGTGTCTGCTTCTACTTCCACCAGTTGCTGGATGAGCACTATCGGGTGGCATATAAGTCAGTCATCAATCTCATTATCATGGGAGGGCATTTAATGTAGCCTCTCTGTTGCTTAGATTGTTAGTTGCTGTCATCTTTGTAGATCTCTAGACTTTTCCCTAGTGCCTGATTTCTCTGTAAACCTAAAATGTCTCCCTTTGTTATGCTATCTTCTTTCTTATTTTCTTCTATTCGTCCCTTGACTCAACCCTTTTGCTCCCTCATGTCCTCATCACTTCTCTTCTCCACTTCTCATTCTCCTAGCTCACCCCTCCTCCCTTCTCCAAATTTGCTCAGGAGATCTTGTCCCTTTCCCCTTCTCCAGGGGACCATAGGGTCCTCCTTATTTACTAGCTTATTTGGCAGTTATGATTGTAGGCTGGTATTCCTTTACTCTATGTCTAAAATCCATATGTGAGTGAGTACATACAATGCCTGTCTTTTTGTGATTGGGTCTTCTAGTTCCCTTCAAGATTCCATTGTTTTTTTGTTTTTTGTTTTTGTTTTTTCAGCCAGTAGTACTCCATTGTGTAAATGTACCAGATTTTCTCTATTCATTCTTCAGTTGAGGGGCATCTAGGTTGCTTCCAGGTTCTGGCTATTACAAATACTGCTGCTATGAACATCGTTGAACAGATGTCCTTGTATGAATGCTCTTCTTTTGGGTATATGCCTAAGAGTGGGATTACTGGATCGTGTGAAAGACTGATTCCCATTTTCCTGAGGAGTCGCCATACTGATTTCCAAAGTGGCTGTACAAGTTGGCACCCCCACCAGCAGTGAAGGAGTGTTCTCCTTTCCCCACATCCTCTCCAGCATAAGGTACCATTGGTGTTTTTGATTTTAGCCATTCTAACAGGAGTAAGATGGTATCTCAGAGTTCTTTTGATTTGCATTTCCCTGATGGCTAAGGATGTTGAACACATTCTTATGTGCCTTTTAGCCATTTTAGATTCCTCTATTGAGAATTGTCTATTTAGTTCTGTACCCCAGTTTTTAATTGGATTGTTTGGTGTTTTGGAGACTCGATTTTTGTTTTCTTTGTATATTTTGGAGATCAGCCCTCTGTTGGATGTGGGGATGGTGAATATATTTTTCCAGTCTGTGGGCTGCCATTTTGTCTTGCTGACTGTGTCCTTTGCCTTACAGAAGCTTCTCAGTCTCATGAGTTCCCTTTATCAATTGTTGATCTCAGTGTCTGTGATACTGGTGTTATGTTCAGGAAGCAGTCTCTGTACCAATTAATTCAAGGGTATTTCCCACTTTGTCTTCTAATATGTTCAGTGTGGCTGTATTTATGTTGAGGTCTTTGATCCATTTGGACTTAAGTTTTTTGCATGGCGATAGACATGGATGTATCTTCAGTCTTCTACATTCCAGCATGCAGTTATGCCAGCATCATTTCTGAAGATGCTTTCTTTATTCCATCTTATAAATTTAACTCCTTTGTCAAAAATCAAGTGTGTAGGTGTGTGGGTTAATTTTCAACTCTATTCCATTGGTCTACCTGTTTATTTTTGTGCTAATACCAAGTTGTTTTCAGAACTATAGCTCTGTAATAGATCTTGAAGTCAGGGATGGTCATGTCTCCAGAAGTTCCTTTATTGTACATGGTTGTTTTGGTGATCCTGGGTCTTTTGTTTTTCCATATAAAGTTGAAAATTATTCTTTCAAGGTCTGTGAAGAATTGTGTTGGGATTTTGATGGGGATCGAATTGAATCTGTAGATTGCTTTTGTCAAGATTGTCATTTTTACTATATTGATCCTACCTATCCAAGAACATGGAAGATCCTTCCATTTTCTAGTATCTTCTTTAATTTCTTTCTTTAGAGACTCAAAATTCTTACAGTACAGGTCTTTCACTTCTTTTGGTTAGCGTTACCCCAAGGTATTGCTTTTGGATATTGTGAAGGATGATGTTTCTCTGATTTCTTTCTCATTGCATTTATCATCTGTATATAGTAGGGCTACTGATTTTTTTTGAGTTAATTTTGTATCCTGCTACTTTGAAGGTGTTTATCAGTTGTAGGAGTTCCCTGGTAGAGTTTTTCGGGTCACTTATGTAGACTATCATATCATCTGCAAGTAGTGAAAGTTTGACTTCTTCCTTTCCAATTTGTATCCCCTTAATTTCCTTTTGTTGTCTTATTGCTCTAGCAAGAACTTAAGGACAATATTTAAGAGGTATGGAGAGAGTGGACAGCCTTGTTTTGTCCCTGATTTTAGAGGAATTGCATTGAGTTTCTCTCCATTTAATTTAATGTTGGCTGTTGGCTTACTGCATATTGCTTTTATTATGTTAATGTATGTTCATGTTATCACTGATCTATCCAAGACCTTTATTATGAAGTGGTGTTAGATTTTGTTAAAGGCTTTTTCAGCATCTAGTGAGATTATCATGTGTTTTTTTTTCTCACTCTGTTTATATGGTGGATTACATTAATGGATTTTCATATGTTGAACCATCCTTGCATCCCTGGGGTGAAGCCTACTTGATCATGGTGGATGATATCTCTGATATGTTCTTGGATTGCATTTGCCAGTATTTTATTGAGTATTTTTGCATCAATGTTCATGAGGGATATTGGTCTATAGATCTCTTTCTTAATTGTGTCGTTGTGTGGCTTGGGTATCAAGGTTATTGAAGCCTGGTAAAAAAGAATTTGGCAATGGCCCTTCTGCTTCTATTGTGTGGAGTACTTTGAGGAGAATAGGTCTTAGCTGTTCCTTGAATTGCTGGTAGAATTCTGCACTGAAGCCTTTGTCCCTGTGCTTTTTTTGGTTGGGAGACTTTTGATGGCTGCTTCTATTTCATAATGGGTTATATGTCTATTTAATTTGCTTATATGTTCTTGATTTAATTTTGGTAAGTGAAATCTGTCCAATAAATTATCCATTTCCTTAGATTTTTGAATTTTGAGGAATACAGGTTTTCGAAGCATGACCTGATGATTCTTTGAATTTTCTCTGTGTCTGTTGTTATGTCCCTCTTTTCATTCCTGGTTTTATTAATTTGCATGTTCACTCCCTGCCATGTGGTAAGTTTGGATAAAGCTTAGTCTATCTTGTTGATCTTCTCAAAGAACCAACTCTTTGTTTCATTGATTCTTTGTATTGTTCTCCTAGTTTCCACTTTATTGATTTCAGCCCCCAACTTGATTATTTCCTGGCATCTACTCCCCTGGGGTGTATTGTCTTCTTTGTGTTCTAGAGCTTCCAGTTGTGTTGTTAATTCTCTAGTGTGATTGCTCCATGACAAAACCAGATTCAACCAGTATATATCCACCAATCCAGCCCTACAGAAAGTTCTGGAAGGAAAACTGCAACCCAAGTAAATTAACTACAACCAGAAAAACATATGCAATAGATAATCCCACTTTACCAACAGTTGAAAGAAAAAAAGGGATGGAAATCCACACAGAATTTCAATAACACCACCAAATCCAAAACAAACAAGAATGAACAATCAATGGTCATTTATAGCCCTCAATATTAATGGTCTTAACTTGCCCATAAAAAGATCTTAGCCATTTTAACAGGTATAAGATGGAATCACAAATTAGTTTTGCTTTGCTGCTGGCAACAGTGTTGACCATTTTTTAAAAGTGTTTTTTGGCCATTTGAGGCTCATCTATTGAGAATTCACCATTTAGATTTGTACCTCAGATTTTAATTGGATAATTTGGTTTGTTAGAATCTAGTTTAATGGGTTCTTTATTATTTTGGATATTAGACTCCTTTTGGATATGTATTTGGTGTAGATATTTTTATATTCTGTAGGCTGATGTTTTTTTTTCTTATTGATAGTGTCCTTTGCTTTACAGAATCTTTTCAGTTTTATGAGGCACCATTTATTAATTGTTAATCTTAGTGCCTGAATTATTGATGTTCTGTACAGAAAGTTGTCTCCTGTGCTGATGCATCTAAGGCTGTTCCCCACTTTGTCTTCTGCCAGGTTTAGTGTATCTGGTTTTATGTTAAGGTCTGTGATCCACTTGGACTTGAGTTTTTTTGAAGGCCAATAGGAATGGATCCATTTACATTCTTTTCTATGCAGACATCTAGTTAGATCAGCACCTTTCACTGAAGATGCTTTCTTTTTCCCTTGTGTATTTCTGGCTTCTTTATGAAAATTCAGTTGCCCATAGGTTTGTCTTCAATTTTATCCCATTGGCTATGTCTGTTACAGCTTTTATTACTATAGCTCTGTAATACGGCTTGAAATCAGAATTGGTGATACCTCCAGGTGTTATCTTATTATTCAGAATTTTTTTAGCTATCCTGAATTTTGTTTTGCCATATGAGGTTGAGAATTATTCCTTAGAGGACTAAAAAGAATTGTGTTGGGATTTTGATGGGGATTGCATTGAATCTGTCGATTACTTTCAGTTGGATGGCCATTTCTTATGTCAATACTTACAGATCTATAAGTATGGGAGATCTTTCCATATTCTGATATATTCTTGAATTTCTATCTTCAAATCTTTGAAGTTTTTGTCATACAAATCTTTCTCTTGCTTAGTTAGAGTTACCCCAAGATATTTTATATTATTTGTGGCTCTTGTGAAGAGTGTTGTTTCCCTGATTTCTTTCTCAGTCCATTTGTCATTTGTATATTGGAAGGCTACTCTTTTTTTTTTTTTTTTTTTTTTTTTTTTTTTTTTTTTTACATTTTTTGAGTTAATCTTGCATCCAGTCATTTCTTAAAGGTATTTATCAGCTCTAGAAGTTCCCTAGTAGTACTTTAGGGATGACTTGTGTATACTATCATATTACACGCAAATAATAATACTTTCAGGGATTCTTTTCCACTTGTATCTTCTTGATCTCCTTCAGTTTTCTGATAGCTCTAGCTAGAATTTTAAGTAGTACATTTAACAGATATAAGGTGACTGGACAGCCTTGCCTTGTTTGTATTTTTCATGGAATTGCTTTGAGTTTCTCTCCATTTGATATGATGCTGGATATAGAATTGCTTTAAATTTTTGTGATTATGTTTGTGTATGTTCCTTGTATCCTTAAGCTCTCCAAGACTTTTATCAGAAAGGAGCATTGGATTTTTTCATAGTTTTTTGCAGCATGGGAAATGAGCATCTATATGGTTTTGTTCTTTCAGTCTATATGAGGGGTGACATTCATTTCCATATGTTACATAACCTGTGGATCTATTTGATAATGGCTACTTGGTCCTGGTGGATGGTCTTTTTGATGGGATCTTGGATTTGGTTTGTGAGTATTTTTCATCTATATTCATAAGGGTTATTATTTTTACCTTTTAAAAAATCTTTGTGTGGTTTCTCTATTGAGATGACTATGGTCTCATTAAATAAAGTTGGCAATGTTCCTTTTACTTCTGTTTTGTCACGTAATTTGAGGAGTATTGGGATTAACTCTTAAATGAAAGTTTGATAAAATTCTGCAGTAAAAGCTCTGGCTCCAGGCTTTTTATGGATGGAAGAGTTTTAATGACAGATTCTAGTTTTACTTTTTTTTAAGGGGGTATATGTCTATTTAAAAATTATCTGATCTTGATTTAACTTTGGTAAGTGGCATTCACTGAGAAAATTATCCTTTCCTTTAATTTTTTTGTTTTTTTTTTTAAATATAGATTTTTAAATTATGACCTAATGGTTGTTTGGATTTCCTCAGCATCTGTTGTTATGGACCCTCTTTTCTGATTTTGTTATTTTGGATATTCTCTCTTTGTTTTTTTCTTCTCTTTTTATTATTATTATTATTATTATTATTATTATTATTATTATTATTATTAATTCAAGTTAGGGAAAGGGTTGTTTCACATGTAATCCCCCTCTCCCTCTCCCTCCCCTCACCCCCATTCCTTCTCCCCTACCTCCAACCTACCCCCCACCCCATCCACCCACCACTCCCCAGGCAGGGTAGGGCCCCCAACCGGGGCTCCACCAAGTCCACCAAATCTTCCTGTGCTGGGCCTAGGCCCCTCCCCATGTGTCCAGAGACAGAGTGCATCCCTTCAAGTGGAATGGGCTCTCGAAGTCCCCCACACACACCAGGGCAAAACACCAGTCCACCTCTGGAGGCTCCCAGGAGTGCAGGGGCCTCCCCATTGGCATCCATGATCAGGGGGCTGGATTAGTCCCGTACTGGCCTCCCAAACAGCGTCTGGGGTCGATATTCTTTCCCTTTTTCAGGCCAACTATTTCTGTGGGTTTCTCCAACCTGGTACAGACCCCTTCGTTCTTCATTCCTCCCTCTCTTCAACTAGGTTCCAGATTTCAGCTCAGTGTATTTCTGTGGATGTCTGTCTCTGCTTCCATCAGCTACTGGATGAGGACTCTAGGATAGCATAGAGAGTAGTCAGCACTCTCATTCTAGGGGAAGGGCTTCTAGGCCATCCTCTCCTCCACTGCCCAGACTGTCAGATCGTGTCATCCTTGTAGGTCTCTGGAGATCTTTCTAGTTCCAGATCTCTTCTCAGACCTATAGTGGCTCCCTCTGATATGGTATCTCTCATCCTGCTCTCTCTCCTCTATTCTTCCCCCAACTCAATATATCTGCTCCTCCATTTCTTCTCCTCTCCTCTTCTTCTTGTGCTCTTATTGTGGCAGCACCCACTCCCCTACCCTCATGCTCTCAATTAGCTCGGGAGTTCATGCCACTTCCCATTCCTGGGGTCCATTTATCCCTTAGAGTCATTCATGATTTCTAGTTTCTTTGGGGAAGAGGATTATAGGCTGGTAAACTTTTGCTCTATGTCTAAAAATCATATATGAGTGAGTACATACCATGTTTGTCTTTTTGTGATTGGGTTACCTCACACAGGATGGTATCTTCTAGTTCCATCCATTTGCCTGTGAATTTCAAGATTCCATTGCATTTTTCTGCTGAGTAGTACTCCATTGTATAAATGTACCACATTTTCTCTTTCCATTCTTCAGTTGAGGGGCATCTAGGTTGCTTCCAGGTTCTGGCTATTACAAACAATGCTGCTGTGAACATGGTTGAACATATGTCCCTGTTATATGGACATGCAGTATTTGGGTATATACCCAAGAGAGGAATGGCTGGATCTTGAGGTAGATTGATTCCCATTTTTCTGAGCAACCGCCATACTGATTTCCAAAGTGGTCTTACAAGTTCACACTCCCACCAGCAATGGAGGAGTGTTCCTTCTTCTCCGCAACCTCTCCAGCATAGGTTGTCATTGGTATTTTTGATTTTAGCCATTCTGACAGGTGTGAGGTGGTATCTCAGAGTTGTTTTGAGTTGCATTTCTCTGATGGCCAAGGATTTTGAGCACTTTCTTAAGTGTCTTTCAGCCATTTCAGATTCTGTTGAAAAATCTCTGTTTAGTTCTGCACCCCACTTTTTAATTTCATTGTATGGTGTTTTGGTGGCTAGCTTCTTGAGCTCCTTGTATATTTTGGAAATCAGTCCTCTGTCAGATGTGGGGCTGGTGAAGATCTTTTCCCATTCTGTGGGTGGTCGTTTTGTCTTACTGACTGTGTCCTTTGCCTTACAGAAGCTTCTCAGTTTCAGGAGGTCCCATTTATTGATTGCAGACCTCAGTGTCTGTGCTTCTGGCGTGATGTTCAGGAATCATTCTCCTGTGCCAATTTGTTCAAGGGTTATTCCCACTTTCTCTTCTAGAAGATTCAGTGTGGCTGGATTTATGGAGAGATCTTTGATTCATTTGCACTGAAGCTTCGTGCATGGTGACAGGTATGGATCAATCTGCAATTTTCTGCATGTCCGAATCCAATTGTGCCAGCACCATTTGTTGAAGATGCTATCTTTTTTCCATTGTATGGATTTAGCACCTTTGTCAAAAATAAGGTGTTCGTAGGTGCGTGGGTTAATATCTGGGTCTTCAATTCGATTCCATTGGTCTATCTGTCTATTCTTGTGCCAATACCAAGCTGTTTTCAGAACTATGGCTCTATAGTAGAGCTTGAAGTCAGGGATGGTGATGCCTCCAGAAGATCTTTTATTGTAAAGAGTTGTTTTGGCTATCCTGGGTTTTTTTATTTTTCCATATAAAGTTGAGTATTGTTCTTTCAATGTCTGTGAAAAACTGTTTTGGGATTTTGATGGGGATTGCGTTGAATCTGTAGATTGCTGTTGGTAGGATTGCCATTTTTACTATGTTAATTCTGCCTATCCAAGAGCATGGGAGATCTTTCCACTTTCTGGTATCATCTTTAATTTCTTTCTTTAAAGTCTCAAAGTTCTTATTGTACAGGTCTTTCACTTTTTTGGTAAATGTTACCCCAAGATATTTTATGTTGCTTGTGGATATTGTGAAAGTTGATGTTTCCATGATTTCTTTCTCATTGAGTTTATCATCTGTATACAGTAGGGCTACAGAATTTTTGGGTTAATTTTGTATCCTGCTACCTTGCTGAAGGTGTTTATCAGCTGTAGGAGTTTCCTGGTAGAGTTTTTCGGGTCACTTATGTAGACTATTATGTCATCTGCAAATAGTGAAAGTTTGACTTCATCCTTTCCAATTTGTATCCCTTTGATCCCCTTTTCTTGTCTTATTGCTCTAGCTAGAACTTCAAGTACAATATTGAAGAGGTATGGAGAGAGTGGACATCCTTGTCTTGTTCCTGATTTTAGAGGAAAAGCTTCGAGTTTCTCTCCATTTAGTTTGATGTTGGCTATTGGTTTGGTGTATATCGCGTTTATCATGTTTAGATATGTTCCTGTTATTCCTGTTCTCTCCAAGATCTTTATCATGAAGGGATGTTGGATTTTGTCAAAGGCTTTTTCAGCATCTAGTGAGATGATCATGTGGTTTTTCTTTTTCAGTTTGTTTATATGGTGGATTACATTAATGGTTTTTCATATGTTGAACCATCCTTGCATCCCTGGGATGAAGCCTACTTGATCGTGGTGGATGATTTTTCTGATATGTTCTTGGATTCGATTAGCCAATATTTTATTGAGTATTTTAGCATCAATGTTCATGAGGGATATCGGTCTGTAGTTCTCTTTCTTAGTCTTATCTTTGTGTGGCTTGGGTATCAAAGTGATTTTAGACTCGTAGAAAGAGTTTGGCAGTATCCCATCTGCTTCTATTGTGCGGAACCAGTTTGAGGAGTACTGGAATTAGCTCTTGTTTGAATTTCTGGTAGAATTCTGCAGTGAAGCCATCTGGCCCTTGGGCTTTTTTGGTTGGGAGGCTTTTGATGACTGCTTCTATTTCATTAGGGGTTATGGGTCGATTTAAACTGTTTATCTGATCTTGGTTTAATTTTGGTAAGTGATATTTATCCAGAAAACTGTCCATTTCCTTTAGATTTTCGAATTTTGTGGAGTACAGGTTTTCAAAGTATGACCTGAAGATTCTCTGGATTTCCTCAGTGTCCATTGTTATATCCCCCTTTTCATTTCTGATTTTGTTAATTAGCATGCTCTCTCTCTGCCTTTTGGTTAGTTTGGCTAGAGGTTTGTCTATCTTGTTGATCTTCTCAAAGAACCAACACTTTGTTTCATTGATTCTTTGTAATGTTTTCCTAGTTTCTACTTTATCGATTTCAGCTCGTCAGTGCACTTATTTCCTGGCATCTACTCCTCCTTGGTGTGTTTGCTTCTTTTTGCTCTAAAGCTTTCAGTTGTTCTGACAATTCTCTAATGTGACTTTCCTCAAGTTTCTTCATGTGGGCACTTAGTGCTATGAACTTCCCTCTTAGCACTGCTTTCAGAGTGTCCCATAAGTTCGGGTATGTTGTGTCCACATACTCATTAAATTCTAGGAAGTCTTTAATTTCTTTTTTTATTTCTTCCTCAACCCAGGAATGGTGCAATTGGGAGTTATTCATTTTCCATGCAAATGTAGGTTTTCTGCAATTCGTATTGCTGTTGAATTCCAGCTTTAATGCATGGTGGTCTGATAAGATACAGGGGGTTATTTCAATACTTTTGTAACTGTGGAGGTTTTCTTTGCTGCCAACTATGTGGTCAATTTTTGAGAAGGTTCCATGTGGCGCTGAGAAGAAGGTATATTCTTTTGTGTTTGGATGGAATGTTCTATAGATATCTGTTAAACCCAGTTGTGTCATAACTTCTGTCAGATCCTTTGTTTCTTTGTTAAGTTTCTGGTGGTCCTGTCTAGTGGTGTAAGGGGGGTGTTGAAGTCTCCTACTATAAGTGTGTATGGTTTTATGTGTGGTTTGAGCTTTAGTAATGTTTCTTTCACAAATGTGGGTGTCTTCGTATTTGGAGCATAGATGTTCAGGATTGAGATTTCATCTTGATGGACTTTTCCTGTGATGAGTAAGAAATGCCCTTCTTCATCTTTTTTGATTGATTTTAGTTTAAAGTCCAATTTGTTAGATATTAGGATTGCTACACCGGCTTGTTTCTTGAGGCCATTTGATTGGAAAATCTTTTCCCATCCTTTTACTCTGAGGTATCGCCTGTCTTTGAAGTTGAGATGTGTTTCTTGTAAACAGCAGAAGGATGGATTCTGTCTTCGTATCCATTCTGTTAGCCTATATCTTTTTATGGGTAAGTTAAGACCATTGACATTTAGGGATATTAATGTCCATTGTTCGTTGGTTCTTGTTTGTTTTGGATTTATTGTTGGTGGTGTCATTGTGTGTGGATTTTGCCCTCCTGCTTTTTGTGTTTGGCAAATTAGATTATCTATTGCCTGTGTTTTTGTGCATGTAGTTATGTTCCTTGGGTTGGAGTTTTCCTTCCAGAACCTTCTGTAGTGCTGGATTTGTGGATATGTTTGTTTAAATCTGTTTTTGTCATGGAATATCTTGTTTTCTCCATCTATAATGATTGAAAGTTTTGCTGGGTACAGTAGTCTGGGTTGACATCCATGCTCCCTTAGTGCTTGTAGGGTATCTATCCAAGACCTTCTGGCTTTCAGAGTTTCCATTGAGAAGTCAGGTGTGATTCTAATTGGTTTGCCTTTATATGTTACTTGGCCTTTTTCCTTTGCAGCTCTTAATATTTTCTCTTTATTCTGTAGATTTGGAGTTTTGATTATTATGTGTCGGGGAGACTTCTTTTTGTGGTCCAGTCTGTTTGGTGTCCTATAAGCTTCTTGTACTTTCATAGGCATATCTTTCTGTAGGTTGGGGAAGTTTTCTTCTATGATTTTGTTGAATATGTTTTCTGTACCTTTGAGCAGTGTTTCTTCACCTTCTTCTACACCTATTATTCTTAGGTTTGGTCTTTTCACGGTGTCCTATATTTCCTGGATATTTTGTGTTAGGGATTTTTTGGACTTGAGGTTTTCTTTGGTTGATGAATGTATATCCTCTAGCGAGTATTCAATAGCTGAGATTCTCTCTTCTGTCTCTTGGATTCTATTAGTTATAGTCACGTCTTTAGATCCTGATCGTTTATCCAGTCTTTCCATTTCCAGCATTGCCTCATTCTGTGTTTTCTTTATTGTGTCTAATTCAGCTTTCATGCTTTGAACTGTTTCAAGAGCTTCCTTCACTTTTTTGGTTGTTTTATCTTGGGTTTCTTTAGCTTCTTTAAGAGATTTGTTTATTTCTTGAATTTTTTGGTTTGTCTTTTCCTCTATTTCGTGTAATTTTTTGCTTGCTTTTTCTTCTATTTCTTTAAGGGATTTTCTTGTTTCCTCTTTGAAGGTCTCTATCATCTTGCTGAGATAATTTTTGTGGTCCATCTCATCTTCATGCACTATGTTGGGCTTGTCTTGATGGAGTGGAGTCCCTAGATTCTGGTGGTGTCATATTGGTCTTTCTGTTGTTGAGCGAGTTCTTATTCTGTCTTCTTCCCATATCTTTTTCCAGTGAGTGCAGGTAGGATCACTCTATCTCCTCTTGTTACTCTGCAGTGTGTGTGGGCCAGGAATTCAATGTCAGAAGCTCTGGATGGTCTTGCTTCTCCTCGTAGTCTCCTCACTCTGAAGGAGTTAGGCCTTCTGGCGGATCGGTCCTCGGGAATGGAAGGAAGAGTCGCCTGTACCCAGATTCAGGGAGCTCCTCCCTGCCTGGGCGTGTCTGTTTCAAGCAGGGACAAGCCTGGAGGGATCTGGGTGAATGGCGCTTAGGACAGAAGTTGGGTAAAAGCAGGGGGTCGCTCACCTGGTCTGGTCTGTGATGAGTCGGCGGAAGGGGAAGGAAGAGTGGCCTGTACCCAGATTCAGGGAGCTCCTCCCTGCCTGAGCGTGTCTTTTTCAAGCAGGGACAAGCCTGGAGGGATCTGGGTGAAAGGCGCTTAGGACAGAAGTTGTGTAAAAGCCGGGGGTCGCTCACCTGGTCTGGTCTGTGATGAGTCGGCAGACTCTCTCTTTGTTTTTAAGTTAGTTTTCCTGAGGATTTTTATGTCTTCTTGATTTTTCCCAAAGAATCAACTCTATTTCATTGAGTCTCTGTATCATTATTCTGTTTGAATTTTCTTGATTTCATCTCTCAGTTTGATGATTTCTTGAAGTTTCCTCCTCTATGGTATACTTGCTCCTTTTTGTTCTAGAGATTTCAGGTGTGGTGTTAAGTTGCTAGTGTGAGAGCTCTCCAATTTTTTTTTTTTAAATGTAGGGACTTAGTGCTATGAACTCTTCTTTTAGCACTGTGTCCCATAAGTTTGGATATGTTGTTTATTCATTTTCAATGAATTGTAGAAAGACCTTAATATATTTCTTTATTTCTTCTTGATCCAGGTTTCATTCTGTAGAGAGTTGTTCCATTTCTTTGAGTTTGTAGGCTTTCTGTTGTTGTTGGAATCCAGTTTTAATCCCTGGTGCTCTGATAGGATGGAGAATGTTATTTTGTTTTTCTTGTATATTTTGATGTTTTGTGTGGGTCTGAGTAGGTTTTCAATTTTAGAGAAAATTTCATGAGGGTCAAAAATGTTCTATGGATATCTGCTAGGTTTGTTTGATTTATAACATGTGCTAGTTCCAGTATTTCTTTCATCAATTTTTTGTCTGCATGATATAACCCTTGGTGTGAGTGGGATATTGAAATCTCTAATTATCATTGTGTGAGGGCCAATGTTTGATTTAAGCTTTAATAATGTTTCCTTTACAATCGTGACTGCCCTTGCATTTGGGGCATAGATGTTGATAACTGAAATATCATCTTGGTTGATTTTTCATTTGATGAGTATTAAGTGTCCTTTCCTGTCTCTTCTTATTAATTTTGAAGTCTATTTTGTTAGAAATCATGTGGTTATATCAGCTTGCTTCTTAGGTTCATCTGCTTGAAAAATCTTTTTCTACCCCTTTACTTTGAAGTAATGTCTATCTTTGATGTTGAGGTGTGTTTCTTGTATGTAGCAGAAGGATGAATCTTGTTTGTATATCCATTCTGTCAGTCTGTGCTTTTTTTTGTAAAGTTGAGTTGAGTCCATTGATATTGACATATTTTAATGACACATGATTGTTTATTACTGTTATTTTGTTGATGGGATGGGGGCAGTGTGTGTGTGTGTGTGTGTGTGTGTGTGTGTGTGTGTGTGTGTGTGTGTATGTGTTGTGTGTTTCTCTTCTTTTGGTTTTGTTGGCGTGGTATTATTTTTTCATAATTTTCATGAGTGTAGTTAACAGCCTTGAGTTGGAGTTTTCCTTTTATTACATTTTGAGGGTTGGGTTTGTGGATAGATACTATTTAAATTTGATTTTTATCTTGGAATATCTTGCTTTTTCCATCTATGGTAATTGACCATTTTGCTGGGTATTGTAGTCTGGACAAACATCTGTGAATGCTCTGTTAGAGTAAGCAAGACATTTGTCCAGGTCCTTCTGTCTTCTAGGTTCTCTGTTCAAAATTTGGGTGCAATTCTAATGGGTCTGCCTTCACATATTACTTGACCTTTTTCACTTTTAGCTTTTGTTATTCTTTCTTTGATCTGTATGTTTAATGTTTTGATTATTATGTGACATGTGGCAGGGAGACTTTCTTTCCTTGTCCAATCTACGTATTGTTTTGTAAGCTTCTTGAACCTTTATAGGCGTGACCTTCTTTAAGTTAGGAAAATTTTCTTTAATGATTTTTTTTGAAAATATTTTTTGGGCTTTTGAGCTTGTCTTGGAAACTTCTTCTTATATTCCTATTTTTTCTTAGGTTTGGTCTTTTCATATTGTCCCAGATTTTCTGGGCACTCTGTGTCAGAAATTTTTAAGATTTATCATTTTCTTTGACTGTTGAATCCATTTAATACTTTGTATCTTCAACACCTAAGACTATCTCTTTCATTTCTTTCATTTTATTGTTGAAGCCTGCTTTTGTTTGCTTACCTATATTTTAATTTCCAGAATTCTCTCAATTAGTATTTTCTTTAATGCTTCTATTTCCATTTTCAGGTCTTGAACATTTTACTTGTTTCCCTCCATTGTTTGTTTATTTTTCTTGACTTTAAGGGATTTATTAATTTTCTCTATCTTTTGTTTGCCTTTTCCTTTATTTTTTAAAGATATTTATTCATTTCCTCTTTAAAGACCCTTGTTATTCTCATAAAATTGGTTTTAAGACTTTTTTTCTTGTCTTCAGATGCATTGGAATATTCAGGGCTTAGTGTAACAGGAAAGCTGAGCTCTGGCAGTGACATATTGCCCTGGCTGCTTTTGGTTATGTTCTTACACTTGCAGCTAAGCATCTGTGTTTGGAATGGCCATAGGTATAGGTACTGATTTCTGTGTTTGTCATGGTTGGATGGCTGTTTTGTTTCTTGGATTCTCTTTATTCTCTGGTCTTTTGACCTGTTTAGCCTGTGGTTGTACAGGAGTTCTCTAGCTGAGTTGGGAGCTAGAATTCTTGTGAATGGTGTGGTCTCTGGTAGAGCAAGAGGTCTCCATGAGTGTTTGGATCTAAGACATAGTAACAAGGAGAGAAAGGTGGATTGGGATAAGGTTGGGGTTGCATAGTAAGAGTGAGGGAGGTCCATGGGCATGCAGCCTACTTGGACTTCTTGTGACCACTATGGCCTCTGGCTGAACAGAGATTCTCCATCTGAAATAGTGTTAGGACATGGGTTACAAATTGGCATGATTTCCCAGATCATATCATTTTAACTATAACCATTTCCTGGCACAGTGAAAACTAACGTGTGTTTTTTTGTTATTATTATTTTTGTTCCTTATTGTTGCTTTACACATCATTACAATGCTATATTCTTGATAATTTAGTTATACAAAAGTGTGAGTAATTAAATGACTAGAAAGTATCAGAGGTCATTGGACTTGGGACTATTCGAAGACCTTGGTCTATAGCTTCACCTAGACCTAGATTCTGATCTTGTTTGAGAGTTTAATCCAGGTGGTTCTTTTGCCCTTTATTTCTTTTTATTACTTGATCTAGACTTACAATGTGTTTTGGAATCTGTTTTAGAGGTATGTCTTACTTAGGGGTAATATTGCTATGATGAAACACCATTATCAAAGCAACTTAGTGAGGAAAGGGTTTATCCAGCTTATGTTTCCACATCAAAGGGCCACAGGAGAGGAACTCAAACACAGAGTCAAATCATTCCAGCACCTAAGGCTCAGGGAACATTGTGCAAGAGGGGGAGGAACGTATGTAAGACCCAGAGGATTCTTGAGTTTACTGTGATATTCTTCCTTCTAGTAACACCAGAAGCTGTGCTTACAAAGTTACACCAGTACACATTGTTCTGATGGTACATGATATAGCTGGCAAAAGTCATTGTGCTGCTCTGTGTCCTGCCCTCTCCTTTGTTTTCAATGTGACATGTGTATCTCTCCTTTAAAACTATGTACTTGAGTGAATGTTTAATATTTTCTCTGGTACACAATAAGAAAAAGACATAGTAACCATTGTAATTTTATTGGCCTTCTGAGAACTGATGGAAAGTTCTTGAGAAATTAATTAAATCCAGCAGACTCATATTTGATATATTGTAATATACATACATACATACATACATACATACATACATACATATTTGTGTTTTAAAATCAATGACTTTGGAATTTGACTTTCAGTCTTAGGAGACAGGAATAAAAAACAGAGAAAAGATATGTTATGAGATTTTTTTCACTAAACTTGATTATTTGTGAGAATTAAATTAAAATTTCAAGGTTTATATTTGATTTAAAAAATAAACAACAAAAAAACCTGTCAGTTTCCTTGTTGCTACTAGGGGAGATCTAATTACTACAGCACTCATGGCCTTGATACCTCAGTGTATAATACATTTCTTCTTATTGTCCATGAATGGAATAAAGAACTGGATAAAGTAAATACACCCTTCAGCCAGGGTCCTAAATCTGGCTCTGAGTCTTGCTAAGTTTACACCTAAATGCTGATCCTGTCTATTTTTGCTCCTAAGTTCCCCAGAAGCTTCTCAGTTTGAACTCCTTCCTCTGTGGGAAACCGCTGTTTCTTCTCAAGTCCCTGCCATTTCCAGTGAGGGTCACTGTATTTATTCAGTGCCAAAAAGTAAGTAATAAATTCTTACATGTTGGATAGTATTTTCCCTATTGTTTTACAAATTAACTAACTGAAACTAAATGGTGATAATGTGTTATTATAGTTAAGGTTAATAACATACTCGTTATCTGCAGAGGATACAATGGCAGACACATTATTTTAAAGGCCTATTGTGGTGAACTAACAGAAAAAGAAAAGAATGCCTTTGTGCATTGGAAATGAGTACTGGCATGGAATTTTGAGCCATGAAGAGCTGCTACAAGTTCTTTATATAATCCATATTCATCTACAAAGTGAGGTTCATCATTGTGCTGTGTCCTTGAATTGTTATTGGATATTCTATCCACAATGTAATGGCTTACAGCTTAATACTACCCATCTGACATTGTTCATAAGAGATATTGTCATTGGAAAGATTGTTTTTCAATTAATTTTTAAAATTAGTAACAAGCTTACTTTATATGTCAATCCTCGCTCCCTCTCCCTCCTCTTCTCCCCGATGCCCAACCAACTCCCCAAGCCCCCACCCCATTCCCTCTTTGCTCCCCAGGGAGGGTAAGACCCTCCATGGGGGGATCTCCAAAGTCTGTCATATCATTCCAGGCAGGGTTTAGACCCTCCCCCATATGTCCTGACTGAGAGAACATCCCTCCATGTGGAATGGGCTCCCAAAGTCTATTTGGGTGCCAGGGATAAACACTGGTCTACTACCCAAGGCCCCATAGATTGCCAAGGACTCCTCACTAACACCCATGTTCAGAGGTCTCAATCAGTCCCATGCTGGTCTCTCAGCCATCAGTCTGGGTTCCCTGAGCTCCCCCTTGTTCAGGTCAGCTGTTTCTGTGGGTTTCACCAGCCTGGTCTTTATCCCATTGCTCATCACTTGTCCCTCTCTAAAAATGGGTTCCAGTAGTTCAGTTTAGTGTTTAGCTGTGGGTGTCTGCTTTTGCTTCCATCAAGCACTGGATGAAGGCTCTAGGTTGGCATATAAGGTAGTCATCAATATCATTATCAAGGAAGGGTATTTAAGGTAGTCTTTCCACTATTGCTTAGATTGACAGTTGGTATCATCCTTGTAGATCTCTGGAAATCTCCCTAGTGCCAGATTTCTCTTTAAACCTATAATGGCTCCCTCTATTATGATATCTTTTATCTTGCTTTACTCTATTCTTCTCCTGATTCAACCTTCCTGCTCACCCATGTGCTCCTCTTTCCTCTTCTTCTCCCCCTCTCTTTCTCCCAGTTCCCTCTCCCCTACCCCGATGCTCCCAATTTGCTCAGGAGATCCTGTAACATCCCCCTCTCCAGGGTACCATGCATTCAGGTCCTTCCTGTTTCCCAGACTCTCTGGCGGTGGGAATGTAGGCTGGCAATCAACTGCTCCATATCTATAATCCATATATGAGTGAGTACATACCAAGTCAGTCTTTTTGTGCCTGGGTTACCTCAATCAGGATGGTTTCTTCGACTGCCATCCATTTGTCTGCAAATTTTAAAATTCCATTTTTCCCACTGAGTAGTGCTCCATTGTGCAAATGTACCATATTTTCTCTATCCATTCTTCCATTGAGGGGCATCTAGTTTGCTTCCAGGTTCTAGCTATTACAAATAAAGCTGCTATGAACATAGTTGAACAGATGTCCTTATTGTATGACTGTGCATCTTTTGGACATTTCAATGCAATCCCCATCAAATTACTGACACAATTATTCACAGACCTTGAATGGACAATTCTCAGCTTTCTATGGAAAAACAAAAGACCCAGGATAGCCATTACAAACCCTGTACAATAAAGGAACTTCTGGAGGCATCACCATCCCTGACTTGAAGCTATATTATAGAACTATAGTAATGAAAACATCTTGTAATTGGTGTAAAAACAGACAGGTAGACCAATGGAATAGAGTTGAAAATCCTGATATTAACCCACACACCTATGAACACCAGATCTTTGACAAAGAAGCTAAAACTATACAATGAAAAAAAGAAAGCATCTTTAACAATGGTGCTGGCCTAGCTGGATGCTGGCATGTAGAAGATTGCAGAGAAATCCATATCTATCATCATGCACAAAACTTAAGTCTAAATGGATCAAAGACCTCAACATAAGTGCAGCCACACTGAACCTCTTAGAAGAGAAAGTGGGAAGTACCCTTAAATGAATTGGTACAGAAGACTGCTTCCTGAACATAATGCCAATAGCACAGACACTGAGATCAACAATTAGTAAATTGGACCTCCTGAAACTGAGAAGAATCTGTAAGGAAAAGGACACAGTCAGCAAGACCAAACATCAGCCCACAGAATGTGAAAAGATATTCACCAACCTGATATCTGACAGAAGGCTCATCTCCAAAATTTATAAAGAACTCAAGAAGCTAGTTTCCAAAACACCAAATAATTCAATTAAAAAGTGGAGTACAGAACTAAATACAGAATTCTCAATGGAGGAATCTAAAATGGCTGAAAGACACATAAGAAAATGTTCAACATCCTTAGCCATCAGGGAAATGCAAATCAAAACAACTCTGAGACACAATCTCACTATTGTCAGAATGACTAAAATAAAAAACACCAAGGACAGTTTATGTTGGAGAGGATGTGGAGAAAGGGAACACTCCTTTACCACTGGTGGGAGTGCCAACTCAAACAGCCACTTAGGAAATCAGTATGGAGATTCCTCAGGAAAACTGGGAAACAGTCTACCATAAGATCTGGAAAGATTGTTTATAATAACAAGTAATTCATTTTCACAAGAAAGTAATAATGAAAGGTGAGCAATATAAATTAATGTTGGCAACTGGTACTAGCTAGTATTACTGACAAGACATGATCCTGAACATATTTAGGAGACATTACCTAGATTAAGTTAACTGAGATAGGAGACCCATTCTATGTGTGAGTAACAATATTCCATGAGCTAGGATTCTTGAATATAAGATAGAGTGAGCTGAGTACCAGCATTCCTCTCTCTGCTGTCACTGGAGATGCATTGTGACTTTATGGTTCATGTTCCTGTGACCAGTGCCTTTTCCATGATAGTCTATTCTCTCCACCTGTAAGATGAAATAAAACCATTTGTATTTAAGTTGCTTTGTCAGAATAATTTCTCATGGCAATGGTAATATTAACTAATATGGACATTTGTTACTGACAAGTGGGGCCTTACTGTAATAAATATGATTATGTGGAACTAGTTTCAGGAGAATGTGGGAGAGTTTAGAACTATAGGCTAGAAAATCCCTACCATAATGGAGGTATAGCTTAATGGCCTTTTTGAGTTTTGAAGACCAGAATGTTAAGAGAAATGTAGACACTGGACACCAGGCTCATGAAGTTTGAGATAAGAAATTCTGAGAGTAATGGAGACTTTATTGGAAACTAGATTAGAAAGCAATTGTGTAATATGTTGACATGGAACAAGGCTCCATTCTGTCTTGCTTTGAAAACTTGACTGAGACTGAGTACAAGAGGAATGGTCTGATTTGTTTGGCAGATGGAATTTCAAGATAGAAGAACATTCATGACATGATATTTTGCTTAGCATACACATGTGCGCAGGTGCGCACGCACGCGTGCGCGCGCACACACACACACACACACACACACACACACACAGAGACAGACAGACAGACAGACAGACAGAGAAGAGAGAGAAATATCAGAATAGAATGGAAAGATAGGAAATTCCCTAGTTTGATGAGCAAAAGTATGAAAGTATGAATTTAATGTTACAATCAAGGTAGGTCTGACTACAGCTCTAATTGTTAAGGAGATCAGTCGCCACTAAAGACAAAGTTGGTGTTTGTAGTTGGGACAACAAAAAAGAAATTAATAGAGCAAGACTGTACTCATTAATACCTCTATCTTTTGAAAATTAAAATTCATCAGTATGGAGAAAACCTAAATGGAGAATAATATCATTAGGATTAGGCAGCACTATCTACCTACATGGGATAGGTTTTGCAGGTATGAAAGGCCTATTGAGGATTGTGAAATCTTTCACTTTACTTCCAGAGCACTGATAGTATCAGACAATGGGTGGCAAGACAGGAAATCCTGCAAGGATCCTGAGAAGCCTGTGTGAATCTTTGAAGGCAAAACATATGTTGCAATGGAGATCACAAGATTATGATGATGCTAAGGGTCATCTATTGCATGATCACAATAGACTATCCATAGTCTGTAACATCAAGATATCTTTATTGAGATAAATACCAGCCAAATGCAAGCCAGAGCATGCCCAGAGCAGCCGAGCAGTGAGGCCAGGGAGAAAGGCTTCCCATGTGCTCTGCAGCCCCTTAAGAGGCCATCCTCCATCATCCTGACCTCACCTTGACCACGCCTTGACAGGCATGGTCAGGCACAACTATAGCCAGCCTCTAGTAGGCATGGCTTACTGTCTCCTGCAATTCTCCTTTTAGTCTAAAAGAGGATTAAAACTTAACAGTGTAAAGTATCCAAATTTAACAATTATAAAGGTGAAATACAAGAAATCTGCCATTGCATATTCTAGCCATATCTATTTCAGCTAAACCCTAAAGTCATCTGAAAGAGGTGTCCAAACCTGAACACCTCCTTCCAATCCCAACCCTAAACAATAGGAGGGTCATTCCTAATTAGGCTTAAAATAACCTAATAGACAATAATGGGGGACAGGGTCATAGAATCCTCCAAGTTTCTTCCTGCTGAAATGGGACAATGGTAGCCTTGTGGGAAGAAAATGTTAGTATAGTGAAAGTCTCTAATGGATTATATCTAGTCCATGTTAGATGGGATTTGCTTGATTGAAGATCTAGGTTGAAATCCTCAACTTAATTGAAGTCAGTACTCGAAGGTCTGGTCAGAGTGTCAGTTGAAATGGAGTAAGTTGTATCCAGTGTAGTCTAGGAGATATGATCCAATTTCCCTCCAGAGCATCCAGGGATTATTATCAGGTGGGTATTCATTGGCTGTGTGGGACTCAAACATAAGTGTTAGCTGAGAAATGTTTGCTTTTGTATGTATGTATGCTGGAAAAGGAAATTGTGGAAAAATAATGATTGTGAGACTGTGTACACCTTGAAGGAAAGAGCCAAGAAAGACAAAGACAGTCCCCAAATTCTTCTCTCATTCTGTATTACATCAATTTGCTTCTTGATACAATACAGAAACTCTAAAGTTTAGTTAAACAACATGCTTGGATTTTAGGAGAGGAAAGCCAAATCCAACTCTAAATCCAGCATTGATTTATTTGAATAGGGACTAGGAAATAAGGAAAAATAGAGTTATATGAGAGACAGCTGTAAAGTTTACTGTAAGGCACGTTCCTTTTGTTTGATATAGCTACCTTCTCTTCTTAAGCCTCTACCCATGTAGTGTTCTTGGACTTCTGGAGATGAGTTTTCCTGTGAAGATAGAAGCAAAACACTTCCCTTTCTTTTGGGAGGTTTCTATTCAGTTTATGACATATACCTCAGTAAATACTTGTCAGTTGTCCTTGTCGAGAGGTTGTCTTTTTCAACTCCAAACTTGATCAAATTTCATGGTATCCAAAGTTTTTCTTCTCCTGTAGAAACAAATGAAAAACCCCTACCCCAACATAGCATATGTTCAGGTTTCCATACCGATGTTAGTATATCTTTGAAGTATAATGGTTGATTCAGTTCAGCAGTTTTTTCCGTAGTCTACTGTCTTTCTGCAGCTGATTTTCCTTTGTTATTGGCATTAAGGAAGTTTAGTTTCAGAAGCAAGATGGTGGGCCCACAGAATGAAAAATCTGTGTGCCTCGAAACAGATTTTGAAGTAATTTCTCCTCACAGTATCTTTTTTTCAAATTACTGATGAGGATAATGGCAACAGCAGTAAAATGGGTGATATCAAACAGAACTATCTGGAAATGTTTATTTCCAGTCCAAAATGGAGCTTTATCTAGTGTTTTCATAAATCTACATACTCTTCTCTTCCAGATGACTACAACTGCAAGGTAGAGCTCGCTTTGAACACAAACAAGTGCTGAAAGCCAAATTAGGAATACAAAGTGACCAACTTGAGCAAGGACCCATGATAGAACAGCTCAGCAAGGTATTCTTCACTACAAAGCACCGCTGGTACCCACACGGACAGTATCACAGACATCGTAAGAAACTGAATCCTCCCAAACACAGGTGACTGTTCTTGATTTTTGGAGCATCAAGGAGAGTTTGTGTCTTATTTGACAGCTGAGAAATGAAAATGGTGTACTTAAGATATCATGTAGAAAAATAATAAAAATACCCTTTCATATGTTTTTAAAAAAAGAAAGATTAGTTTCAATAAAGCATTTTGAAACCTATGTTTGGGGTTTTTTGACTTACCAGCTTGTCTACGGAACATCTCCTTAAGTGTCCTATTAGATCTCTCAACCATTGCTTGTCCTGTAGGATTGTGTGGCATTCCGGTGACATGATTTATGTTACAATATTTGAAGAACTGCTCCATTTTTGTGGAGACATATGCTGGAGCATTGTCAGTTTTTATTTGTGCAGGTATACCCATAACTGCCATCACTTCTAGCAGGTGTGTAATAACAGAATCAGGTTTTTCAGAGTTGAGAGCAGTAGCTTATTGGAAACCTGAGAATGTGTCTATAGTATGATGCACATATTTCAAATTTCCAAATTCTGCAAAGTGAAAGATATCCATCTGTCAGATCTCATTCTTCTGAAACCCCATTGGATTACAGCCTGCTGGCAGTTGAGTTTGCTTATAAAAGGAACAAGTAGGACAGTTTCTCACTATCTCCTTGGCTTGTTGCCAAGTGATGGAGAAGTCCTTTTTTAAACCTTTGGTATTTACAAGGTTTAAAAATTTAAACCTTTGGTATTTATGATGCTTTGTATGAAATTTTGAGGCTTCTAGAACACTTCCAATTAATAAACGATCAATCTCATCATTGCCTTGTGCAAGTGGGCCTGGCAGACCTGAATGGGATCTGATATGCATAATGTATAGAGGATTGCTTCTGTTTCTGATTGTTTCCTGTAACTGTAAAAACAATGAGGTTAATTCCATATTATCAGACGAATTCTGCAGTCTCTGTGTGTAAGAAAACTCTCTCTGCATATTGGGAATCAGTAACTATGTTAAGAGGTTCTGTAAAATCCTTAAGTACCATGAGAATTGCATATAATTTTGCCTTCTGTACAGATGTGTACAGACTTTGAACTACTTTACTTAACTGACCTGCTTTATAACCAGCCTTAGCTGATTTGTTAGCATCAGTGTAGAAGGTCAGAACTCCAGAAATGGGAATTTGTCCTACAATACTTGGAAGAATCCAGACTGTCTTTTTATGAATTTAATTCTGTCAGTTTTGGGATAGTTGTTGCTAATCGATCCCAAAAAGTCAGTAAGAGCTATTTGACAATATTCATTATCCTTCCATAAGGAGGAAATTTCTTCATTAGTTAAAGGTACTATAATTTCTGCTGGATCTTTTTCAGTCATTTGATGAAGTCTTAATTTGCCCTTTAAAATCAAATCAGAAATCTTTTCTATATATGTCTTTAACTTTTTATTCTGTTTATGTGGCAGAAATATCCACTCCAATATAGTGTCGGCCCTCTGCATCAGAATTCCAGAAGGATATTCTCTGGATGGCAAGATGACCAGAAAGCAGTTTAAGTCAAGGTTTATCTGATCTACATGTGCATCCAATATTCTGTTTTCTATCCATTGTAGTTCTTTTTTTACCTTAGCTGATAATATTCATAGACTGTTTAGGTCCTTATCACCTTTAAGAGCCATTTTTAAATGTTTTAAGTCATGACCTTCTACCTCAATAATCGTCTGTAATTGAGAAATTTCTCCTTGCAGCTTCTGAAGACTATTAAGAGTTTGATAAATATCCCTTCTAATTTGCATCTTCTGTGGCCTGATTCTTTATAAGTCTATCTTGTAACCTAAATAGTTAATAGAATTTCTTCTTTGTATCTTTTTCCTGGGCAATCTGTAAACCCCATCCAGGCTGTACAGAAACTAAATACAAATGGTTGGTAACCATTTCCCATAACGTCTTACCAGATCTTTTCTATTATCCAGAGATTGTACATAATTCGTATCTGACGCTGGAGGGATGTTAATTTGAGTTTTCCATTGTTGTAAGAGATCATGACCCCAGAGGTTTATAGCTATATTTGCTATGTAAGGTTTTAGTCTCCCTTTCTGTTCTTCCAGTCCAATGCAGACCACCGAGTGCATACTCTGTTGTACTCCAGATAGAGTTCCAATAACAAAAGATTATACATTTGCTTCCCTGAGTGGACATTCCTTTGGCCAGGGCTTGTGGGTAATAATAGTGACATCAGCACCAGTGTCTAATATGCCGTTAATAATTTTATCATTAATTTGTACCTTTAAATGAGATCGTTTGTCTTTGATTGAGGTCTGCCAAAATATCTGCCTTTTGTCTTGTCCATTCTTATCTTATTCTTCATTGCTAGCCAAACTATCATCTATGGCAATGTCATCTTTCACAATAGATGAAGAACTATCTATTTGTCCTGTTAGAGATTGTCTTCCACTGCTACTGGAAACTACCGGACCTTTTTTGACATGGGTGCCTTCTCGAGTCCCTCTTTTGAATTTCCAGCCTTAACCGGTTCCCTTGCATATTCCTGGTGAGTCTACATTTATTAGTCCAGTGTCTGCCCTTACCACATCTCCTACACAATCCAGAAGGCAATGTCCTTTTGTGTGAGGAGTTGTTAGAATTTCTTTGCCTACAATTTCTCCTTATGTGTCCCATTCTGCCACAGCTGAAACATCTATTTTCCTGATGCTTCCATGGACTCCTGGAGTGGGCTCTTCCTACCTGAGGCTCTGGTTCATAGTAGTGATGAACCCTGGCCTCTTGATACCTATATTGATCCTTGTAAGGTGTTTCTCCTTCCCAAGCCCTTCTGTCATCATCTCTGGGACTCTTAATCTCTTGCTGCCTTTTGAAACCTCTTGGGATGGCTTCTCCTGCCCAGATTACCGTATCTTGCACATTATAGTCAATGTGGGCAGTATGCAAAACACATTCTTCTAGTGGAGCTGAGCTGATCTTTAAAGGCAAAAATATTCTTTTGCATATTGGGTTTGCATTGTCATAAGCTATTATGTACACAATCGAATGTCTTACTGCTGCGTCTGTTACTTGTAAGTCTACTGCTCTGGTCAACTGGTCTAAGAAGTCCTTGAATAGTTCTGTTGGTCCCTCTTCTATTCAGGTATAAGCTTCCAGTCATTGCCCTGGCTCATGAAACTTATCCCATGCATTTAGTGCTGCTTTCCTGCATAGGGACAGCACATGGTCATCATATTCAGCCTGAATCTGTGGATCAGCATAAATACCCTCTCCCATGTGCATCATGACCGTGTTTAATTGCTTGACATTCGAGAAGCTTTCCTTCCTCTCTGATCAATGCCTTTCATTCGATTTGACAAGAATCCTCAAGTACAGCTTTCACTAGTCCTACCCAATTTTCAGGCATCATCCTGTTAAAGGTGGTCCATGAATGTAATAACTGTTTTACAAATGGGCTATGAAGACCATATGAGACAACTGATTCTTTAATATGCTTAAGGTCCTTCAACTGTATAGGCTACCATACATAAGCCACCTGTCCCTGGGAGTGATTTTTAATTGGTGGCTTTTGTGCCAGTGTTGCTGGGTAGACAAATGGTGTGCACGTAACAACTTTAGAATGATTGAAATACCTGTGTGGAGTAAGTGCCTCAGAGTGGAGCGATTCTGTCTCTTCATCCTCAAATAGATCCTTGAGCCTAGCAATGATATCTTCATGGAAAGCTTCAATCCCATTATTGAAAGATTCAAGGCATGATAGTGAATCCGTGAATTGCTGTGACTGCTCTTGTATACGGTTTTCTAGTTGTTTAATACATTTGTCTCTAACTAGCATCTGGGTGGTGGGGGGTCGTGGTTTACCTCAGCAATCGACCTGATGGATCTTTCTAGTTTGTTAACTCTGTTTTGTAATTCATCTTGCAAACTTTCAAACCTGGATTCAACTCTATTATCTACCCTCTCGTATTTTTTAGCCATTGATTTAATAGCATTATCCAATTGTTTAAACCTATCCTGGGTATCTTGCATTTTGGTATCCAGACTACAGGACAGAGAGGCTATCTGAGTTTCCAGTCAGCTACATAGTTTCTTTAGTTCATCATGGTCCTCTGACCGCTCTGCCTGTATCGTATAAGATGTAGAGCAGAGCCTATCATCTAGCTTCTGTTCTATATGCTGCATAAACGTATCATTGGTCTCATCTCCAAAACCTCATTACGTAAAGCTTGCATGTCCTGTAGGCAGATTGTGAAATTAGCTTTATCCCTGTTCCTGAGGCCTCTGGCTAGTGATAATGCATAGCAAGCTAACAGATAGCAAGGCATATAGGCCAATATTCAGCAGATCAACCTCTTCCTGGAACATTGAATTTACATAAGAAGTGAAAATGTTACCAATTGAGACCAATGATAGACATTCGGCAGTATTTACCAGTAACTTTCACTCCAGATGCGGTAACCACTTTTGACCATCAGGTGGCGCAGGTGGCACAGGTGGCACAGGTGACACAGGTGGCACAGGTGGCACAGGTGGCAGTTGCTTTGAGTAGGACCTGAAATTTCCTGAATAATTCCTTGTAGAGCATGTTAAGAATGGATTGGGGGTATGTTTTTACTAGATATGGGAAAACCTTCGAACAGTACCTGCTGGAGACCAAGCTTGGCAGGTGTAGCTGGACATAGGCTTGCAGCTGGGCTTGCAGCTGGACTTGCATGGTGGGCAGCACAGCTTTGGGACCAGGAGCTATGTGGGCAGACCAGCCACACCACTTTTGATTCTGAGCTGCAGGCATGCACACACAGCTAGATTTGAGTGAGAGCATGTAGCTGAAAGAGGCTATGGACGTGGGGTTTTTCTGCCAGCAGCTGCAGGCCACAGCAACTATAGCAGCCTGCACAGAAAAGGCAAGCCTGTATTGGTTGCAGCTCAGGGCCACTGATGCATGCATGTGGCTAGCAGTAAATGAACACACAACTGTGGCGCAATATTGCTGCCTGGAGCAGTAAAACCCCACAGGGAGGCCTGTGGAAGATTGATGGGGAATGTACTACTGTGTATGTTTATCTTATTGATTGTTAAATAAAATACAGTTTGGCCAATGAGACAACAACTTAGATGGGACTAGGAGTCAAAGAGGATTCTGGGAAATGTAGTAGAGAAGTGGTGATCCAGGCAGGAAGTGACATAGCAAGGAGACTCATATTTAAGTGAAGGAGAAACAGGAAGGGTCCCTTTGCCCCTTGCTGCTCCAGGGGCACAATGTGTTCCACGGGCAAGGAGGGACGCCAATAAGGCTTCTGATAAGATAAGTCTTATAAAATATATAGATTTATGATAATTAAGACTGAGCAAGCAGATGAGAAGTCCTAGTCATTGGCCAAGAAGCTTTGAACCTAATACAAGTTTCTGTGTATTCATTTGGGCCCTAACTCAGGCGGGTGGCTGTCGTAAAGCTCACACGTGGAGTGGGGCTCAGGCAACTTTTGGCAGAATGATTTATTGTCACAGAAGATTTAAACTCTCCCGGCCAGGTGGATATGCTCTACAGCCCCTTGAGAGCCCATCCCACACCATCCTGACCTTACCTTAACCACTCCTTCACAGGCGTGGTCAGGCACACCTGTTGCCAGCCTCTAACAGGTGTGGCTTACAGTCTCCTACTGTCATCCACTGAGAAAAGCTGCATGTACAGAGTTGTGCTAGGCAAAGAGAGGCCTATAAATGTCAGAGTTGGAAGGGGACAGTGACCTAAAAGCTTTAGATACCCTCCAGATGACACCATCAAGAGCCCTAGAAACTGCACATGGAGCTACAGGGTTTGGTGTTTTGCTTACTGAATTTTAGTTCAGTCATTTTTTTTTTTTTGCCATTTCTTCATTCTTCACTTTTGGAAAGGGAATGTTTACTTTGTTCCATTGTATATTGGAATTATACAGCTTGATTTAATTTTATAAGAGCTCAAAGTTAATATTTAATCTCAGAAATGATTTGGACTCCAGAGATTTTAAACAATCTTAGAATTGTTTACAGTCTGTGGAGACATTTGAAATGGGATTAAATACACTTTTTTTTTTAATGAGAGAATGGCGAGTCTATAATACAGGGAGGGAGAAGGTTATGACTTGAGAATTTGGGTATCAAGTTGACAAGGGGTTTGGTTATGATGATTAAACATGATTGTAAATTTGATGGAGTTTAGCATCATCTTGAAGACAAATTATTGGGTATGTCTGTGAGATATTATCTAGATTAGATAACACTGCACTGGAAAAAACCACCATAAATGTGGACAGAGGCATTTCTCAGGATGTGGCCCAAGACTGCATATAAAAGAGAAAGTTAAGTCTTAGTTTGGAGTTACTAATACTGTGATGAAACACCATGACCAAAAAGCAAGTTGTGGAGGAAAGGACTTATTTGGCTTACACTTCAAATTTGCTATTCATCATTAAAGGACTTCTGGATAGGGATTCAAACAGGGCAATTTCCTGGAGGCAGGAGCTGATGTGTACATATGTGTACATGTGGACAACACTAATTGCACTCAGTTTAGAATAGTGCATAGTCAACAACATGGTAGCTAATTACATCCTGAAATTGGATGAGACAGATAGAATAGATATGTCAATGTGGAACAAGAGCAGGTTCATGAAATCTTAATATAACGAACTATTGGTAACCATGAAGTTCTGAGAGCAAGAGAAATAGTCTTCTGCAGGGATGAGCACACCAATTGGCTATGCAATACCAAATGAGCAGCTCTGAAAACATACACACAAGTAACAGTATTCAAACTGAGCAGGCTGCATTTTTATATTAGTATAATATATATATATATATATATATATATATATATATATATATGTATTTATATATGTATGTATAATATATAATAATATATGTATATTAAAGCAAAAGAAACCATAAATTTGAAAGAGAATATAGGGTATATTGGAGGGTTTGGAAGAATGAAAAGGAAGGGGAATGAGGTAATTATATTAAAATCTCAAAATTTAAAAGTAGGACATGAAATTGGGGGCCATGTGTTGGAGGATCAGGGAGTAGTTGGAGACAGTGGATGGATATGCTCAAAATACATTAATTATGTATGAAATATTCAAAGAATACTCAGAGGCTTAATATTAATTACAAACTGTTTGGCCAATGGCTCAGTCATATTATTAACTAACTCTTACAGCTTAAATTAACTCATTCCTATTAGTCTAAATTTTACCATGAGGATCATGGTTTGTAACCTCATATCTTTCTTCCCCAGCAACTGCTGGCATGTCCCTGGCTCCACCCTTCTTCTCATTCTATCTCTGCTTAGATTTACTGCCTGGCTGTATTTTGTCTAGCAATTGGCCAAATTAGCTTCCTTATTAACCATTCTTAATAAAACATATTCATAGCATGCCAAAAGATATCCCACATCAAAAAATTCAAAATTCAAAATTATTATTTCATATATACAATTCATGTGTCAATTATTTCAGATATTGGGTTACAATGGTATGATCTCAAAGGTTTTGTGTTTACTGCAGACTACCATTTTCCAAAGGAAATGAGTCCTAGAACCTAGAATAGCAAATGGCAGTGTTCATATACAGAGATTACAAAGATCTTTATTGTTTACAAGGAATAAAAATTCCTTAAGTTCCATGAGTATATATATGTGAATGTTTGGTCTGCATGTCTGTATGTGCTATATGTGTGTCAAGTCTATGTGCATTTCATCCATCTTTTTTTCTCTTTTCTTATTAGTTTATTTTTATATTCCAGTTCCCCTCCTTCTTCTCCTCCTGCTCACCCCACTCCCACCCCTCCCATTTGTTCCTCAGAGAGTGTGGGCCTCCACTAGGGAGTCTACTAAGTCTGTCCCATCATTTCATTGAGGCAGGACCAAGGCACCTCTCCACCCCCCACAAGGTATCTCTCCATATAGGATGGGTTTCACTAAGTCAGTTTGTGAATTAGTGTTAGATCCTGGACCCACTGCCAGTGGCCTCATATATTGTACCAGTGACACCATTGTCACCTATATTAAGGGAATCTAGTTCAGTCTTATGCCAGTTCCCATTTGTCACACCTGAGTCACTGATCTCTCACTAGCTTGGGCCAGCTGTTTCTGTGGGTTTTCCCATCATGGCCTTGACTCCTTTGTTCATATTTTTACTCATCCCTCACTTTGATTGTACTCCAGGAGCTTGGCCCATTGGTTAGTTGCAAATTTCTGCATCTTCTTCCATCTGATTCTGGAAGAAGGTTCTAGCTTCTCTGTGGTTGTGAATTGTAGGATTGATATCTTTTGCTTTATGTCTAGTATCCACTTATAAGTGAGCACATACTATATTTGTCTTTCTGGTTTTTGGGTTACCTCACACAATGTAGGGAGCCGTTCCTGCATTCTCCATTACAATGATGGTGCCTGCAGGCACCAAATGTAAATTATTTCGCAGGCGCTGGGTAATTTCCATTCCTTTGATCTCTGCCTATCCCGTGGCTCATATGGCCTGAGGAGCTGAAGCCATTCATAGGGTAACACATCCCAGGCGGGGCTGCCAGCCTTTATTAAGGGATGGGATTCTTGGCTCAGGGTCTCCGCTCTGGTAAGCTTATGCTCTCCCACTCTCAAGATGCATTAAAGCTTTCCTGCAGAAGGATCCGAGTGTCCTGTGTGATTCTTGCCGGCGAGAACATATAGCGCGGGACATTTGGTGCCGAAACCCGGGAGAATTTGTTAACATCTCCGGCACCGCGGAGACCCCTTGGCTACAAGGCAGATTCAGAACTGCAGGGTGGTAAATTCGGAGAGGTATGTCTTTTCTGGACTTTGGCTTGGGAATGTTGCTATTTTGGGAGGTTAATGTAGAGGCTTCTGTGCTTTTACTAGGAGCCATTTTGACCTTTCTCACTGTTGTAGCAATCTTAAAGAAGTCCAGAATTACATATCAGAAACCGAATGTAGTGAGAGATGGGGCGCGCCCAACAATAAAATATAAGGAAAAAGGACCTCCCGGGATGTCTACTGACAAGGGAGTGTGTATAAGAAGAGAAACAGCAACGAATAAGGAAAAAGGACCTCCTGGGATGTCTAATGACAAGGGAGTGAATAATTTGTTAGATGATTCTGTAAATAAGTTTAAAGCTTTAAATCTTGATAGCTCTGATGACTCTGAAAGCTCAAGAGATAAAGTTTTAGACGAAACAGCTCAGCTAGGTAAAAAAGAAACAAAAAAGGAGGGAGAGAAAATAGGGGATAACCGGTCACACCCCGGTAAATTTAAGAGACCTGTTAATCCAGCGGGTGTACTTCCATCAACACCCCCATTATTTGGTACCGAATCCTTCTTACCATTAGAGGAGCGGAGGAAATTACAGATGGCTTTCCCAGTCTTTGATAGGGGAAAAGGCCATGCATGTTATTCAAAACTTCTTAAAGGCCTGGAATGCCTGGGGCTTTAAAGCCTCATAAATATTGACGCTCGGGGCCATACTACGGCCAAGTGTCTCACCTCAAAACCTGAAAGGCCAAAGGAAATGGTAAAATGGAAAGATATCTTAACTGATCTTTGGAGAGGCCCGGATCCTATTCTCATAAGATCCAGGGGAGCTATTGTGTTTTTCCACAGGATGAAGAGAATCCCCTGTGGAACCCAGAAAGACTCACCCGAAGAGCCCCTTCGGACCTTCAAAAGTTGGAACTCCACCCTCTCCCCGGGAGTTGAGAGCCGCTATTATTATCCAGATTAACTCCTGTCCTTGGCGGAGAGATTGTCATTGCTTAAGGGGTGGGGGTGGGATTGTTTGGTGCAGCCGTTTGCTGCGGATTGGTGTTACTTCTCTGGCTGGTCTGTAAGCTCAAGGCTCAAACTAAAGAGAGACAAGATGGTTATCGCCCAAGCGCCTGTAATTTTAAAACAAGGGGCTTCCACTGATATTTGGCTAACTATGCTTAAGCAATAGGCCGCCGGCCAGACAGCTCTCAGGGTCTCCGCTCTGGTAAGCTTATGCTCTCCCACTCTCAAGATGCATTAAAGCTTTCCTGCAGAAGGATCCGAGTGTCCTGTGTGATTCTTGCCGGCGAGAACATATAGCACGGGACAACACAAGATGCTTTTTTTTTTTTTTCTAGTTCTGTCCTTTTGCCTTTGAGTTTTAGGATGTTCATTGTTTCTTACCAGTGAGTAGTACTTTATTGTGTAAATACACCACATTTTCTTTATCCATTATTCAGTTGAGGGACATCTAGGTTGTTTCCTAGATCTGTCTATTATGAATAATATTGCTATGAACATAGTTGAACAAATGTCTTTTTGTTGTGAATGTGCCTCCTTTGGGTGCCCAGCAGTTGTATTTCAGTGTATCGAGGTAGGTTGATCCCTAATTTTCTGAGAAATTGCCATACCAACTTACACAGTGACTGGCTATATAAGTTTGCATTCCTACCAGCAATGGAGAAGTGTTCCCCTTTCTCCACATCCTCTCCAAGATAAGTTGTCATTGGTGTTTTTGATCTTTGCAATTGTAATTTGTGGAAGATGAAACCTCAGAGTGGTTTTGATTTGCATTTCCCTGTTGACTAAGGGTGTTGAATATTTCCTTAAGTGTCTGTCCTCCATTTGTGATTGTTCTGTTGAGAATTCTCTGTTTAGATCTGTACCCCATTTTTTAATTGGATTATTTGGTAGATTGATGTCTAGTTTCTAAAGTTCTATGTATATTTTGATCTCTGTCAGATGTGGGGTTGGTGAAGATCTCTTCCCATCCTCTAGGGAAGTGTTTTGTCTTGTTGACCTTGTCCTTTGCTTTAAGGAAGTTTCTCAGTTTCAGGAGGTTCCATTTATTTACCATTGATCTCAGTGTCTGTGCTACTGGTATTTTATTTAGGAAGTTGTCTCCTGTCTACACATTCAAATGTATTTCCCACTTTCTCTTCTATGAGGTTAAGTGTGGATGGTTTTACATTGAGGTCTTTGATCCATTTGGACTTGAGTTTTGTACATGGTTACAGACATGGGTTTTTTTTTTTGCATTCTGTTACTTATTGACAGACAGTTATACCAGCACCATTTGTTGAATATATTTTCTTTTTTTCCCTTATGTGTTTTTAGCTTCTTTGTCAAAAATTACGTTTTCATAGGTGTGTGGGTTGATATCGACTCTTCAATTCTATTCCACTGGCCCACCTGTGTGTTTTTATACTAATATCAAGCTGTTTTCATTACTATAGCTTGAAGTCAGGATAGTGGTGCCCCAAGATGATCCTTTATTATACAGGATTGTTTTGGCTATCCTGGATTTTTGTTTTTCCATATGAAGTTGAGTATTGTTCTTTCAAAGTCTGCTATGTCTGAATTATGCTGGGATTTTGATGGGGATTGTGATGAATCTGTAGAATACTTTTGGTAGGATTGCCATTTTTATTGTGTTGATCCTACCTATCCAGGTGAATGGGAGATCTTTCCATTTTCTGATATCTTCTTTAATTTCTTTCTTTAAAAACTTGAAGTTCTTGTCATACAAGCCTTTCACTTGTTTGGTTGGAGTTACCCTAAGATATTTTATGTTGTTTGTGGCTATTGTAAATGGAGATATTTCTCTGATTTCCTTCTCAGCCAGATTGTCAGCATATATATATGCTACTGATTTTTATGAGTTAATCTTGTATCGTGATACATTACTGAAGGTGTTTATCAATTGTAGGAGATCTTTGGTAGAATTTTTGGGTCACTTATGTAAACTATCATATCATCAGCAAATAGGGAGAGTTTGACTTCTTTTCCAATTAGTATCCTTTTAATCTCCTGTTGTTTTCTTATTGCTATAGCTAGAACTTGGAGTATTATGTTGAATAGACAAGGAAAGAGTGAACATCCTTGTCTTGTTCCTTATTTCGGTGGGATTTTTTTTATTTTCTCTCAATTTAGTTTGATGTTGGCTGTTGGGTTATTGTATATTGCTTTTATTATGTTTAGGTATGCTCCTTTTATCCCTATTCTCTCTAAGACCTTTAACATGAAGGGGCGTTGAATTTTGTCGAAGGGTTTTTGAATATCTAGTGAGATGATCATGTGGTGTTTTCCTTTCAGTTTGTTTAAATTGTGGATTCCATTGATGGATTTTGTATGTTGAACCATCCCTGCATCTCTGGAATGAATCCTACTTGGTCACTGTAGATGATTTTTCTGATGTGTTTTTGAATTTGGTTTGCCAGCATTTTACTGAGCATTTTTCATCTATGTTAATGAGGGAAATTGGTCTGTAATTCTCTTTCTTAGTTGTGTCTTTGTGTGGTTTGGGTATCAGTGTAACTGTAGCCTCATCAAAATAGTTTAGAAATGTTCCTTCTTTTTCTATTGTATGGAATAATATGAGGAATGTTGGTATTAGATCTTCATAAAACATGTGGTAGAATTCTGCACTGAATCCATCTGTGCCTGGACGTTTTATTTTTTATTTTTGGTTGGGAGACTATTGATAACTGTTTCTATTTCCATAGGGGTTATAGTTGTTTTTAAGTTCTTTATCTGTTCTAGGTTTAGTTTTGGTATGTGGTACTTATCTAGAAAATTGTCCATCTCCTCATAGTTTTCCAATTTTGTGGAGTACACATTTTTGGTGTATGACCTGGTAATTCTGTGAATTTCCTCAGTGTTTGTTGGTGTGTTCCCCTTTTTGTTTCTGATTTTGTTAATTTGGATATTCTCTATCTGTCTTTTGGTTAGTTTGGATAAAGGTTTGTCTATTTTGTTGAATTTCTCTAAGAACCAACTTTTTGTCTCATTAATTCTTTGCATTATTTTATGTGTCTCTATTTTATTGATTTCAGTCCCCAATTTGACTATTGCTTGCTGTCTACTCCTTCTGGGTGAATTTACTTCTTTTTGTCTAGTGCTTTCAGTTGTTCTGTTAATTCACTTGTTAAGGTTTTTCCAGTTTCTTTATGTAGGCATTTAGTGGACTTTTCTCTCAGCACTACTTTCATAGTGTGCCATAAGTTTAGGTATATTGTAAGGTCATTTTCATTAAATCTTAGGAAGTCTTTTGTTTCTTTTTCTATTTCTCCCTTGACCCAGTGATGGTTCACTTGATCATTGTTCAATTTCCATGTTTTTGTGGGCTTTCTGAAATTAATGTTGCTGTTGAATTCTATCTTTAAGCTGTGGTGATCTGATGGGGTACAGAGGTTTATTCCATTTTTTTGTATCTGTTTAGGTTTGCTTTGTTACAGAGTATGTGGTAAAATTCCATTAGGTGTTGAAAAGAAAATATATTCTTTTGTGTTTAGGTGTAATGTTCTATAGATATCTGTTAAGTCCATTTGAATCATAACATCTGTTAGTTCTCTTATTTCTCTGTTAAGATTTTGTCTGGCTGATCTGTCCTGTGGTGAGAGTGGGGTGAAATCTCCCAATATTAGTGTGTGGGGCTTGATTTGTGATTTAAGCTTTAGTAATGTTTCTTTTACAAATGCAAAAGCCCTTGTGTTTGTGGCATAGATATTCAGAATTGAGACTTCCTCCTGATGGATTTTTCCTGTGATGAATTTTAAATATCCTTCTATATCTTTTTTTTAATTGATTTTAGTTTGAAGTCTATTTTGTTAGATAGTAGAATAGCTATACTGGCTAGTTTCTTAGGTCCATTTTGTTGGAAAAATCTTTTCTCAACCCTTTACTTTGAGGTAATGTCTGTCTGTGAATTTGAGGTGTGTTTCTTGTATGCAGCAGAAAGATGGATTCCGCTTTTGTATCCAATCTGTTAGCCTATGTCTTTTTATAGATGAATTGAAACCCTTTATATTAATGGATATTAATGAACAGTTATTGCTAGTTCCTGTTATTTTTGCTTTTGTTGTTGGTGGGGGCCTTGTGTGTTCAATTCCCTTCTTTGAGATTTTCTGCTGTAAGCTCATCTATTTCCTGTGTTTTTATGGACACAGGTGGTTTTCTTGGGTTGGTGTTTTCTTCCTAGTAATTTCTGTAGGGCTGGATTTGTGGATATGTTTGGTTTAAATTTGGTTTTATCATGGAATATCTTGTTTTCTCCATCTATGGTTATTGAAAGCTTTGCTGGGTGAAGTAGTCTGGGCTGGCATCCATGGTCTCTTAGTGTCTGCATTAACATCTGACCAGGACCTTCTGGATTTCATTGTTTCTATTGAGAAGTCAGATGTAATTCTGACAGGTCTGCCTTTATATGGCCTGGCCTTTCTCTTTTTCAGCTCTCAATATTCTTTATTAATTCTGTATATTTGTTGTTTTGATTATTTAGTGGTGAGGGGACATTTTCTTTTTTGGTCCAGTCTATTTGGTGGTCTCCAAATCTTTTGTATGTCCTTCTGTAGCTTGGGAAAGTTTTCTTCTATGATTTTGTTGAATGTATTTTCTGTGCCTTTGAATCTTCTTCTTCTTCTTCTTCTTCTTCTTCTTCTTCTTCTTCTTCTTCTTCTTCTTCTTCTTCTTCTTCTTCTGTCCCTATTATTCCTAGGTTTGGTCTTTCCATGGTGTCTCAGATTTCTTGCATTTTTTTGTGTTAAGGATTTGTTGGATTTAAAATTTTCTTTGACCGATAAATTTAATTATTTTAAATTATCTTCAATGCCTAAAATTCTCTCCTCCATCTCTTACATTCTGTTGTTGATGCTTGCATTTGTGGTTCCTGATCATTTACCCAGATTTTCCATTTCCAGAATTCCCTCAATTTGTGTTTTCTTTATTGCCTCTATTTCATATTCCATATCTTGATTGTTTCTTTCACTTGTTTGATTGCTTTTCTTTAAGGGATTTGTCAATATCTCCCATTTTTTTGTTTGTCTTTTCTTCCATTTCTTTAAGGGAATGTTTCATTTCCTCTTTAAGGGTCTCTATAATCCTCACAAAGTCATTTTTATGTCATTTTCTTCTACTTCGTCTGTATTGGGATGTTCAGTTCTTGCTGGTATATCACCAGTAGTTACTAGTGGTGCCATATTGCTTTTTATATTGCTATGTTTTTACCTTGTTGTCTATGCATCTCTTTCTCTAATTGGTTTGGATGGAGCCCATTCTTTAAGGGTTCTCTCTTTCTCCAACTGGTGTATAGTTGGGGACTGTGGCTCTCTTGACCACTCCTTCAGGAACAAGTAGAGTGGAGCTTCCAGTGAATTCTCCTCCTGGTGGAAGTGGACTCAATGCTCAGGTGGTCACTCCTTGAGGTGCATGTTGGTCTACAGCTCTGGTGGATGCTTCTTCCATTGGAGCTGAAAGGTGGGGCTAAGGGTCCAGTGGTCGATGTAGTAGCGGGACATCTCCAACTGTGAAATGGCAGTGGATACTGGCTGGGACACAGATGCTCTTTCCCAGAGAAACGTTTTGGGTTAGTTTCTAGAAGCTACTCCTGGAAACTGCTGCCACCATTTCACCTGGCAATCACTTCTCACTCCTCTGTCTGAGGCTAGAGTCTCCCCCTGATACTGCTCCCAGGTCTGAAGCTTGACTCTACTCTGGGCCTGAAGCTCTGGCCTCCCTCTGACACTGCTTGAGTCCTGAAGGTTGATCCTCCCTCTGACACTGCCTCCATGGGCCTGAAGATTAGGCCTACCTCTGATTCTGCTCCTGTGTCTGAGGCTTGTGGCTCTCTTGAGCCTTCTCTGGGCCTAAAACTCAGGCCTTCCTCTGATGCTGTTTCCAGGCCTGAAGTTCGGGCCTAACTCTCACATTTCATCCATATTAGGAAGTCTCTAACTATTAACTACAGAAAAACCCACAGAGGTAAAGGCTTAAAAAAAGAAAGATTTTCTGTACTAATTCTAAAAGAAGATAAGAATTGAGAGAGAGAGAGAGAGAGAGAGAGAGAGAGAGAGAGGTGGGTGGAATGAGAATGACTAGATTTAATCTTAACTAAAAATGTTTAATTTCTATTTGAATAAATATTCCTTTTTTGTTTTCCTTTAGATGTAAAAAAAAGTATGCACTGCTCTTGGCTGTTTAATACTTGTGTACATGTACAACATCCAAATGTCTATTAATGTCCCAAATGGTGATGATATTGAGTGATTTGGTTTGGTAGCTGCTGCTTTCAGAATCTCAGTATGCAGTTCTATTTTCCAGAAGCTGACAGACATTACTCAGAAATGGCTGTAGCTAACGCTTCACCTCATACATATTCTCTTACTATTGCTATCATCCACTTGATGCAGACTGTGCCTACATTGCCCTACAGAAGGCAAATGGTGATATGTCTTTCTGTGTCCATTTCTCATTTGACCAGTACCTGTCATTTCTATTGTGTAAGAAGTATTACTAAAAATCTTTTATTTTATTTTTTTTGATGTGCCATGTTTTGCATTTGACCTAAATGATTAGGCTATTAATAGTCATTGTTACAGTTCATGTTTTCTTTTAACTATTATAATTCTTCCTTTCATTTTATGTGTTTGCTTATCATCTATTTTCAATTTAAATTTGAAGAGACAGATGCTCTTTTTTTTTTCAAATATTGAAGAGATGTTTTGAGCTCTAGGTAAATAATTAAGATTCAGTGAAGAATAGAAATGCATAGAGGGATTCTGGGATGCCAAAGATGGCCATTCAGCATTAAAGCTGACTCTCATATTTGAGAACTGTGCTAGTCTTCACTTAAGGGTATGACATCTGTTTAATTAGATGAAAAGGAATTTTCACCCTTACCTGTCATATGCCGTTAATGATCTCTTTATATGCCAGTTTTCCTGTTTCCTCTTCACTCTGGGCTCCCTGCAGGCCTGCACTCCTGCACTCCTGAAGCAGGTGTTCTGGTGGAGTCAGATCATTATCATCCTCGAGACTCAACGTGAGACCTCATTGTGGGCAGATGCCTGGTGTGTGAGTTGACTCTTTTTGTGCCATTCACATCACCCCTAGCTGAAAGTGCTACAAAAGCTCAGGGTTACATGCTTCTTTTTGTCCATTCTCTTATGGAATTGTGGGTGGGTGTGCTTTTCCTGGCAGGTACTTTTTGGATTGACACATTTTAAATGTCAATTTTTGACTTCTGATGTCCATATACACAATTTCTATACAATGTGACATTTTTATCATGTTTATTGTCTTAATTCTAAATGAATTTTTAGAGGAATTCTGACATGTGACTGTTGGTTCTGAAATATGATTATCTAGACAACAGAAATAGGTGGATCTGGACAATCAGGCTCCATGATTGTCACAGGAATTGCAAAAATAGGTTATTTTGGACAGTCAGGATGAGGGTTTGTCATGAGAAATGCTAGTCTGTATGTGGGGTTTGTGGTTTGTGGCTTTTGGAAAGAAATCCCTGAGTTACAGTTATCAATGGAAATGTCTAGAATTATAAATTTAAGATGGCAATAAAATGGCAACACCAACAGTGATTTGAATGCTCTAAAATCAGAAACTCTCATTCTTATATAGTTTCGATCAATGTTATTAACCATGTATGAAAATGTACAGGTTAACAGAAAGTCTGTTCAAAGTGGGAAACAAATTTGTGCAATGAGGCTCCTTGATCTTGAGATTCCAAGATCAGGGACAATCTGAGGACCCACTGGATTTCTTCCAGCTACAGTAGAGGTTGCTACCAAGGGCATCAATGGGCAACTTTTAAATGGATACAAAGCTCACGTTTCTTCAATTGGTTAATAGTTAACCCATCTTAGACATTCCCAAATAGCAGAACAGTTTCAGAAATCATCAGTGAAGACATAAAAAAGCCTCAAAAACTATTCCAGGTAAGGTATTTAATAGTGTTGGAGTAAGATAAGCCACAGAAAGACTAGAGGAGAGAGGGAAAAGCTTGAAAGGATAGTCAATTAATTCATGGAACAAATTAAAAATAAAACCATTAGGCTGAGCCTAAATATTATGAAATTTTAGGTTATGAAACTACAATAGGTGGCTTTGGCCCCAGCCTTGGGCCCAACTTCTGCCTGCCCATTCTGGGAACTCCTGTCCTGGGGTCTTCAGGCAGGCCTACTCAGCCCCTGAGGAGCAAGCAACCCAGAGTCTTCTGACATCTCTGTCCTAGTCTCCCTCCCACCCACTGGGAGATTGAGTGTCTCAGAACTGCCTGCACCCATCTTGAGACCCATCAGAGTATTGGACCCTCTTGTTCCCACCAGAAGAGTACCTTGGACACGTACACACCAGGAAAGGAAGAGACACCAACTGAAAATAGAAAAGCTGAGTAAACAATCAGGAACCACAGATACAAGCATATCCAACAGTATACAAGAGATGGAAGTCAGAATCTTAGATGCTGAAGATAAACTAGAGGAAATTGATTCATCAAGCAAAGAAAATCTTAAGTCCAACAAATCCTTAACAAAAATATCCAGGAAACATGGAACACCATGAAAAGACCTAACTGAATGATAATAGATATAGAAGAAGGTGAAGAAACACAACTCAAAGGTGCAGAAAACATATTCAACAAAATCATAGAAGAAAACTCCCAACCTAAAGAAAGACATGCCATTGAAAGTACAAGGAGTATACAGAATACCAAATAGAGTGGACCGCAAAAGAAAGTCCCCATGTCACATAGTAATAAAAAACACCAAACATACAGAATAAAGAAAGAATATTACATGCAGCAAAGGAAAAAGGCCAACTAACATATAAAGGCAAACCTAACAGAATTACAGCAGACTTCTCCATGGAAACTCTGAAAGCCAGAAGGACCTGGATAGATATTCTACCAACTCTAAGAGAACACAAATGCCAGCCCAGACTACTATACCCAGCAAAGCATTCAATAATTATAAATAGAGAAAACAAGATATTACATGACAAACCAGATTTAAACATTATGTAAACACTAATCCAGCCCTACTGAAAGTACTGGAAAAAAACTCCAACCTGAGAAGTTAATTACATTCACAAAAACATAGGCAATAGATAATCCCACTTTACCAAAAACCAAAAGAAAAAGCAGGGTAAATTCACATACAATACCACTACCAACAACAAATCAAAAACAAACAATAATAAGCACTCAATGGTCCTTAATTTCCCTCAATATTAATGGTCTTAACTTGCCTATAAACAGACACAGGCTAGACAAAACGACAGCCCACAGAATGGGAAAAGATCTTTACCAACCCCACATCTGACAGAGGAGCAATTTCCAAAATATACAATGAACTCAAGAAGCTAGCCCCCAAAACACCAATCAATAAAATTAAAAAGTGGGGCACAGAACTAAATAGAGAATTCTCAACAGAGGAATCTGAAATGGCTGAATAAATGGCTTAATAAAGTGCTCAAAATCCTGAGCCATCAGAGAAATTCAACTCAAAACAACTCTGAGATACCATCTAACACTGGCCAGAATGGCTAAAATCAAAAACACCAATGACAATCTATGCTGCAGAGGATGTGGAGAAAAAAGGAACACTCTTTGTAAGACTACTCTGGAAATCAGTATTTTGGTTGCTCAGGAAAATGGGAATCAGTCTACCTCAAGACCCACCAATCCCTATCTTGGGTATGTACCCAAATAATGCATGTTCATACAACAAGGACATATGTTCAACCATGTTCATAGTAGTGTTGTTTGTAATAGCTAGAACCTGGAAGCAACCTAGATGCCCCTCATCTTAAGAATGGATAGAGAAATATGGTACATTTATACAATGGAGTACTACTCAGCGGAAAAAAAAGCAATGGAATGTTGAAATTCGCAGGCAAAATAGATGGAGCTAGAAGTAACCATCCTGAGTGAGTTAACCCAGTCACAAAAAGACAAACATGGTATGTACTCACTCATATATGAATTTTAGACTTAGAGCAAAGGATTACCAGCCTACAATCCTCTTCACCATAGGAACTAGGAAACAAGAAGGACTCTAATAGAAAAATGCATGGTCCCCTGAGAATGGGAAGAGCCAGGATCTCCTAAGCTAATTGGGAGCATGAGGGTAGGGGAGAGGGAGCTGGCAGAATGTGAGGAGGAGAAGAGGAGGGGAGAGGAGGAAATGGAGGAGCAGAAAGGTTGAGTTGGGGGAAGAATAGAGGAGAGCAGGATGAGAGATATCATAACAAAGGGAGCCATTATAGGTCCAAGGAAAGATCTGGTACTAGGGAGATTTCCAGAGATCTGCAAGGATGACACTAACTGACAATCTAGGCAATGGTGAAGAGGCTACCCTTCCCCTATAATGAGATTAATAACTGTTTTATATGCCATCCTAGAGCCCTCATCCAGTGGCTGATGGAAGCAGAGGCAGACACCCACAGATATACACTGAACTGAACTCTGGAACCTAGTTGCAGAGATGGAGAAATGAAGATCAAGGGTGTCGGGACCAGGATGGAGAATCACACAGAAACAGCTGACATGAACAAGGGGGAGCACATGGACCCCAGACTTCTGGTGGGAGCCCATTACGGGACTGATCCAGACCCCTGAAACTGGATGTCAACGAGGAGGCCTCGGCACCCTATGGGGCCTCTGGTAGTGGATCAGTATTTTTTCCCTGGTCTAAGAAGGGATTTTGAGAGCCCATCCAATGTGAAGGGATGCTCTCTCAGCCTGGACACATGGGGGAGGGCCTAGGCCTGGCCCAGGATGATGTTGTGGAATTTGGGGTGCCCCCCGTGGAGGGCCCTACCCTCCATGGGCAGTGGAGGGGGAAGGAGGAGGGGACTGGTGGGGGGTGGTGGGGAGAGGGAGAAGTGATTAATTTTAATTTTGTAAAAATTAAATACAAAAAGACACAGGCTAACAGAATGTATAGGAAGACAGAATCCATCCTTCTGCTGCATACAATAAACACACCTCAAATTCAAAGACAGACATTACCTCAGTGTGAAAGATTGGGATAAGATATTCCAATCAAATGGACACAAGAAATAAGCTGGGATAGATATTTAATATCTAATAAATTATACTTCAAACTAAAATCAATCAAAAGAGATGAAGAAGGTTACTTCATATTCATCACAAAAAAATCCAACAGGAAGTAGTCTCAATTCTAAACATCTATGCACCAAATACCATACTATACACCAACATTCATGAAAGAAAGATTATTAAAACTCAAATCACAAATAAGACCTCACACAGTTATAGCAGGAGACTTCAACACCCTACTCTCATCACTGGACAGGACCACCAGACAGAAATTTAACAAAAGACAAAGGAACAAACAGAAGTTATGACCCAATTGGGATTAACAGACATCTATAGAACATTCCATCCAAACACAAAAGAATATACCTTCTTTTCAGCATCACATGGAACCTTCTCTAAAATCGACCACATACTCAGCAACATAGCAAACCTTGAGGTTTGCTATGTACATGTACAAAACTTTGGAATAGCCCCCTGTATCTTATCAAACCACCATGCTTTAAAGTTAGAATTCAACAACAAAAAAGTTGCAGAAAACCTACCAACTCATGGAAATCAAACAAAGCACAGTTGCACCATTCTTGGGTAAATGGAGAAATAAAGGTAGAAATTAGACTTCCTAGAATTCAATGAAAATAAAGACACAACATACCCAAACTTATGGGACACTTTGAAAGCAGTACTAAGAGGAAAGTTCATAGCTCTAAGTGCTCACATGAAGAAACTAGAAAATAGTCACACCAAAGAGTTGACATCACAACTGAAAGATGTAGAACAAATGGAAGCAAACTTACCCAGGAGGAGGAGACACCAGGAAATAATCAAAATGTGGGCAGAAATCAATAAAGTTTTTTTTTGTTGTTTTGTTTTTGTTTTTCGAGACAGGGGTTCTCTGTGTAGCTTTGGAGCCTATCCTGGCACTCGCTCTGAAGACCAGGCTGGCCTCGAACTCACAGAGATCCGCTTGCATCTGCCCCCCCCCCAGTGTTGGGATTAAAGGCATGGGCCACCAACACCCAGAAATCAATAAAGTTGAAACAAACGAAACAATTCAAATAATCAATGTACCAAAGAGTTGGTTCTTCGAGAAAATCAACAAGATAGACAAAACTTTATCCAAATTAACCAAAAGGCAGAGAAAGAACATGCAAATTAACAAAATCAGAAATAAAAAGGGGAACAAGATTTTTTGTGGAGGGCAGGAGAGCAGAGAGCAAATGGTGGTGCGCTGCCACCTACAGTCACTTCGGAGTCACCTCATGGGACCGCAGAAGGAGAAGCAGGCTCTTCTCTCTCTTGGAACTCTTGTGAGATTCTTTTGATCTTCAGCTACATTTTCAGCTTTGTGAGAAACCTTATCATTGAAGGAAATGGCTAGCAATGTTACCAACAAGACAGATCCTCAATCCATGAATTCCCGTGTATTCATTGGAAATCTCAACACTCTTGTGGTCAAGAAGTCTGATGTGGAGGCAATCTTTTCAAAGTATGGCAAAATTGTGGGTTTCTCTGAGCATAAGGGCTTTGCCTTCTTTCAATATGTTAACAAAAGAAATGCCCGGGCTGCTGTAGCTGGAGAAGATGGCAGGATGATTTTAGATATTAATCTGGCTGCAGAGCCAGAAGTGAACTGAGGAAAAGTAGGTGTCAAATGATCTGCAGCAGAGATGTACGGTTCCTCATTTGATTTGGACTATGACTTTCAGCGGGATTATTATGATAGGATCATATCCAGCACTTTTTCTTCCTCCTCCTCCTCCTCCTCCTCCTCCTCCTCTCCCTCCTCCTCCTCTTCCTCCTCTTCCTCCTCCTCCTCCTCCTCTTGCTCGAGCTGTGGTGCCTTCTAAACATCAGTGTGTTTCCAGAAACACCTCTTGAAGAGGAAAAAGTGAATTTAATTCAAAGAGTGGACAAGAGGAATCTTCATCCAAGTCTGGAAAGTTGAAAGGAGATGACCTTCAGGCCATTAAGAAGGAGCTGACTCAGATGAACAAAAAGTGGATTCTCTGCTGGAAAGCCTGGAAAAAATTGAAAAGGAACAGAGCAAACAAGCAGACTTGTCCTTCTCATCCCCAGAAGAGATGAAGAATGAAAAGTCTGAAGAAGAACAGAGCAGTGCCTCTGTGAAAACAAATGAGACCAATGTGAAGATGGATGGAGTCTGAGGCAGGTGCAGATGACTCTGCTGAGGAGGGTGACCTGCTGGATGACGATGACAATGAAGATCAGGGGGATGACCAGCTGGAATTGATCAAGGATGATGAAAAAGAGGCTGAGGAAGGAGAAGATGACAGAGACAGTGCCAATGGGGAGGATGACTCTTAAGCACATAGCAGAATTTAGAAACTTGTCCTGTTATTCATTTACCTAGGCGCTTGTGAGAGATCAAAGTAACACCAGATCCTCTCCCCTAGTGTCTTCAGCGCATTCTCACTGTTCACCCTCTCCTCATCCTTCCTGTGTTCAGTGATTCATAATTGTCCTGCACCTAGCTCCATTTCACTTCCTTTGATGCTCCTTAGTAGTTTTGTTAAGTCTTACCCTGTAAGTTTTGCTTTTAATTTTGATACCTCTTTGACTTAACAATAAAAAGATGTATGGCTTTTTATCAACTGTCTCCAAAATAATCTCTTGTTATGCAGGGAGTACAGTTCTTCCTATGATTTCAGTAGTTGCTTCCATAACTGCAGAAGCATCTCATTTACTTGTAACCCTGAGAGTAGCTTTGCATTAGAGCTGTATGTTTTCCCTCACATGAGTGGGGCTGTTCAACACGAATGTAACCATGTATTTTTGTGAATGAGAGTTGGCATGTCAAATGCATCTTACATGAAAATAGTGTAATAGTCTTAATATTTGTTTTCTAAAGTTAATACCATGGGTTATTTTTGTGAACAGCCTGATGTTTGGGATCTTTTTCTCAAAATAAATAATTGCTTATTAAACCAGGAAAAAATGGGGGGGGCATAACAATGGACACTGAGGAAATCCAGAGAAATTCAGGTCATACTTTAAAAATCTGTACTGCAGAAAATTGGAAAATTTAAAGGAAATGGACAATTTTCTGGACAGATATCACTTACCAAAACTGAATCAAGACCAGATAAGCAACTTAAACAGACCTATAAGCACCAAGGAAATAGAAGCAGTCACCAGAAGTCTCCAAACCAAATAAAAGCCCAGGGCCAGATGGCTTCAGCATACTTTTACCAGAAATTCAAGGAAGAGCTAATACCAATACTCCTCTAATTGTTCCACAAAATAGAAGTAGAAGGTTCATTGCCAGACTCTTTTTATGAAGCTAGAATTACCTTGGTACCCAAGCCACACAAAGACACAACTAAGTAAAAGTACTACAGACCAATATCTCTCATGAACATTGATGCAAAAATAATAAAATACTGGCAAATCAAATCAAAGAACACATCAGGAAAATTACCTACCATGGTCAAGTAGGCTTCATTTCCAGGATGCAGGGTTGGTTCAACATATGAAAATCCATCAATGTAATCCACCATATGAACAAACCAAAAAAGAAAACCACATGATCATCTCACTAGATGCTGAAAAATCCTTTGACAAAATCAAACACCCCTTCATGATAAAGGTTCTGGAGAGATCAGGGATAACAGGAACATACCTGAACATAATAAAAAACAATATACAGGAAACCAACAGCCAACCTAAATCTGAATGGACAGAAACTCAACAAGATTCTTCTAAAATTACGAACAACACCAGGCTGTCCACTCTCTTCACATCTCTTCAATATTGTACTTGCAGTGCTAGCTAGAGCAATAAGACAACAAAAGGAGATCAAGGGGATGCAAATTGAAAAGGAAGAAGTCAAACTTTCACTGTTTGTAGATGATATGATAGATTACATAGGTGACCTGGAAAAACTACCAGGGAGGTCCTACAGTTGATAAACACCATCAACAAAGTGGCAGGATACAAGATTAACTGAAAAAAATCCATAGCACTACTATATACAGAGGATAAGAGGTCTGAGAAAGAAACCACAGAAACATCACCCTTTATAATAACCACACACAACATAAAATATCTTGGGGTAACACTAACAAAACAAGTGAAAGACCTGTATAGCAAGAACTTTGAGTCTTTAAAGAAAGAAATTATATATGATACCAGAAAATGGAAAGATCTCCCATGCTCTTGGATAGGTAGGATCCACATGGTAAAAATGGCAATCTTGCCAAAAGCAATCTACAGATTCAATGCAGTCACCATCAAAATCCCAACACAATTCTTCACAGACCTTGAAAGAACAATTCTCAACTTTATATGGAGAAACAAAAGACATGGGATAGCCAAAAAAAAAAAAAAAACCCTGTACAATAAAGGAACTTCTGGAGGTATCACCATGCCTGACTTCAAGCTCTATTACAGAGCTATAGTCCTGAAAACAGCTTGGTACTGGCACAAAAACAGACTGGTAGACTAAGGCATTTGAATTGAAAATCCTGATATTAACCCACCTACCTATGAACACCTGATTTTTGATAAAGAAGCTAAAGATATACAATGGGATAAAGAAAGCTTCTTCAACAAATGGTGCTGGCATAACTTGATGCTGGAATGTAGAAGACTGCAGATAGATCCATGTCTATCTCCATGAACAAAACTTAAATCCAAATGGATCAAAGACCTCAACATAAGTCCAGCCACACTGAACCTCTTAGAAGAGAAAGTGGGAAGTAACCTTGAAGGAATTGGTACGGGAGAGAACTTCTTGAACATTACACCTCTAGCTCAGACACTGAAATCAACAATTAATAAATGGAACCTCCTGAAACTAAGAAGCTTCTATATTGCAAAAGACACAGTAAACATGACAAAAACGCAGCTCACAGAATGGGAAAATATATTCACCAACCCCATATCCTATCTGACAGAGGTCTGATTGCCATAATTTACAAAGAACTAAGAAGCTAGTTTCTAAAACACCAAACAATCCAATTAAAAAGTGGGGTACAGAGATAGAGAATTTTCAATAGAGGAATCTAAAATGGCTGAAAGACACATAAGAAAGTGCTCAACATCCTTAGCTATCAGGGTAATGAAAATCAAAACAAATCTGAGATACCATCTTATTCCAGTCAGAATGGCTAAAATTAAAAACACCAATGATAACTTATGCTGTAATGGATGTGGAGAAAGGGGAACATTCCTCCACTGCTGGTGGGAGTGCCAACTCTGCAGCCATTTTGGAAATTAGTATGGTGATTCCTCAGGAAAATGGAAAGATCCAGTTATTCCAATCTTAGGCATGTACCCAAAAGAAGCACATTCACACAACAAGGGCATCTGTTCAACTGTGTTCATAACAGCATTATTTGTAATAGCCAGAACATGGAAGCAACATAGATGCCCCTAAACTGAAGAATGGATACAGAAAATGTGGTACATTTACACAATGGAGTACTACTCTGTGTGAAAAAACAATGGAATCTTGAAATTCCCAGGCAAATGGAATTCGGAGCTAGGTAACCCAGTCACAAAAAGACAAACATGGTATGTCCTCACTCATATATGGGCTTTACACGTGGAGTAGGATTACCAACCTACAATCCACACCACTAGAGAAGCTAGGCAACATGGAGGACTCAAAGAGAGACATAAATGGTCCCCAGGAAAAGAGAAAAGGGGCAAGATCTCCTGAGCATATTGGAAGCATGGGAGGAGGGGAGAGCGAGCTAGGAGAATGAGAAGGGGAGAAGAGGAGGGTTGGAGGACATAACAGAGCAGGAAGGTTGTGTAGTGGGAAGAATAGAGGAGAGTAAAATAAGAGATAACAGCAGAGAGGGAGACAGTATAGGTTTAAAGAGAAATCAGGCACTAGGGAAATGTCCAGAGATCTACAAGTATGACAACAATTAACCATCTAGTCAACAGTGGAGAGGCTGCCTTAAATGCCCTCCCCTGATAATGAGATTGAAGACTAACTTATATGCCATCCTATAGCCTTCATCCAGCAGCTGATGAAAGTGGAAGCAGATACCTACAACTAAATACTGAGCTGAACTGGAATCCAGTTGCAGAGACAGAGGAGTGATGAGCAAAGGGGTCCAGAACAGGCTGGTGAAACCCACAGAAACAGATGACCTGAACAAGGGGGAGCTCTTGGCCCCCAGACTGATCACTGGGAAACCAGCATGAACTGATCCAGACCCCATGAATGTCAGTGTCAGTTAGGAGGCCTTGGAAATCTATTGGTTCTTTTGTAGTAGATCAGTACTTATCCCTAGCATAGGTATGGATTTTGGGAGCCAATTTCACACAGAGGAATACTTCCTCATCCTAGATACATGGGGGAGGGCCTAGGCTCTTTCTCAAAGGTATGACAGACTCCTAAGACCCCCCATGGAAGGCCTCACTCTTCCTGGGGAGCAGAAATGGTATAGGATAGGTAGGGTGTTAGTGTAGGGTAGGGGAGGAGGGTAGGGAGAGGGAACTGGGATTGACATGTAAAACAATCTTGTTTCTAATTTAAATTTTAAAAAATGGAGAATAAAACCTACAATAATGGTGGGTTGTATTGGAATAAGCCCTTAATTCCAGCACTTGTGAGGAGGAGGCAGGTAGATCTCTGAATTCAAGGTGAGCCTGATCAGTAAATGTATTCTAGAACAGACAGGGCTACATAGAGAAACCATGTCTTGCAAAAAAACATGAACAAACAAACAACCCCCCCTTAACCCCACCCCCACCACACACAGAGTAAACATGTTAAAGGAAAAGATGGCCACAGAGGAGAATGGTGTATGACGTGAAAGTAGAAGAAATTTCTCAGACTCACAACTATCTAGCAGCCGATCTAGTGAGAAGCTCTTGAAGGAAAAGTTGGTGCTAGATGCTGAATGTACTCCAGCTGCTATTTCTTTCCCTTTACAAAAAGGACAACACTGACTTATTGGGCTGCTGCAAATAATTACAAGTGTCAACATGTATAAAGTGCTCTATGTAGTCCTTAGCACAGAATAAATATCCTATAAATATTTGTCAAATGAGTAAGTTATCTGGAAATAATGAAATTCAAGCAATGTATGTTTGGAAAAAAAATCAATAAAGTAAGTGAAGATCTCTTAATGCTGGTCACTAAAGGAGAAAGAGGAGAAGACACACAATGGAAAACAACTAGCGTCTTGAAGAAGCCACAGAGAATCACCTACACACCTATGATGACCTGAAAACCGAAGCAAATTAATGACTATGTATAAGTGATCAGTACTGACCCAATGAGAAGTCAGAGATCAGAATGGATCTGTCGCCACAGCACGCCTAGAAGGGAATAGGGCAAGAGGATTGCTTATATCTTGTTTCACACTCTCACTGCAAAGCTTTCCACTTTACTTGATTAAGGTAATATAATTTGGCTAAAATAGAATGAACCAGAAAACAAAAACAATTTTCCATTTGATGCAAATGTTTAAAATAAGACATGGGACTCAACCATAGCATTAGGGAAAATAAATTTTTCTGCTAAGAATGGTTCCAAATCAGTACACTAGAATTCCACTAATATTAAGTAACTTGCTGCAATTTTTTATTTACTTGTATGTGGGTATTTGAGGAACATCCACAAATATTGTATATCATAATTTACAACATTTATATAAGCTCAAAATTTGAAATGCTATCAGAGGACCCAATGTCCATTGAGACTATTCTGTTTTGTGGCTCAAAATAAGACTCATCTTACAATTTTCCCATTTTGTATTGAAATGTGAAGCATAACAGGAATGAAGCAATTTTGTTTTCTTTCTGGTTTTTGAGGTTAAATGTAAAAACACATTTTTCTCTTTTGGAGTGTAACAGAACAAAACAAAACAAAAAAATCAAAGAGCAATAGACATTTCCAGATGTTTTTGTCCTGACTGAGAGTGGGTAAGATACTTGTGATAGAGGAGGAAAATATAGAGAAAAATGTTTCCCCAAAAGTCAAGAGCAGGTTCAGGAGAAGCAGAACAGTGTTCTTGTTGTCAAGATGGATGTAGTGGTACTTCTAATTCATTTAGTATTCAGGATTTCAACCTTAATTAGTATTCTTTGTCACATCATTCATCAAATATACTCAAAGAAATGGAAATTGAGCTCAGAGTTTCGGTCGCCTCAGGCATGCTTCTCATACGTTTACTCATTTCAGTGTATTGTGAACTACAGTGAGTTGACTCAGAAATGTTTGAGATAAAGTAACATCCAAATGAAGAAAGCCTGCATCATAAGCAATTCTGAAAAGACTAGCATAAAGTAAACATTTAAAAAGTTCTTAATTGTGTCAATGTTCCTTTCTTTCAGTTTGTGCTATGAATATGAAGTATTTTTTTTTACCCCATATATTCTTCTACTTCTACCCTGAAGGTTTGTTTTGCAAAGGCCCTTTTTTAAAGATTACTCTTAAAGCTCATGGTATTCTCCAACATTTGTTTTGTTAACATTGGGACTCTACTCTGGGCAGAATTACAGTGTGTATTATAATGTGACATGAGATTTAGTTAATGTAGAATTGCTAATTAAGTAAACATGGTCAACCTTAGTATGACTACTCTAGGCAACCAAACTTTGCATCTTCAACTTCTTCCTGTCTAGCAAAATTCTAGCTGCCTCTCAAAACTTTCTTCTGTGGCTTATCTGCTTTGATAATGTGGACCCAGCTAGAACAGATTTGGCTTTTCTATTTGTGTATGTTGCCATCTTATATGAATTATTTTATTTCAATTACCCATAAATTCTTAATGTATACTTTTCAAGTAAATATATGCATGTAATATTGACATCAAAAAGTGCAGGATACTTTTATTTATATTTTCAATCTCCAAAAATGTAACATGCTTTTAGTACATTATTAAATTTGTTTTACTTGATTAAGGTAATATCAAGTAAATTTGTGGTATTCTGTTGTTTGTTTCACTCTGGATGCTTGCTTATTTATGTTTCAAATGTATAAATAATGCAAAAACTGTACTTGGACTTAGTGCCTGTGAGTCCTGAAAACTAGTTTGAAGCCACAATTTGGCAACGTGTGAGTTATGGTATATGACCTGGCTTCATTTTCAACACTGGGTTTCTTTACTGGAAACATGTGAGTGATGATGTAATACATCTCATGAACTACTTGCTCAGTCTAAATGTGTGAATTTAATGACATGCTTAAAAGAGTATTGGCCTATAACATGTTCTTGGAACCTTCAGTTGTTATTATTGTTAACACTGACTGATTTTTTTTTTAAAGACTAATTCCACAAAGTATCTATCCCTCTCTCCACCAATATTTCAGAATGGGGGGGACTTGATTACTAAAGTCTGGGATTTATGGCTTTTGTAGTCTATCAGTACATATTGTGCAAGACCTTTGCTTAGTGAATTTTAGCATTTTGCTCCAAATATGAATATAAATATGAGGATGAAGATTCCATTAGCTTTTTTGCAGGGACTCTTTGAGAAAACACAGTGCTTTGTAAAGTGGAGTGAAACACCCTGCATGTAAATATGTTTTGGGGAAGGCTTCATGTGGGTTTCTTGAACCAAGTTTAAGTGTTGGCTTAAGAAATAGTGAGAATTTCGCATTCATCTGTGAATATTCCCATGTCTTATACTTCAGAGCTGTCAGTCAATATTTTTGATCATTAGCCATCTGTGATTATTTTAATTTTTGCCAGCAGGAGAAGGAACTCTTTTCTACCCAGGAGCTCCGTTATTACAATATAATTTATATGTAAAGAGCTCATTTCATCAGTGAAAGAAACTTTTGCACAGTTTTTTTTTTTTAGGGTTTTAGAGAAATTCATAACATCTTGTTTTTAATTTTTTTCTACTTTCTCCCACTCTAAAGCACTGTTTCTCTGCCACCACACTTTCCCATACAAATATTCCACAATATCTAGTTTACAATTCTGAGAACAAGATTGAAGCTGTTTGCGTTTTTTTAAGCATAAAGCCTCCAATTATTTGTGTTTGCTTTGAAAAATTGAAAGTCATAAGAGAAAAATACAACTTTAGCAACAGAGAAATGGTTTCTATTTGAAAGTTCCTTATTATAGTTTATTCAAATGGCATAATAACCTTCAGTCCATAATTTTGTGATAAGGGCAAGGCTTGAAAGAGGACAGGAAAGAATTCGAATGTTTAAAAGTTGACCTTCATAAGTCACCTCATGAGTTAGTCTCTAAGTCACAATATCACTCCCATAGCTCACGATGTCTGCTACTGATTTTAGCTTGAACCCCAGTGACTCAATAGCTCCGTCATTCACTTTACCTATAATGTGGGCTAATAAGCTTGATGGAATATGGTTACTGTAAAGATTAACGAGTTATTGCTCATGAAATGTAGTCCATAAATTAAAAGGCTCTGTACAAAGGAAGGCCAGATGCCTAGGTCATACCACAGGCTGCTTTGGTGAAGTGAAATACTGATAGTCTATACAACATTTTAAGTCTTGAACTTCACAGAGCAAATTTTGTGTCTGAGGCCAGATATTATTAGTGCTTTTCAAGATACCATGGCATGTCTTGGGGCAATCTGAAAATACATTTTTGCCTTTCCTGGTGAAAGGGCATGTTATGCTCTCTACAGAGTTGACTACTTGAGAAGACTAAGATTATCTGAAGATATAATATATATATATATATATATATAATATATATATATATATTCTCTACATTCTCTTCTCATATTTCTAGTTCTATTTATTTCCTTCCTCATCAGTACAATGAAAAAAGAAACTAGTGTTCTTACTTAGACAGCTTTAGTAGAACGATCTAAAAGTCTCTAACAGTCCTCATAGGAAAAGGGAAACTGTAGTAATAGCAAACAATATATTGTTTCTCTCTGGGCACTTGGATTTTCATTTGTTTTTATCTAGTGATGGTAATTAGCAAGAAAGTATGTGACCACACAAACTCTCTCTCTCTCTCTCTCTCTCTCTCTCTCTCTCTCTCTCTCTCTCTCTCTCACACACACACACACACACACACACACACACACACACACACACATTTGTAAATGGAGGAGGTGACTCCTGTATACTAATCAGGTTGGTGGGGCAATTTATTTTTAGCAACAGAGAAAATAGTTAAGTGTTCAAAGTAACCCTGTGTCACCAGGCCTGGTCACACTGAGAACTAACTTGATCTGTTTCCAATGTAATATCTGAACTTCATTTTCTCCAATCAAATCAGTTCAGTTCCTCTTCCCATAGAAGAAGCATTGAGATCTGTCAGGATATCCAGAAATGTCAAGAGTAATGGAAATAATTACCAACATCTACTTGCATATAACATGCTTTCTAAAAGTGCTTTCTTAAAAATGAACTTTAAAGCATAGAGTTTCATGATCAGGACAAAATCTTTATCTTTGTACCAATCATTCTTTTTTATAAAGAATGGTAAGGTGGGCTAAATATCCCTGTAGACAGAGTCTTGTCTCATTTTAATCATATTAAACAGACATTACTTAGTTGTTTTAAGGCCTAACTATAGTTTACACACTGTAGCTGCTAAGTAATTGAGTCAGCTTTGCTCACTCTGAGCTGTCTGAATTGTCTAGGGTGACTATAAATTACGACTTACAAGCGTTGCCTGTATATGTCAAGGAAATAACAGGGATGTACTATTGTCTTTGGGTAACTTGCATTCATGGCTGAGAAAACAATCTTTCTCTCAGATAATTAACATACACAGCTCAGTTAAGTCTACTCTTCCAGTGAGAAGTGAGAAACAATCAGGTCCAATAACATTATATTTTTTTTTTAAAACACAATTAAGCTTTGGAAGGCTAAAAACAACAAATGAGTTAATGATTTTATTTCTATGCAAATAACAAGTCTTTGGGACAGATCAAATGCCTTTTCCACTTCCATATTGCCAAACTTTGATTTGATTGATCTATATTTATCCCCATGTGGCAGCTGGAGCATCTCTTTAGAGAGAAACTTTCTTAATTCTAGTCTATCAAGGAAAATCTGCAAGTTAAAACCTCACTTTTATCAGCAGGCATCGGAGAATGGCAGGTGGCAGATAGAGCTCTTAGTGGGTTACTCTAATTGCATTTTCTTTTACCTTCACAACTAAGAAAGTTCTGAGTACAGGGAGAGGGCACCTTTGCATGGTTTGACAGCATGTTTACATCTTTTGCTATCAAAACTGTGGCACTGGCTCTCAGTAGGAGCTACTTCGAGAATGTCTGACTTGAATAAAGGTTATATCAAAATAGAAATTAGAAAACTTGGATGCATTAGAAATATCTAAATATTAACTAATGTTATTGCAAGTTATTTTAATGCCTTCCTATGTTTTATTTTCAGTTTTATTTACTAATTTAAAAATTTCACATTCAGATATAGAAGAAGAAAATAATAAGCCATATCCTAGAGAATGAAAACTTAAGATGAAGCAATATCTGGAGGTCTTAAAGGAAGGATTAACAATATTAGCCTGAATCTTTTATAATGAAATTTATTTTAATTATAAATTACCCTTACCTAAGTCCTGTTATATTTTTATACTGGATTACATATAACTAAAAGGCATAATTATCACAAACATTAATTTATTAGTTTATAATCTCATTTTAATGTGGCTTCATCATATTTTTCAAACAATTACATTATTTTTTAAGTAATTGAACTGAAGAATATTGAAGCTTATTCTAAGTGATAAACTTTTTAGTATTCTACCTACCAAGTAAACAATTTCCTATTTAGTTTTATTTTTTTAACCTTAACCCTTTCTTCCTTTATTGAAAATAGCTTTATTTTCTCATGCAATATATGCTCCCAGTTTCTCCCCCTCCCAAATTTAGATCTCCTTCCTTTCTTCCTGTCACTAGAAAACAAGCAACATTCTAAGTAATAATACTAAAATAAAATAAAATAAATAAATACTAAAATAAAATAAAACAAAACCTAACAGAATAGAGCAAAAAAAAAAAAAAAAGAAAAGAAAAAAGACAAGAAAAGACACAGATAGAGATGCAAAGGACCACTTGTTCACACCCTTGGCAATCCAAGAAAAACACTAAACCAGAATCTGTAATATATTTGCAAAGGACATGTAAGATAAAAATATAGAACACACACACACACACACACACACACACACACACACACACACACACACACACTAAAATTTTAAAAAAGCCTTGACCTAACATTATGAGCAAGGAACCTCCAATGATGCCATTGGAGTTTTTCTGTTGGCCATCTCGTGCTGGGCATGTGGCCTGCTCTTATGAATAGTTTGTTTGCTCAGTAAAACTCTCTTGGAGAAAACTAAATTTTCCTTTACATTTGGCTACCAGTTGGAGATAGCTTCTGGACTAAGAATGGAGACATATGTCTACTTCTCTTTTCAGCTCCAGGACACCACCCAGTATACAGCCCTGCAGGCTCTCTGCCATGCTTCCCCAGTCTCTGTAAGTTCATATATATATTATATATATATATATATATATATATATATTGTTTTCTTGGTGTCCTCCGTGGCCTCTGACTCTTACATTCTTCCTCCTCTTCTATAGGATTGCATTTTAACTTAGCTTTGAAAGGCAAATATGCATGTATTCTATATTCAGGAATATGCAAACACAATGTTGCCTATTATCCAGAAAAATTACATGAGGAATTTATCCATTCCTCAAAATCCTTACAAAAATCTCCAAATTAGTATTAATTTTCTTAAACTGTTAAAAATGGTGTTGCTTCCATTTGGATAAATATAATATATCATAAAACTGAAATAAAAAGATAGCTTCCATGTTTAATTGAATGGATTACAAAACGCCATATTTGGAGGGTATGTTTAGCTAACCTTTAATAGTAACTTTAAATGTTGAAAGAAAAATTCATGCAGAAAATGTGTAGAAAGATGATTATTACAGGTTTTGAGAGTTGAGTGCTTTGCTTTTACTAAATTCATCTTAAAGTATTCCACTTGTCTTCTTCAAGTGTCTTGGGTCTTTGCAAAAAAATGCATGGGAAAGTTTGTAGTCAGAAAAGACTTTCAACCTGCAGCTAGGAGCTATATCAAGAAGATTCACTTGAGAGTTGCACCCAAAGTGTTTTAGAAAGTCTGTTCTTATTCCAGTCCTTCCATTTCCTCCTGTTTAAAAACTAACAAAGATTTCCTGTCAATTAGATGTTACTCAACAGACTCAAAGTCTCTTTTTTTTTTCAACAATTATGATTTGTTAGTTAAATGAACACCTTTGTCTATTTTTTGCTAGTAGATGAGCATATCTGCATATCAAAACAGTTTTGTGGTAAAGAGATGCCTTCATGTTTAAGACCATGGACTTCTCTTGCAGATGACCTATTTCAGTTTTTAAAAATTCTTAATTATATGTATGTATCTGTACAACTGTGTGTGTTCCTGCCAGAAGCCAGGAAAGATCTTTAGATCCACTGGAGCTTTGGTTAAATGCAGATGTAAACTTCCAATATAGGTGCCAAGAATTCCTTTTCCTGCTTTTGAGATCCTTTTCCTCCTACTGTTTTGCCTTGTCCAATCTTAATATGAGGGGGCATGCCTAGCTTTGGTATGACTGGGTCATCAGTGTTTGTTTGATATCATGGCAGACCTACTCTTTTCTGAAGGGAAAATGAGGAGGAGTAGATATGGGGGAGAGGGTAAGTGGGATTGGGGACTGGGACAAGAGAGAGAGGGGGAAACTGCAGTTGGGGTTTAATGTATGGGAGAAAAAAGAATGGAGTTTAATGATCCCTTGAGTAACTGCTGTGTGGTGGTGGCACAGGACCTTCATTTCTAGCACTTGGAATGCACCACAGTGAGTTTGAGGCCAGTCTGACTTACAAGGTGAGTTCGAGGACAGCCAGGACTGTTATACAGAGAACCCTGTCTCAAAAACAAACAAACAAACAAACAGAAAGATTCAGGACTAGAAAAGAGTATAGCTGTTTTTTGTAGCTTGGTTTTTTAAAGAGAAATGATATACAATGACACTGCTTTATCTTCAAGGGCATCACAGAAACCTAAAAATCATATGGTATAAGAAGATAATAGAACTGTGAATCTCTGCTTCTGCTTTCATCAGCTACTGGAGGAAGGCTCTATGATAGCATTTAAGGTCGTCATCAGTCTCTCTATAGGGGAAGGGCATTAAGGTAGCCTCTCCACTCTATAAGCATGGAGCTGAATTCCTGGAATCCAGCTGTAGAGAGGAAGGAGTGGTGAGCAAATGGGTCAAGACCATGCTGGGAAAACCTACAGAAACAGCTGTCCTGAGCAAGTGGGAGCTCACAGACCCCAGTCTGACAGCTCAGGAACCAGCTTAAGACCCTAACAGGCCCTCTGAATGTTGTGGAGCTTGGTCAATCTATGGGACCACTGGCAGTGGAACCAGTATTTATCCCTACTGCATGAATGGGCTTTTGGGGCCCATTCCCTATGAAGGGACACTTTCTCAGCCTAGATACATGTGTGTGGGGGGGGTGCTAGGTCCTGCCACAAATGATGTGACAGACTCTGATGATCCCTCATGGGAGCCCTCATTCTCTCTGGGGAGCAGATGTGGGGTGCGATTGGGAGATGGTGGGGGGAATGACAGGATGGGAGGGAGAGTGAATTGGTATTGGTATGTAAAATAAGATTGTTTTTAGTTTAAATAAAATATTAATAAAAAGAGGATATCTCAAATAACTGAAATTAACTATCACACTAGACCTTACCTTATAACGTGTCAATAACTTGTGCTATTTGTATTTGCCTTGTATGAAAACATTCCTGCCAAGATATGTAAACAGTATTAGAGGGAAGCAAGTACCAGTTGTTTTCAGAGAAACATAAGCAGCAAATTGCAATGCCCAGGGGTGGGTATGTTTGTGTGGAAAGACAAAACCCACAGGAAAAGCATTTTTGTTTGTACAGGAGGAACAGAATATAGCAGAAAAACAAATATTGGAAAATGGACAACAGACTCAGTACCTGACATAATAATTGCTAGCCTCTAAACAGGTCAGAGGAAGTTCTACATATTTCATGTTGGAATTTTCTTCATTTCTACACAAAGATTGACAGTGGAATAGGCAGACATCTCTGTCTCCTATTTGAAGAGTAGATATAAAAATCCTTATTTGCTTATGCCAAATTCAGAGCTGATGGAAAGGCAAGAGAATCTAAGAAGTCACCATTATGAATCTCCTTAGTTTTAGGCACTAGGAAATGGTCTTGAAAGTGAATTCTTTGTTCTCATACACAAACCATCTATGGTATCCAAGAATTCTAGCCAATCAGTCATCTCCAGTTTCAGAAAGACCTTGTATTAAAAAAAATAAATAAAAAGTAGAAAGCAGCAGAGGAAGACCCCAGCCATAGAAGCCTGGACTTTTATATATTGGCATGGGTGTATTCATCTCTCATACACATACAGACAGGCAGGCAGGCAGACAGACAGACAGACAGACAGACAGACAGACACACACACACACACACACACACACACACACACACACACACACGCATCAAGAAACAAAAAGCAATACCCTCAGACAAACAAAATATTATTGGTGACAGACCCCCATATGTACCACTGATCCACAAAGTGTCCCCTATAAGAAAAAAATTTAAAATACTAATTAAAAACAAAACAAAAAATGGCTACAAAAATCCCACTTCACTCCATCTTTCCTCCCTCTCCAACATCTCTTCATTCCTTTTAGTGGCATTGGGGATTGTAGCTTTCATTTCAATGAGTTGTTGGTCCAGTTCAAGGCCTCTCTGTCATCTGATACACCATCAATAGTGGACCATCACCAAAGCAGCTCTTGGATATCCTGAATCATGGATATCCTACAGCTATGATTACATAGGATCAGTCCCTGCATGTACTCTGGTAGGTCATAGATGGGGTAGTTATTTGGGTGGGCTAACTCAAAGCCCAGGATGTGGGTCTAGGTGGTAACTGATTTGGTCAGCCAGGCTGCTGGGACTGCTCCTTCTAGCTTTCTTATACAACCCACAATTGTCTAGGCAAGCATCAATTAACAATCAAGACAATCCTCAGGCTTTTGATAGACATGCCAACAGGCTATTCTGATCTAGGCAATCTCTCAGTAAGAGAAGAAATCACCTTTAATAGAGGAATGTGTTTATTTCAGTAACCACATGTTGATTCTAATCTATTTATGCTTGACTCTATTTTTGCCATGTATAATAGGTACATTTCATTAATTTTATGATAATAAAAGTGTGTGATGTTAATAATTCTGATTGAACACAGTTCAGGAAAGTGCACATGACCATTCACCATGCTGCTTCAGTACCTTTACTTCCCCTACAACTCCATATCAATTCTGTAACACTCCTACTACTCAATGAATTAACATCAATTGTGCTAAGACTGGTGACTTACTGAATTATTGGGGATACAAAATTCTACCAATAAAGAAGATTAGTGGGCTTATAATATTTTGTGAAGTTATTTCATAAACTTTCTTGACTAATAGCAGTTGCACTTTTTGTTTTTGGTTTTTGTTTTTTTGAAACAGGGTTTCTCTGTAGCTTTGAAGGCTGTCCTGGAACTAGCTCTTGTAGACCAGGCTGGTCTCGAACTTACAGAGATCCACCTGCCTCTGCCTTCCTAGTGCTGGCATTAAAGGTGTGAGCCACCACTGCCCAGCATCAGTTGCACTTTTAAGGTTGTATAAGATTCTATTCTGAGGAATATAAAACTAAATCAGATAAAGTTATATTCTTCTTATGAACATAGTTTGTTACTGTAGTAAACTTCCATTTAAAATAGCAGATATAAATCTTACAGTGAAAAGCAATTCAAAAGTTTTAAGTTCACTGATATTCTCTTCTAATATTTTCCTCCTGAGACAAGAATCATTCCAGTTGTGATGTATCTACAGTGTATTTAGTACTTGCCATTTAGTAATTTAGAAATAAATTCTATCAAATGAACTGTCCTGATTTCACAATGCTTGTGTCCTCATAACACTTGTTTAATAATAGTCTGATACAAAAGAGTGGTGATTCTAGCAATGTTATTACAGTATTCTGTTAAATTCATTCTGTTTTTTTGGTAATCTCTTAGTGTACTCAATTTACAAGGTAAATATTTTCTTATCTTCTTGTTAACAGATTAAATCTTATTCTAGGATGTAGAAATAAGAATAATGGTGACAGAAATTTTAATAATGTTTCTGCTCATAACATATACTTGGCAGATAAAGAAGGACTACATTCTAAGTACTCTAACCCTCTAGATTTCTTCAACATATATCACACAGGCTTTTCTACAAGTAACAAAGTAAGAACTCTGAAATATATGAATGTACATATAGTTATATGTAAAAATATTCACTACAAACTATTATGAAACATTAGTTTAAGATGTGTTACATTTGTTTATGCTGTGGAATATTCATTTAATGAGATGTGAAGATGTGAAAAATGTGTTGAACTCTTTAGGCTGCATTTGTTTAGCTCTATGAAGATGTGGTACTTTGCATGTCTAAAACACCTGGTTGTTTTAATAAAGGGCTGAAATGTAAACAGGATAAAGGATAGGTGGGTCTGGCAGGCAGACAGAATAAATAAGAGTGGAAATCTGGGAAGGAAGTATCAAGAGGGGAGAAAGGAAAAGGAAAGGAAGACATCAGGGGCCAGCCACCCAGCTATACAACCAGCAACAGAGTAAGAAGTAGAGAAAGGTATATAGAATAGAGAAAGATAAAAGCCCAGAGGCAAAAGGAAGATGTGATAATTTTTTTTTTATTAGTTCAAGTTAGGGAACAAGCTTGTTTCACATGTAAGTCCCTTCTCCCTCTCCCTCCCCTCACACCCATCCCTCCTCCCCCATCCCCAACCTACCCCCCATCCACCGACCACTCCCCAGGCAGGATAGGGCCCTCAACAGGGGCTCTGTAAAGTCCACCAAATCTTCCTGTGCTGGGCCTGGGCCCTTCCCCTTGTGTCCAGGGCCAGAGTGTATCCCTTCACTTGGGATGGGCTCTCAAAGTCCCTTCTTATACCAGGGAAAAAAATGCTAATCCACTACCAGAGGCTCTCTGGAGTGCAGAGGCCTCATTATTGACATCCATGTTCAGGGATCTGGATCAGTCTTGTACTGGCCTCCCAGACAGCATCTGGGGTCGATGTGCTCTCCCTTGTTCAGGACAACTGTTTCTGTGGGTTTCTCCAACCTGGTACAGACCCCTTCGATCTTCATTCCTCCCTCTCTTCAACTAAATTCCAGATTTCAGCTCAGTGTATAAGATGTGATAATTTAAGTCAAAAAAAAAAAAAAAACTGGCTATAAATAAGCCAAGGTAAGGCCAGGCATTCATAAGAAAGAATAAGTCTCTGTGTGATTATTTGGAAGCTGGCTGGTGGGTCCCTAGGCAGTAAAGGGTAAAGAACAAAACCAAACAAAACAAAAATCCCAATGTCATTTTGGCATACCCATAGGAGGCTCAAATATCCACAGGGCCACAGAAAGCTCAAAACAAACCAACCATCAAACAAAAAAAAACAAAACAAAACAAAGCAAAAAACAAAACAAAACAAAAACAACTGGATAAAACCCCTTTATGAAATTCTCCCTTATTATTTGTAATAGCCAGAACCTGGAAGCAACCTAGATGCCCCTCAACTGAAGAATGGATAGAGAAAATGTGGTACAATAACAAAATACAGTACTAATCAGCAGAAAAAAAATGGAATATTGAAATTCGCAGGCAAATGGATGGAACGAGAAAATCCATTCTGAGTGAGGTAACTCAATTACAAAAATAGAAACATGGTATGTACTCACTCATAATTGGGTTTTAGACATAGAGTAAAGGATTACCAGCATACAATCCACACTGCCAGAGAAGCTAGGAAACAAGGAGGACTCTAAGAGATACATACATGGTCCCCCAAGAAAAGGGGAAAGGGTCAAGATCTCCTGAGCAAATTGGGAGCATGGGGGGAAGGGAGAGGGAGCTAGGAAAATGAGAAGGGGAGAAGAGGAGGGTTGAGGAGGACATGAGGGAGCAAGAAGGTTGAGTTGGGGGAAGAATAGAGGAGAGCAAATTAAGAGATACCATAGTAGAGAGAACCATTTATAGGTTTAAAGAGAAATCAGGCACTAGGGAAGTGTCTGCAGATTTACAAGGATGACACCAACTAACAATCTAAGAAACAGAGGAGAGGCTACCTTAAATGCCCTCCCCTGATAATGAGATTGATGACTAACTTATATGTCATCCTATAGCCTTCATCCAGCAGCTGGTGGAAATAGAAGCAGACACCCACAGCTAAACACTGTAGTGAACTGGAATCCAGTTGCAGAGAAGAACGAGTGATGAGCAAAGGGTTCTAAATCAGCCTGTTGAAACCCACAGAAACAGCTGACCTGAACAAGGGGGAGCTCGTGGTCCCCAGACTGATAGCTAGGAAACTACCCTGGGACTGATCCAGACCCCATGAACTTGGGTGTCAGTGAGGAGACCTCAGAAATTTATGAGGCCTCTTGTAATAGATCAGTACTTATTCCTAGCATAGGAATGGACTTTGGGAGCCCATTCCACATAGAGGGATACTTCCTGAGCCTAGACACACAGGGTGGGCCTAGGCCCTATCCCAAAGGATATGACAGACTCTGAAGATCCCCTATGGGAGGCCTCACCCTCTCTGGGGAGCTGAAAGGGTATGGGATTAGTAGGGGGTTAATTGGTGGGGGGCAGGGGAGGAGAGGAGGGAAAGGGTACTGGGATTGACGTGTAAAACAATCTTGTTTCTAATTTAAATAAAAAATGGAGAAAAAAAGAAATTCTGCCTTACAGCAGAGCACTTAAACAGCATTTTTCATGCCAAACAAAAACAGAATTCTAAGTAAAATAGCATGCCCCAGTACAAGCATTTACAGTCTAGAGCTTTTGGGGGTTGAATGCAGTTCCTGGTCAAATACATCCCCAAGCAGGCCATGAGCTTTAGACTTGACTTTCATGACTCAATAATCAATGGAGCCAGATGTGCTTGGAGTTCCTAGAATTGATGCTTAGCATTTTTTTCTTATGCAATCAAAAAAGTCTAGAATCAAGATAGGTCCTATGGCTAGGAAAGAAGATGTGAAGCTACTGCATAGAGATCTTATAGGGCAGCGTAAGGGGAGTGTCTAGGGGTACGCACAGGCTCAGGATTGGTGTGCCTCCAGGCTTGGAGGGTTTGCCCTGTGTTGATTGGTCAACTGGTTGTTATGGCCCATAGGACCTCCCAGGGTTGTCGCTATGCTCTGCGCATCATTGCTGTGCACTTGTCTATAGAGCACACCCAGAGCCGTAAAGCATAGCACCACCAGCTAACTTCTGATTGGTTCCTTGCCACGAAACAGGCATCTGACCTCCTAGTGACCAAGACAAGGTCAGGCAAGCACGTGTTCAGCTGTTATGGCTGCCGAAATGGGGAGCTGGTCGCTTCATACCCAGGAGTGGTATAGTGAGGTCTTGAGGTAGATTGATTTCCAATTTTCTCAGAAACATCCATATTGATTTCCAAATTGGCTGTACAAATTTGTACTCTTAACAACAATGGAGGAGTGTTCCCCATGATCTCCCTTCTTGCCAACACAAGCAGTCACTTGTACTTTTGATTTTAGCCATTTTTCCATGTGTGTGACAAACATGGTATATACTCACTCATAAGTAGATAGTAGATTTAAAGCAAAGGATAACTAGGCCACAATCCACAGCTCCATGAATCTAGATCTAAAGGGACACATGAATCACCCTAGGAAGGGGAAACAGATGAGATCTCCTCAGTAAACTGTGGGTGGGGGCAGTAAAGGGGAGTAGATTGGGGATTGGAGCATGAGGTAACAGGTTGTCCATTTGGGAGAGGGATGGAGTGTGAGATCAATGAAAGAGAGATCTTTCTTAGGGACCCATTATGGGGTTAGGGAGAAACCTGGTATTTGGAAAATTTCTAGGAATACACAAGGATGACCCCAGCTAAGACTCCTAGCAATAGTGGAAAGTGTGCCTGAACTGGCCTTTTCCTGTAATCAGATTGGTGACTACCCTGTCAGGACCTGGCCTGTATCAGTCCCATGCTACAGAGGCTATCTATTCTGGACTGATGTCCTTGGGGGTTGTGATCAGAGCCATCCGAACCATCACGGGTCCATCCCTGAGTGGAGTGTATGGGCCTGGAAACTCCTGGCTACCCAATGGTGATAAAGACACAGGCATCTTGTCATTTCAGGAGGGCTCTCAGTCCATGCTGGAAACTGGATTCTCTGGTTAATTTTAGCATCCTAAATCTCTTTCCAACAGCCAGTGTGATGGCAGAGAGCATCAACTATCAAGTAATTCTTTTAACCCTAGCAGCACACCTAAACAGTCCCTAGGCATACAAACAAAGCCCTCAGCACAGCTGTGGCACATTCAGGGCCTAGGCCTGTTGTAATGCAAACTAGGAGACATTCTCCACTGAGGCCATGCCATCTGGTGGCAATTTAGCCAGCATCTGCAAGACAATGGAGATTCAGGCTCCAGGGAAATGGAGCTGAGGTTTGGGCCCCAAGAACTTTATAATTGACAGTTTTTGGTCCCCTAACACTACCCTAACTGTCAAATATTGTGCTCATTTTCTAAAGAACAAACTCTTTGTTTCATTGATTCTTTGTATTGTTTACTTGGTTTGTATTTTATTGATTTTAGCCGTCACTTTGATTATTTATTGCAATATATTTTTGAGTGTGTTCACTTCTTTTTGTTCTAGACTTTCAGGTGTGCTGTTAAGTTGCTCGTATTATATTTCTCTAATTTCTTTATGTAAGCACTTAGCACTCTGAAGTTTCCTCTTAGCACTGCTTTCATTGTGTTCTGTAAGTTTGAGAATGCTGTTTTTATTTTCATTGAATTCTAGAAAGTATGTAGTTTCTTTCTCCTTATCTGTCTTGACTCACTTTTAATGTAGTAGAGAGTAAGAGTTTCAATAGTTTTCAAAGATTTCTGTTGTTTCTGTTCTTGCTGATATCCAACTTTAATCCATGGTGGTCTGAGAGGATGCAGGGAGTTATTTCAGTTTTCTTATTATCTGCTGAGACTTGCTTTGTGATCTAGTATGTGGTCAATTTCAGAGAAAGTTCCCTAATGTGCTGAGAAGATATATTCTCAAAGCATATGACTGGGGAAATCCTAGGCACTGATAGGGAACATGCTGTTATTGTTTGGATGAACAGCATGCTGTCAAACTGCATATTAAGTGTTCATTTTTATACTTAGATTTGTACTCTTCTCAATTTTAGTCAAACAAGCTTCAAATTTTCAGTATGTAGTGGATTATGCAGAGACTCGTAACTGAAAATTACCTAGTATAAATAAGTCTCAGCACTCAGTTATGGATGGATCATCTGTATTATCCTCACACCATTCCAAGGCTCAGTGAACTTTGCTGAAGAAGTAGTTGAAAGAATGTAATTGATGCCAAAAAGGGAAGAAAGCAGTGAAATGCTGAATTCTGAATATGATGTGGCTTTTGCTTTCATCAACTTGTAACAGCTAAGGCCTCCTGCATAAGACCTGTACAAGATCAAGACAGTCAAAATTCTAACCTGGATAGGGCCTCCACATCCCATCTTATATAAGAGGAGCTGTTCACAATTAGTGATAGTCAAAGGAGGAAAAGTCACTCTCCTTTGCTGATATGGCAGTTTTTAAGTCTCATGCCCTAATGGATGGCCACATGTCTATCTGCATCTGAGAAATACTAACTGGACTCAGGATATTAATACAGAAAAGTAAAAGTAAAAAGTACATATGGAACCATAAAGGAGGTGTGGTAGTTGGCACTAAAGGGATTTGATTATAATCAATATATATTATGTAAAAGTAGGGAAGCTTTCAAAATAGAAAAAAATTATTAAACCTTTAATCACTTAAATCATATAATTTGTAGATTTTAATATATACACAGCATTCTATAATCATCCCTACTATGACACCTGAAAGTTTTGATTCGACTACACAAATTGAGCCATTTTTTGCCATTATTTCTTTCTTTGCTCCTCACTTGAAAGTTGCTGATGTACTTTGTATGTCAGTAGATTTGCTGACTGTTGCATTTTATATTAGGAATATCACACAGTAGAAGACAATTTGTATCTAGGTTCTTAAAGTACTGTATTTTCTTGGCAGACTTGCAAGGTGGTAGTATCAATTCTTTTACATTTTGTATAGAGATTTTACATATATATATATATATATATATATATATATATATATATATGTAGTGTCATATAATGTCAATGTCCTTTAATACCTAAAATTGAGGAATCCTTACCTTTTTCTTTTCAAAATGGCTATGCCATTTTAAAAGTCTTCAGTGTGTGGCAGCCACAACAGCTCTACAAACTCTCAGGACTACAGTATTGCTCTCACTGTGGCTGTTATTTGCAATTTTATGACTATTGATGTCATCATTAATGATAATTAGTTAAACTACTTGGAAGCAATATGTTTTAAAAATTTTGGACATTTCAAATAAACATTTGCATTCCTGTAACTTAGGGCATTTACAGCACAAAAATGCATATATTTTTTTAAAATCACAGTATTTGTGTATTCTGCATATAATGCATGTCATTATGTACTTTGAAATACATAGATATATTCTGAAAATATTGATTTATTCTTGTTTATTTTTCTTGTATTTCTCTCTAGAAGTTTTTTGGGTTTAATTTTTACTTAAGATTTCTAGCCTATTTGTGTTAATTTGCATTTATGATATAAGGTAGGGTCTATTTAACTTTTGCAGGGGTCTTTCAATTGTCTGAGTACTATTTGCTCTGGATAGTGTTCCTTAGCATCTGGGATTATTTTGACACACTTGTCAAAATTATTTAACCATAAAAGTTGTGCTTCACCCTGGATTTTCAGTTCTGGATTTGATCCCTGTATCTATATTGAAGCCAGTACACCACCACTCTGGTTTGGTTACCCTAGTTTCATTGTTAGAGATCAGAAAATGTGAATTTCTCAACTCAATAATGAAATGTATTATTTCCCACTTCATTTTGTTTTACTTCTCTTGATTATCATCAAAGATATATGTTTTCCAACTCACTCAAGTGTATTTGGCATTCATAATTTATCATGAAAGTATTATGGACTTATTGCAGAATGTATAAAATCTCCATTTGTACAAAGTGTCATGCAGTTAATATATAATATCTGCATTTAGGTACCACAGGGATGGAATATATAAAGCAAAAGGCTATACATAAATCAGAGCAAAGAACTATAATATTAAAATTCATGGCAGGGAACTGAAGTTTTTAAAGAAATACACTTTCTTTTTTTGGCTTAAAATCCTTAAGTTACTGTAGTGCAAATATTTACAATTAAAATCCAAAATATCCTAATTGATAATATCAAAAACATTTTCAGAAATTTAGCATTATTATGCAGCATATTTTGTTCTTTTAAAAGATTGCTTATATTATAAATATTAGCTCATAGTTAAGGGAAGAAAATATGCTTAAAAGATCAATAATATGCACAGCATTGTATAATTATGAAATATAGGTTTAATGTTTTAATATCATTTTGATTCTAACTACTACTATTATACTACAGGAGAGACTACTTAGTGTGATGTGGTAGGAATAAAAAGATAACATAATTGAAAACATAAAAAGGATTTTCATCATTTGAATATATTAGTTTGTTGACATTTAACAAGTATCAAAATCAATACTTTAAAATCAATACAACAATATTAATTGCTTTTCAATTAATTTGCAATAGAAACCAATATTTGTAACAGGATTTACTAAGAATACTAAGAATAAATACAAAGAATAAAAAATCTAAAACACTGAAAGCAATCAAAAGCCATATAAGTGATATAATAAAATTTATACTGCATTTTTAACAAGATCACAGTGACAGATATTGATATATAGAAGACAAGACTTTTTAGAACACAAGATTAGAAACACAGGTCATAAAAATAAATGGGGAAAATTGTTAAAAATCTGAAAGCAGATCCCATATACATGGCTTTGACTACTAACCTAGGTTTTACTGCAGTTTAGAGGCATATAATATTTCCTGTGCATATTTCTGAGGGACTTAAATATTCATAAAGAAAATATGAAATCAACTTCTTTTTTAATATTACAAAAATGAAATTATCAACTACATTAAAGAAAATACAATAAAGCTTCTTGGAAACATGGCAAAATTCTTTACAACCTTAAGGAGAGAAAGATTTTTAAAATATACACCTCAATTCTCCAATCTATGGGAAACACTAATGAATTATATTTTGCCAAATCAGATACAATTATATTTTATTAATTAAAATGTAATCTCCACAGATGATATTAAAATAATGAAAATTACATACAGCAGATAAAGTGAATATGTTGTGAGAATATAAATTAACTAAAGGATTCTTGTTGATGGTATGTAAAGTTTATTAGGAAGATTCATCTTTTTACACTTCTATTTATTAACATTTATTTGTGTGAGTATATGCATGCACACATGTTGGGATGCACTTGCTACAGTGTGTTTGTAGAGGTTAAAGGAGAATTTTCAAGTATCAGTTCTGTTCTGCCATGTGGGACACTGGGACCAAATTTATGTTCCCTTCTTAGAGACAAGTGCTTTTACTTGCTGAGCTATCTTGTCATTCTACATGTAGGTTGATATGAAAATAGCATAGGACTTAACTAGGGAACCCAAGAAAAAGGTTGCCAACAAAAGCAATAAATATGCAGAAATGTCTTCAGCAATAACTTTTAGGGAAGCACTAGCATGTTACAATGATATAATTCAATAGGAATTATAAACTAGTACACAAGCAAATTAAAACATTGTCATGCATTTAAAGCCTTTGACAAAATTCAACACCCTTTCATGATAAAAATCTTGGAGAGATGAGGGAAAACAGGAACATATCTTAACATAATAAAAACAATATACAGCAAGCCGACAGCCAACATCAAATTAAATGGAGAGGAACTCAATGCAATTTCTCTAAAATTGGGGCAAAACAAGGCTGTCCACTCTCTCCATACCACTTCAATATTGTCTTTCAAGTTCTTGCTAGTGCAATAAGACAACAAGAGGAGATCAAGGGGATACAAATCAGAAAGGAAGAAGTCAAACTTTCACTATTTGCAGATGATATGATAGTCTACATAAGTGACCTGAAAAACTCTACCAAGGAACACCTACAGCTGATAAACACCTTCAGCAAAGTGGCAGGATACAAGATTAACTCAAAAAAATCTGTAGCCCTACTGAATATAGATGATAAAAGAGCTATGAAAGAAAACAGAGAAACATCACCCTTTAAAATTGCCACAAACAACAGACAATACCTTGGGATAATGCTAACCAAACAAGTGAAAGACCTGTACTGTAAGAATTTTGAGTCTCTAAAGAAAGAAATTAAAGAAGATACTCGCAAAAAGAAAGATCTCCCATGCTCTTGGATAGGTAGGATCAACATAGTAAAAATGGCAATCTTGCCAAAAGCAATCTACAGATTCAATGCAGTCCCCATCAGAATTCCAACACAATTCTTCAAACACCTTCAAAGACCTCAAAGAACAATTCAAAGACCTTGAAAGAACAATTCTCAACTCTGATGACCCCCTATGGAAGGCCTCAGCCTCCCTGGGGAGCAGAAAGGATATGTGATAGGTAGGGTTTTACCTGGGGGGGTGGTATGGGAAGAGGGGAGGGAGTGGGAACTGGGATTGACATGTAAAACAATCTTGTTTCTAATTCAAATAAAAAAAGAAATATAAAAAAATAAAAGAAAAAAATAAAACAAAAATACTTCTTGCATTTCACCAACAGGAATACATATTGGTACAATCCCTGCCAATTTTGATTCTATTTTGAATGTATAGATCTCATATAACAACCAAATTGTCTTAGATGTATAAAGAGTGGAATGTTTAACATAACATTGTCTTTGGTAACAAATATTCAAATTAGTTTCAAACTCATAAAGAGTCTTGTTTAAACAAGAAATGCAGCAGAAGAATTTTTATCATGTTATAGCTATATTAAATAACCTAATTATACATATTAAGTACAAACAATCAGATACTGCCCTGTCCCGCAGGGCTCCGTAATTCGTGAGTCCGAGGTGGATCATGCCTGCAAATAATGGGCGGGAAAGAAAAAGCGGGACCAAGCAGATTCCCTTGTCAAGGCCCACTTTATTGATTATCACAAGGGGGTTTTATAGAGAAAGGAGGAAGCAGAGAAAAGGGAGGTGGGGGGAAGGATGAATGTTAATTGCTCTCAGGCAGGTATCCGAAATCTCCTGTGTTAAGGAAGTGGGGGAAGGGATAGGTGTTAGTTGCTTCTCAGGCCAGGTCCCAGAACCTGAGGGCTGGGATGCTAGACTGGCTGGTGGCTAGGTAGGCATGGGGAGTCGCCATGGCTGGCTTCTGACATCTCCCCCTACTAAGTATAATAAAATGGAGCATCTGGCTTAGGCTACGTGATGGGCACCCGCATCCAGAACCCTATGTTTTATGATATTGTCATTTATATGACAGTGAGGGGTAGTGCCTCTGTCTTAGGTTACGTGAGATGCATCTGCCCCCAGCACTTGGATGACCCTTCATAAGGCTAGCAGCTCTGGAGTGCTTTGGAGTGGGCATCTGGGGGTCAGTCTCATGCTAAACCCGTCATGGAGGACACTACAGCTGCTGTGAAGGGTTGGCATCTGGCTTGTGGCACCACGGTATTCCCGTCACGGATGGCTCCAAGGCCAAGGAAATCGGGAGGTTCGATGTTCAAGGCCTGAAAAATCCAGTCCTTTAGGACTGGGGCGGGGGGGGGGTATTGTCATCAGGCAGCTCAGAATCTAATGCCTCCAGGCGATGGTAGTGGACCAAAACCGGTTTTTCGAGGATGGCGTCAATCTGGGACTTAATGAATCTGGTTAATTTTTGAAAAGCCCAGGGCCCGAAGGAGATTAAAATGAAAAACCCAACCATAGGACCAAGGATGGAAGGTAAAAGGGTGGAAAGCCATGGAGAGGTGGAGAACCAATTTTGGTACCAAGATTCAGCTTGTTCTCTTAGTCTCTTACGTTCTTCTATGATATCCTGAACATTTTTTAGGCTATCTTCGACTAGGCCTGTCTTATCTGAGTAGAAGCAGCATTCCTCCTTAAGGGCAGCACATAGCCCCCCTTCCCCCCCCACCCCCCGCTGTAGGAAAAGGAGGTCGAGGCTTCTCCTGTTTTGTAATACAACTCCAGAGAATCTTTGAGATTTTTTAGTCCTCTCTATAGTTCCTGTATGTCTTTATTTATAGTTGTGCTTAATTGTGCATATTGTTCATTGGAGGTGACTAGCAGTAATGGGCTCCCTTTTGGGTCTGGACTGGAGGGCAGCAACTCGATCCCAGAAATTCAAAAAGATGTCTGGATCATGGATGGTCAGGCGGGGCAATAGTCGAACCAGGACACAATAATCTCTTTTAGACAAAAATACCGAGGTAACAATGTAGGTGGTTAATCCTGAGCAGCAGGCGAGATAAGAATTATTAAAGTTGAGATGTAAAGAAAAGAAGAATTAACCATAAGGGTTTGATTGCAAGTTTGAGAAAGGGTGGTTGGGGGACGCATATCTGGCCCAAACCTGACATTGTCCAAGTGTTAGTCCTTGGCAGTCAGTTGGATTCCAGCGTAGGGAGGAGATATCGTTAGTGGGGTGTAGATCCCAAAAACCTGCAATGCCCTCATAAAAGGGAGGGGTGGAAGAGTAGCAGACCCAACAGTCCTCTATGAGGGACTGGTTGGCCTGGTGGGTGGCCTGAACTGTAGAATTAACTAGTGAAAGTATAAGGTCAGCAGAGGAGGGAGGGCCCGGGGGGATGGTCGGCTGAAACACAATAGGGGGATGGGCTATGGAGCTAGTAGCAGGGGGTATCTGTGGAGAAAGTTTGCCCTTAGTGCCCTTATTATTGGGATGTAACTCTGGGTTGGGTCCAATGACTACCTTCTCAGTGAAAAGAAGGTTTTTTAGCAATTGGATCTTAAAGGTAAGGCCAATGTCACAGCCTAAAATATACCTTGCCAAAGGGAGGATGCTTTTCCCTTATTGGTAAAGGTAATTTGTATGGGGTTACACCAATGGGATCCACAGCGGGAGTTAAAGTGGGCTGGCCCTGAATTAAGTTGTTGGAACGAGGGTCTAGTTTCTTAACTGTAATAAGGTCCCAGCTGGAAGAGGGTTTCCAGTATGTATCCCCGGTGGTCTCACACCCCAAGAGGCACAGAAGTAATCATTCTCAAATCCACAGCGAGCCTCTAGAGAGCGATCTCTGTGAGACCCAGGACAGACGTATATAGGTGCCTTTGAAAGATAAGTTCTAGTGAACAGATTATAGCAGTTAGGGGTGGTTGCATACCAAGTGGAGGTATTAACAGGTCTAGGTTGTGGCATAAAATGGGAGGGAGTTCCCCAGAGAGGGTCGGCTCCCATAGCCAAGGCACAAAGATCTACTATCAGGGGGGAATAAGAGGGCTGAGGTCCAATGTATGTAGAGGCATTGGCAACATCACTGGCTTGATTGATGATCACCCAGGTGTAGTTGTAGATCTGATAAGGGCTTGCTGTGGCAGCAATCGCAGGTAGGAAACACACAAGCAGCCAGAAAGACAGCATTTTTTATCTAAAATTAAACAGAATTAGAGGGCTTCCCTGGGTGGATTATATAGTTTTAAAAGGCGTTCAGGCAACCATCTAGCATTATTGGCCTGAGTATCAAAAATACATGCATATCCTTTTCCCCAAATGAGGACCGGATCTGGTCCATGCCATCTGTGAGTTAGGGGATCTTTCCATAAGGCTTGAGCATAATTTTGAGCCGTTGATGGATGCCAGAGGCGATCCGAGGCTAATTTTTCTGTAGCATCATACATGAGGAAATTTAGCACAGACAATGTCTGGTATAGAACTCCTCCTCCTTAGGCAACCTGGTGGTCACAGACAATGTATGGTATAGAACTCCTCCTCCTTAGGCAACCTGGTGGCCACCCGCTCTCTGGAGGTCATTATATTGATGCCGAATTTAGTGCAGACATAGCGCATTACAGCCTAGAACTCCTGTCTCAGCCTCCTGAGTAGCTGGGACTATAGGCGTGCCATCGGGCCCGTGTGTCCCTGCTGGCTCAGGAGCCACCGCTGCCTGGGCTGTGGGCTCGCCTCATGTCTACAGAAGTGTGGAGCTACAGAAGCTCAGAGGCAGGTGCTTCACTCCCCAAGTCAGTGGCATGCAGAGTTCCCCAAAGGCCCAGCTGTCCCCGCTGCTAGCCCAGGCTCGGCAGGCAGGTACACGTGCATTGGGCAGGACTAGGCCATATGAGCTGTTCTGGTAGCACTGGTCTGGGGAATTAAGCACAAAATTGTTGGAAAGCTTTGCTAGTATAACTAGACCCATTGTCTGTTTTTATAACTTTTGGCACTCCCATGTAAGCAAAACATCTTAAACAGTGACTTATAACATGCCTGGTGGCTTTTCCTGTTTGTGGAGTGGCACATTTTTAACTTGCCAAACTCTGTAATGTGAGTCATATCCATTCGCCATAAATGGTTGGGGAGCAGGCCTTGAGGATTCACCCTTAAACCAGCCATAGCCATATTGTGGACATATTCCTCATTGTTTGATGATTTGACCAGCAGTCTCTCTGGTTAAGCCAAATTTCTTTCTTAGACTTTTGCTATTATGATGAAGAAAGTTAGAAGCCTGTCGAACTTTTTCTATTTAAGGCAAATCAACCAATTTTGTTAATTAGATAATTCATTCAATTTGGCTAGTAATCAGGGAAAGGCCTATTTAATAGGTTCCCATTGTGACCCATAAACATGATAATTCTTAGATAAATAACATTTTGAATTTGTTTAAATTAATCTAATATTAGATCCTATGTATGGAATTGTTTTTATTACCATAAGATCCTTGAAGACATAGTGACTGTCAGTATATAAATTAAATGAATTATTTACCAGGATCTGAAAGACCATTATAACAGCTTGTAGTTTGATTATTTGAGCTGAAGCCAGAGCTGTCTGCTCTATCTATTTCTTTCTATTAAAAACCTATGTAAGTAACTCTCCCAATAGAACTATTGGTAAAAATTAATGTAGTATATTTTTAAAGGACTGCTTTTTACAATTTTGGAAATATAAAAGGATGCATAGTGCAAATTGCAACAGTCCATGAGCTAGAAACTGAAAATTGAGCAAAGGCACTCGCCTATGATTCATTGTTCTGAAACCATCAATTAAACTGTTGCTTAGAGTAGGAGACATGTATCATACTTGGTTTTCTCCTAAACTATTTCCTAAAATCTATCATTAGATGTCCCAAAAAGGTACTTAACCAATGAATATTTTATAACAATTTTTAAAAACTCATTTAAAGATTTTAAACTATCTTTTTCCAATTGTTATCTATTAAGCCTTAATTTCTTTAGAATATAACATATGACTTTTAACAATTCTCCAGGTTTATTTAAAGTTTCTGAGTAGCCTTTTCTAATCTAACCTTCCAAGCTGACAAACTGATAAGAACTCATTTGCATCTTGGCTGACCTGGCTTAAATTTGCATATGTAAAGACACATTCAAGCTGTGAATCTAACAGGTTGGCTCTTTCCTGAGGCTTTTTATAAACCCTTTTAAAAATCATGTTTTAACTTTAATTTTCTAGATTTCCTTTTTTAACCATAAAAATTTAGTAAGACCTGCATCCTCTCATCTGTCAAATTTTACAGAATCATCCATAGAATCCTCATGCCTCTAAGCTAACGCTATAGGCTTTTGCTAACCTTTTAATTGACTGTCTCCTAGGGCTGAAATCAAAATTTTTCCTGCTAAGACATTGACTGACTGACTGGATGCTCCTTTTGGCAATGTTAAAGTGATTTTGATTTTTTTTTAAACAATATCTGAGGCAATGTAAATTGTCGAGGGCCAAAAGGGGCCTCATACTGAGTGAAGAGTTAATCATTGTTAGATGTCCTGACCAGATCCGCTGCGACTACAAGATGTTTTTCCGGATAAGCTGCACAATACATGTTGCAAAATGTTCTCCCTTTTCTCAGAAATAGCTGCGGTTCGATAACCATGGGACCATGGGCTAAGATTTACCTTGCCTCTATTTCCTCTTGAAAATTTTCCATTACTCCTGCTCCCTTACCCCGCCCTGAGTAAAAATCCCCTGCATATAAGCAAGCTTTACCTTTCAATAAACGAGACCTTGACATTGCACAGACAGACTCTTGTCCTTTCTTGCGCCGCTTGGTCTCCTTTTCTCTCTCGCCCCCATTGACCCCCTTAGGTGACAACCCCCTCGAGACCCGCAAATAACCTGGCCTGCTGGACGGGTCAGTAAATATCTTTCTAATCATATCCAAGGCAATTTTGGCATTTCCATTCATCCACATTTATAAATTCACAATCATATCACGCATCCAGGTGTGGCCACACCGTTCATTCATAACTTGCATACGTCTCATATTTTTCCTTTTGCCTAGGTTATGATCAGTTCATTGAAAGGAAAAATCCCTAATTGAAATTTTTAACATAATAGCTATAGTTAACCATTGAAATATGAGCATCCAAAATTTGAACAATCTAAGCTTAAATATGTTGTCCTTTCTTCTCTATAAGTCTCAAAAACAGTTTCTGTCTGGCTGTATCAATAGCGCATATATATATATATATATATATATATATATATATATATATATATATATATCTCAACCATGGCAGCACCTCCCAAGGCTGTAAGTTACCCCAAGGAGGCAGGCTGTCTGCCGCCCCAGCAGCCATTTTGTCTAGCCTGCGCATGAGGTGGTACCAAGCTGCTGGCTGAGGGCCGGCAGACCCTGGCCGCTGCCATGGCTGACCTTGGCCTTAGCTCGACCATGCCCTCTGGGCCGCTGAAAAATCTGCGGCTGTATTTTGGGCACATGCCTGATCCCTTATTTTCTTTTTTGTTGGGACTCTGTCTGACCTGGAGCTCTTTCTGAACATGCCCAAAGCAACCTCTAGAAGGCTCTGTGTATTTCTTCCTCCCTGTGCCTTGCTTTCTGTGTAGGAATAACTTATTTTTAACTGAATTTCCTGTAAGGCAGCCATCATCAATAATTCCTGAGTGTAAGCTAGGTCCATATCTGAACAATTCTTAACGAACTCACCATATCAGTCCTCCTCCTGTGAGGCCTTAGCGTGGTCTGGCATGCAATACCAACATTGTCATAGACTAGCTATTTTATAATCAAAGTTCCCAACATCTGTGTCTCTAACATTTTTGTAAAATTCCATATAGGCCTAGAAATCAATTCTCAATTAACTCCCTAGGTCCCTGCCTGGTCTCTATAACAAATATCCTCCTCCTGACCAGCAGGCCTTGGTTATCCACTTTTAATTTCCTAGGGGTGAGGCTTCTATAGCAATATTCCCTATCAGCCTCTGTTGGTCCATACTGGACATAAGCCATTATTAGTTCCTAGAGCTGTTCGAATGGTATTGGCACATGTATCCTGCTATGTTCCCCTGAGCCATTCTCCCTGATCCAAGGAAACCTGTAAATTTCTTATCTCCTGTAAGCAATTTCGCTAAAAAAATTCCAATTCTCTTAGCTCTTGCTGAATTTTACCTTTGAGTATTTGCCTTTCTGTATTTCCAGTTTAAAATGAAAGAAGGAGGTGAAGACTCTCCATTTTGGTACTTATTAACTGTTTTTCCCTGCTGATCCCAATCATTTGTCCTGTATATTCTTTACTATCCAGCCGCCCCTAAGTAAGAATGGAGTTTCTGTTCTCCATTAAATTCCTAGATATCTCCCGAGGGCCTGCGTGTATGCGAGGCCACACCTATGTCTTCCCAAGCCCTGTGCAACTCAAAATGCTGCATCATGGCAGTGGCTCTGAAATCTCCTGTACTTTAGCAGTCTAAGCTTCTACTATCTGTTTCTGGTTTGGAGTTTGAACTAATTTTTGACAGGGTAATTTTTAAGGTTTTTAGGAGAATGAGGCTCAAGGCTTGTAACTAAAAGTCTGTGAGGGAACTGCCTCAGGTCTCTTTTCTATGAGCAATCTGTTAAGGTCCTTCTCCGACCTTTTTCCAAGTTAGGGGATGAGTGTCTGGGCTTTCTAAAATGACCCATGGACATTTTTTTTTTTTTTTTTTTGACAAAGAGGCAAAAAACTGAATCAAGTCCTTACATTTTACTCAAACTCCTCTTTCCCGAAAGGAAGTGTTTGACTTCCTTAGACAATTTGGCCCATCATTATGGAATGGAATGAGGGGGGACTTACCAGGGAATCAGTCACTCATGAGCGGTGAGAACTTTTCCCAGACCAGTATCCGTCGCAATCCGTTGAGCAGAACTTCCTTGTCGGTGTGCACTACCGAGGTTTCCTTGGGGGAGGTCTCCATTCGTCAAAGAATCCATACCTTCAGCCGCACGTTTGGCGCCACCTGCCCCGTCCCGCAGGCTCGGTAATTCGTGAGTCCGAGGTGGATCACGCCTGCAAATAATGGGCAGGAAAGAAAAAGCGGGACCAAGCAGATTCCCTTGTCAAGGCCCACTTTATTGATTATTACAAGGGGTTTTTATAGAGAAAGGAGGAAGCAGAGAAAAAGGAGGTGGGGGGAGGGATGAATATTAATTGCTCTCAGGCTGGTATCCAGAATCTCCTGTGTTAAGGAAGTGGGGGAAGAGATAGGTGTTAGTTGCTTCTCAAGCCAGGTCCCAGAACCTGAGGGCTGGGATGCTAGACTGACTGGCAGCTAGCTAGGCATGGGGGGTCGCCAAGGCTGGCTTCTGACAAGATACAAAGTGGTACACATTCATAGGAGCCATATGTATAAAATATAAAAATATGATGAAGTTAAATCATCATCTTTGGGCATCCTGGGTGGTATGAGAAGATATAAAGTGTATTATTTCTTAATTTTGATGGTGAGTGAAGTGTATTTGTTCTCTTCTTGGAAATTTATTGGGGTTTATATTAAGTTTTGTGTTCCTGTATTTACGAATGAGGTATTTCATAATAAAAAATGTCTTATGAAAGAAAAAATTATGGAGATCTTACTGTAATAATGAAATTTTTATACTAAAAATAATAAAGTTAAAAATATTTTGAAAGTCAAATGAAATAAAATTTGAAATCATGTGCAATTGTCTGTAACATACATTAAATGGATTCCTCCAAGAATACCCTTTCCTTTTATGGGGAGGCAGAGATTGAAACAGCAAAGACAAGCATAAGAGAATAACCACATCAGAAAAAGAAAAGCTGCTTTAGTAAGAATGTACATGAAGTATGTTCTCTTCACCCTAATATAAATGCTACTCAATGATAACTTCAGTAGATATTTTGAAAAATTAATAAAAAATCAAGAGGTTATTTTATAAGTTTGAGAAAAATGTTCTTTAATTATTAAAGATATATAATTATATTTTAAGTTATCAATTCAGGCAACATAGAGTTATTTTCTGTAAAGTATTTGGGTTCACTTTTAACTGCTAACATATAAAAATATAAAAATTGACTGCATTACTATTTTTTCTAACTTTTATCATCTTAAATAATGTTCTTTGTAGAATGGAATATCACTGCAAGTATTAGTCATTCTTGAATTGTTATTTTATCTTCATATACTGGACCCATTCCTGAAACAGTATCCAAAAACATGCAATCATGTATTAACAGCCTGGTATTCATTCATTAAATTCTTAGAAAGCTAATCTATTAAGTAGTATAGTGTGACATTGCTAGTTTCTGCAGCTACACACAAAAATCATGACACTGGAATACCACAAATTCTCAATATTATTTTAAGAAAAATGCATTTCTTTGTATTAGCAAAGAATCCTAAAATGAAACCCATGCTCCTGATTCATTCTCAATTTAATTGCAGGTATGTTTCATACATAAATTTAGTGAGTCTCAAAAAAAGAAAAGAAAAAGAGAGCAATTGAAAGTATAGAAGGAACAGAAAGTCTGCCACAAAAGCAAGAACCTGGTTTCCTTTGTTGTTATGTGAATTAGTAACTACTCACTTTACAACAGGAGCAACCCAAGCCTTCACATTTCTTTTTGTCACACCAGTTTGGTGAGAACAATCAAATAGTAAGCACATTTCTCTACCTTCTTTTAAGTTGCATTTTTCTCTTAATAGTAACCCCCTCCTACACACCATTGTCAGGTGATAAAACCATGTCTAACATGTAATGATGCCAGTCCTAAATCCAGGCAACCTTGATTCTAATTGCTGTTCAGCATAACTTGTTTAGCATGAATGAAGACTTTGGTAGGAACTGAAGGAAAAACACAGAGACTGAGATGGACCATCTACATAAAAGAGCTTGTATGACAAATAGCCCACATCACGTCATAGTATCACAAGTGTATATTAAATTTTAGGATTTAGCAGTAATTATTACAACAGCCACCAAAATAATTACCAATATCTGGCAAATCAACCATCCCTAGCAAATTTAAATTCCCTTCATTTCTAATTTAGTGACAATTCTTTCTCTACTCTATGCTTTTATTTGTGTAAGAACCCAGGCTTGTTCACTGAATTAAAGCATGGTTTAGCTTTAACATATTCTTATTCAAAAATAAAAAAAGCCTAAAACAAAAACAAGCTGCTAACACTGACCACAATAATAATAACAAAAAGGAAATTCATGGCACTGATGAATTCTAAAACTATTTGAAAAAGAAACAAAGTGACTGGTTTCATATTTCTAAAGAAATGCAGAGCATAATGTTTAGTAAACTCTGTGAGATGCTGGGTTTATGATGATAACCTCTTCTGCACCTCAGTGTGTCTCTGACCCTGTCACCTTCATCTCATTCCACTCCTAGGGAAGAAATAATATAGTTGTTGATGTGACATAATCAGATATAAAAGCTTGACTCCTCTCCAGGAAATGTTTTAAGTCTCCAAATCACAACTCCTTCCTGCAACAGTGTTTTTTTTTCAACAAAATATTATTTTAACAGAATTCTTTCTTTTTTAAAAAAATCAATACAGTTTACTGTATACAAAAAATTTAAACCAGCATAATATTGAAAAGCTATTTTTAAATATCAATGTAGTCAATCAACCAGCAAATAAAAGTTGTGTTAGGTTTGTAGGAAGAACTCTTAGAAAGACTAAAGCATGCTCAACCTAAATCCTCACACTCTCAGTTAACTCAAAACTGTTAGAAAAAAATTTATTCAATCTAACCTTTTTTAATGTGGAGGAGAACATCTAAATACTTTTTAAAGTAAAGCTAAAGGCTGCATTGATTTAACTTTTTTTTAAAAAAGTATTATTTTCTTGATGAAACCAAGACTTTACTTGTGCAAAGCATTAGCAACATCACAGCTATATGCTTGTCATCATTTTTGTATCCATGAAACACTCACCAAATAGACTACTCTTTCTTCAGTATTCTGCTCAAGTACCTTTTCTGTTTGAACTAAAAATCATAACAATATAATTACATGAAAGGAAAATTAATCACATTGCTTCTGGTTTGATTTTGACTAGTGCAGACCTAATATTTCTTAGGAACACTGTTTGCCCAGTTTCCAAAGGGTCTCTCATTGTCCATATACTTGGCTAGACTTCTCTTTTCTTTTCATGAATGTCTTCACAGATGTGAAACTGTGATTTTGATTTGTGTTATTCCATGATCATCAATACATTTTCATAGCCCTTTTGGCCATTTCCATGTGTTCTTTGGAAAAGTCTATTAAGATCTTTTGTCTGTTTATTTTAAATGTTTTTTTTTGTTCTGCTTCAAAATTTTATAAACCTTTTAAAATATATTTTAGATGTTTATGCCGTGATAGACATATAGTTGCATTTTTTTTTCTATCTGCAAACCTCAGAACTCTCTGTTCTATAGATTGTTTTATTCTGGTGGAAATTCCATCCCAGCCCCTTTCTATCTCTCTCAAACCCTGCTGCATTTCAGAAAGCCGCCAAACGATTTCCCCAGAGATGCTCAAGAACACTCCCATAGGATAATTAAACTTTCCTCAGAAAGCAGAGGGTTTTCCTGTCTCTCTTTGCAGTCTCCTCTCTGCGGGGCTGGAAAGCCATCTGGGGGCTTGGTATCCATTATACATGGGCATTTTCTAATTCAGTTTTATTTGGTCTGATTTGGATTGTTGCATTCCAGAGAGACTTATTGGGGTGCAGAAACTTCAATTTTTTTTGCTGGTTGGACTCTTTCCAGCTTTCTATGGTTTGACTCATCTATTTACTTTGCATGGTGGTGGCTTTGGATATAAAAACTCTCTGTGGAGAGGACTGAGGTGCTCAGCTCATGCTCCTCCTGTTTCCTTCCAGGAGGAGGTTATCTGGGGTCATTTTAGATGTGAGGACCCTAGCAGCTACATTTTTCCCCCTTGGGAGGTTTCCAATGACTGTTTTCCCCTGTGTTATTTACTGTTGAGGTTTGTGCTTTCTCCTTGACTCTGTCCTGTTAAGTCATTTCCTAACGATCATTATATTTTGCTGGCAAATATTTATTTTTGATAGCACCTTAAATTATTTTTTTGTTCTTGAGGAATCTGTTGTAAACTCTTTTTTTTCTGATTAATTTTAGTTTCTTCCCTTACTGTTTTTACTTCTTAATCTATTTAGGAGCTCATCAATTTTGCATGCCTTTGGGGGGGATCTTTCACCTATTTATCAAAGTACTTTTGCTTTTCCTTCTAGTAGTTTGATGTGTAAATTTAGTCTTTTAAAGTTGGATTTTTCCTTTTTTAATGTATGCATTTGTCATTGTAACTTCCCTCTTAGGATTTTTTTGTAGTATAAGCCTTTTTTTTTTATTAGTTCAAATTAGAAACAAGCTTGATTCACAAGTCAATCCCTTCTCCCTCTCTCACCCCTTCCCCTAACCCTCCTCCCTACTCCCATAACTGCACCCAACACCATTCCCCCTCTACTCCCCAGGAGCTCCCCAAAGTTCACCACAAACATCCTGGGCCAGGCCTAGGCCCTCCCCCATGTGTCCAGGCTTAGAGAGCATCCCTTCACATTGGATGGGCTCCCAAAGTCCTTTCTTACACCAGGGGAAAATACTGATCCACTACTAGGGACCCCATAGTGTGAAGGCCTCCTCATTGACATCCATGATCAGGGGTCTGGATCAGTCCTGTGCTGGCCTCCCAGACAGCAAGTCTGGGGTACATGTGCTCCCCCTTGTTCAGGCCAACTGTTTCTGTGGATTTCACCAGCATGGTCCTGGCCTCTTTGATCTTCATTCCTCCCTCTCTGCAACTGGGTTCCAGAGTTCAGTTCAGTGTATATCTGTGGGTGTCTGCCTCTGCTTGCATCAGCCACTGGATGAGGGCTCTAGGATGGCATATAAAGTAGTCATCAGTCTCATTATAGGGGAAGGGTATTTAGGTTATCCTCTCCACCATTGATTAGATTGTCAGTTAGTGTCATCCTTGTAGTTCTCTGGAAATCTCCCTACTGATAGATCTCTGCTAAGACCTATACTGGCTCCCTCTGTTATGGTATCTCTCATCCTGCTCTCCTCTCTTCTCCCCATCACTCAACATTTCTGCTCTTCCATTTCCTCTTCTCCCCTGCTCTTCTCCTCCTCTCATTCTGGCAGTTCCCTCTCTCCTAACCTCATGCTCCCAGTTAGGTCAGGAGATCCTGGCCATTCCTATTCTCCCAGGTCCATGCATTTTTCTCTTAGAGTCCTTGTTTCTTAGTTTCTTTGGTGTGGAGGATTGTAGGCTGGTAATCCTTTGCACTATGTCTAAAATTCATATATGAGTGAGTACATACCATGTTTGTCTTTTTGTGACTGAGTTATCTCACTCAGGATGGTTTCTTCTAGTTCCATCCATTTGTCTGCGAATTTCAAGATTCCATTGCTTTTTTCCACTGAGTAGTACTCCATTGTATAAATGTAGCACATTTCTCTATCCATTCTTCAGTTGAGGGGCATCTAGGTTGCTTCCAGGTTCTGGTTATTACAAATAAAACTGTTATGAACATGGTTAAACATATGTCCTTGTTGTATGGATGTGCATTATTTGGGTATATGCCCAAGAGAGGAATTGCTGGATCTTGAGGTAGACTGATACCCATTTTCTGAGCAACCGTCATGCTAATTTCCCAAGTGGTCTTACAAGTTTGTACTCCCACCAGGAATGGAGGAGTGTTCCCTTTTCTCCACATCCTCCCCAGCATAGATTGTCATTGGTGTTTTTGATTTTAGCCATTCTGGCTGGTGTAAGATGCTATCTCAGAGTTGTTTTGAGTTGCATTTCTCTGATGGCCAAGGAGTTTGAGCACTTTCTTAAGTGTCTTTCAGCTATTTCAGATTCCTCTGTTGAGAATTCTCTATTTAGTTCTGCACCCCAATTTTAAATTTCATTGTTTGGTGTTTTGGTGGCTAGCTTCTTGAGTTCATTGTATATTTTGGAAATCAGCCCTCTGTCAGAGTGGGGTTGGTGAAGATCTTTTCCCATTCAGTGGGCTGTAGTTTTGTCTTACTGACTGTGTCCTTTGCCTTACAGAAGCTTCTCAGTTTCAGGAGATCCCATTTATTAATTGTAGATCTCAAAGTCTGTGTTACTGGTGTAATGTTCAGGAAGCAGTCTCCTGTACCCATTTGTTCAAGGGTATCTCCCACTTTCTCTTCTACAAGATTCCATGTATCTTTGAATCTCAGTTGTAATCTTAGAGAAATCAGGAAATTGTTAATTTTTATAGCCATCAGCCTCTTGGTATCTTATGATAGGAGCTTTTAATATACTTAAATAGTTGCTGACACAGATTTATTATTGTTATTTTGGTAACTTTCTTGTAGTTCTTTTACTCCTTTCTTCCTTTCTTTGTGTGTTTTGGAATGAAAATTTGACTTGTCTTGTTTTCTGTGTGTATGATTTCTTTGTGCATGTCATGGAGCTCAGTTACAATATATCTCAGAATTAAAGTACTCTAAGTACTTCAATTCTATATTTTCATCTTTCATGCTGCATGCTATTCCACATTGAATATTACTAATATCCATTTGTAACACTACTCTCATTTCACTTTAGTTTTAATAGCATTACCTTCTGATTTCTTGGGAAAATTCAATGCAATTGTTTCAATACCATTATAGTAATGCTGTATTCCATTGTTGTCTATATATTCACCTTAAAAATAATATTTATACTCACCCATGTTGGAGTATTTATATTTAACCTACTTGTGCTCCAATTTGAAAAAAAGTCTTATAACCTTTTTAAAAGGACATTCCATTATAATGAAGTGTTTAAGCCTTTGTTTTATAGAAAGCCAATATGTTCTTTAGTTTCAAAACACGGGTTGACTGTAGACTGTTGGTTGGTAATGATTTGTTGTTGTTGTTTGCAATATTTTGAGTAGGACACTTTATTTCTACCTGACCTGAAATATTTGTTTTCTCTTAATGTTATTATTATTATTTGTTCTATTGATTTGATTATAATGTGTCTTATGCTTTGGGGGGTTATTTTATTTGATAAACCCTGCATTTCCCAGATTTGGGTGTCTGCTTCTTTCTCGTTTCTGAAATTTTCAGATATTATTAATTTTATATAATATGAAAATTCTTTTCTCTTTATTTTTAAATTGAAGCAGTCATGCTACATATATTAGTTCGCCTAATGGGGTCCTGTAAATCCTTTAAACTGTATTCAGTCTTTTCCTTGCTTTCCTCTGCTTCACTGGCAAGTGACATTTATTTGAGTTTGCTATTCATTTCTTTTATGTGGCCTTTTCTAGTGGTCTTTTATGATACTATACACTCCAGTTGTATGTGTTAACTCTATAATTTTTGTTTTATACTCCTTCTCTTTCATGTACTTTAACCATTCTATATGTGTTTTTAAATCTCAATTTCCTTTGAGTTGCTCTTCCAACCCAACTGAATATCTTTATGACTGTTATTGTAAATTATCTGTTGGATAAATAGTTTATCTTCTTTCTGAAGATATTCTATTTGTAATGCATTTCTCTTATTATTCATTTACTTTGATTCCTGGTATCAGGTTCTGTATAATAGATAAGAGAATTCCCAATTGCTGTCTTCACATTGCAGCTTCATAAAAGAAGGAAAACTGGTGAAATATCCAGCCAGAGGTTGTACCCCTCAACTTTTTATATTCTGTCTAGCTGCTGCATTTTCCTTTTTATTTATTCTTTTCTCATAGAATGTATCTGCATCACAGACTCACCTCCCTCCAATTTTTCCAGTTATCCTCCTACTCCCTCTCTCCCCCAGATAAACTTATCCATTTACCTTCAGAAAACACCCCCCAAGGATGTCAACTGGACATGGCATCACAATGCAACAAGGCTAGGCAGAAACCCTCATATCAAGGCTGGACAAGCCAACTCATTAGATGAAAAGGGTGCCAAGAGCAGGCAAAAACAGTCAGAAACACTGTTACTCTCACTATTAGGTATGCCCACAAAACACCAAGCTATACAATCTTATTATATATTTAGAGGACTTAATGTGGACTCATGGAGGCTCCATGATTATCACTTCAGTCTCTGTGAACTCCTATGAGCCCTGCTTAGTTGATTCTGTGGGTCAGGGTATTTGGTGTCCTCAACCCTTCTGGCTTGTACAATATTTTCTTCCTCTCTTCTGTAGGTGTTCTCAAGCTCTGCCTGCTATTTTCCTGTGGTTCTCTGAATCTGGTGTTATTAGCTGCTGAGAAAAACATCTCTGCTGATGACTAGGCTAGGCACCAATCTATGAATATAGCAGAATATCATTAGGAATCATTTTTTTTTCTTTTGCCAATCATGTTTGGTTCTATTCTAAGTCTCTGAGCTATCTAGATTCCAGTTCCTGGCCATCCAAGCAGTGTCAGTCATGTGCTGCCTCTCATGGCCTGGGCCTCAAGACAGACCAGTCATTCATTAACCACTCAATGATTTCTGATCCACCATTCCCCTAGCACTTACCAGGGGGTGGGTGGGGGGACAGGTAGTAGATTGAAGGTTTTGTGGCTAGGTAGGTGTCCCATTCCCACCTCTGGGAGTGCCTTGCCTGGTTACAGAAGACTGTTAGTTCATGCCCTATAGCCTCCATTTCTAGGAGTCTTCCTTAGAGTCACTTTCATGGGTTCCAAGAAATTTCCACTACAATGGATTTCCACATAACCCCCCTAAGTGCCCCTATATTCATGTTGTCTCTCCCAGTACTCTTTCTCTCTGTGTCTTCCTCCATTCCCCACCTGATAACTCCTGTTCTCATCTCTACCCACTTGCAGTGCTTCTGCAAAATCTACTTTATCTCCCCTTCCCAGGGAGATCCATACATTCCTGGTTGAGCCCTCATTGTTATTTAGCCTCTTTGGGTATGCGGATTATAACATGATTATCCTTTACTTAAAAGCCAATGTAAACTTACAAATCAGAGTACATAACATGTATGTCTTCTGGGTCTGGGTTGTCTCACTCAGGTTGATTTTTCTAGTTGCATCCATTTGCCTGCAAAATTCATTGTGTCATTTTTTAACAGCTGAGTAATACTCCAGTGTGCAAATGCACCACACTTTCTTTATCCATTCTTCGGTGGAGGGATATTTATGTTGTTTCCAGTTTCTGGCTATTATGAATAAAGCTGCTAGGAACATAGTTGAGCAAGTACCTTTGTGATGGGATGGAGGGTCCTTTAGGGATATGCCCAGGGGTAAAATAGCTAGGTCATGAGGTAAATCAATCCCCAATTTTCCAAGGAATTGCCATATTGATTTTATAGTAGTTGTACAAGTTTGCACTCTTACCAGCAATGCAAGAGTGTTCTGCTTGCTCTATATCCTGGCCAGCATGAGTTGTCATTTGTGTTTTTGATCTTAGCAATTCTGACAGGTATAAGATGGATTCTCAATATAGTTTTGAATTGCATTTCCCTGATGCATAAGGATATTGACCATTTACCCAAGTGTTTCTAAGCCATTTGGGATTCCTCTTTTGAGAATTCTCTGTTTACATCTGCACTTCACTTTTACTTGGGTTATTTGGTTTGTTGCTGTCCAGTTTTGAGTTCATTATATATTTTGTATATCAGTTTCATTACAACTTTCTCTGTCCTTTTGTCATGTGTATGTAGGAGGGTTACTTATTATTATTTTTGTGAGTTAATCTTTATCAGCTGTAGGAGATCCTGCATAGAAATTTTGGGGTGACTTATGTACACTGTCATATCATTTGCAAATGGCGATACTTTGATGTCTTCCTTCCCAATTTGTATCCCTTTGATATTCTTCAGTGGTTTTATTACTCTAATTGAATAGATGTATGAGGGAGTGAACAGCCTCATATTATTCCTGATTTTGGTGGAATTGCTTTGAGTTTCTCTCCATTTGATCTAATTTTGGCTGTAGGCTTTATGTAAATTGCCTTTATTATGTTTAGGAATGATTCCTGTATTCTTGATCTCTCCGAGACTTTTGTAGTGAACGTATGTTGGACTTTGTCAAAGGACTTTTTGGGCATAATGAGATGATCATGTAGTTTTTTTCTTTCAGTTTGTTTATATGGTATATTATATTGACTTATTTTCATAAGTTGAATAATCCTTGCATCACTGGGATGAAGCCCACTTGATTACAGTGGATGATATTTTGATGTGTTCTTGGATTTGCTCTGTGAGCATTTTATTGGTGTTTTGCATCAAAAGCTTCTATTTATACTAGAGATTTCATATTTGCTGTTAGGTTGCTAGGATCAGATCTCACCAATTATTTTATGAAGGCACTTATATATGTATGAACTTTCTTTTCAGCACCACTTTCACTGTGTCTCATAAGTTTTAGAAATTGTGCATTCATTTTCAGGGAATTCTAGTAAGTCTTTAATTTCTTTCTTTATTTCTGTCTTAACTCCATTTTTATTCAGCAGAGAGTTGTTCAGTTTCCATGAGTTTGTTGGATTTCTGTGATTCTTGCTGAAATCCAACTTTAACTCATGGTGATCTGAGAGGATACAGGTGTTGTCTCAATTTTATTCTATTTGTTGAGACTTGCCTTGTGATGAAGTGAGTGTGCAATTTGGAGAAAGTTCTGTGAGGTTCTGAGAGGAAGGTATATTCTTTTTTGTCTGGGTGAAATATTCTGTAGATGTGTCTTAGGTCCATTGATTTATAAGGACTATTAGCTTAAGTATTTCTCTGTTTAGTTTTAGTCTGGATAACCTGTCTATAGGTAAAGGTGGGGTACTGAATGAAGTCTCCCATTATCAATGTTTAAGGGCCAGTATGTGCTTAAACTTCAATAATGTTAGTTTTATAAACATGGATGCTCTTGCATTTTGGGCATAGTTAAGAAATGAAATATCATTTTAGTAGATTTCTCCTTTGATGAGTATAAAATTTCAATTCTTTCTATTGTGATTAATTATGGTTTCAAGTCTATTTTATTAACTATTCAATAGCTACACAGCCTGCTTCTTAGGTCCGTTTTCTTAGAAAATCTGTTTCTGACCCTTTATTCCAAGGTAATGTTTATCTTTGAGATGTATTTCTTGTATGCAGCAGAAGAATGGATTCTGTTTTCCCATCTATTCTGTTTGTTTCCTTTTTGGGGGGTGTTAAGTCATTGATATTGAATGATATCAATGACCAATGAGTTTTAATTCCTGTTATTTTGTTGTTGCTCTTAGTGGTGTGTGTGTGTTTTCCTTCCTTTGGGGTGGTTGCTGTGAAATTATTTATTTCCAAGGTGTAGTTAACACCTTGCACTAGAGTTTTCTTTCTAGTACATTCTCTAGGACTGGATTTACAGACGAATGTTGTTTAAATTTGACTTTGTCACTGAATATCTTGTTTTCTCCATCTATGGTGATTGAAAATGTTTCTGGATATAGTAGATTGGGCTGGTATCTGTTGTCTTTTATAGTCTGAAGCACATATGTCCAATGCCTTCTGTCTTTTATCATCTCTATTGAGAAGCCACGTCTAATTCTAATAGGTCTGCCATTATATATTACTTAGTTCTTTTCCCTCAAAGCTGTTAATATTTTTCTTTGTATGTTTAGTGTTTTGATTATTATGTGGAAAAGGGCTTTCTTTTCTGGTCCAATCTCTTTGGTGTTCTGTATACCTCTGTTACAATAAATCTTTCTGCCAAAGCCGCCCGAGCCCTACAGCCATGTGGGCAGTTTCCATCAGCCACCTGAGTTCTGCCTGCCATGTGGATGGACAAAATAATACAGAGACATATTAGGTACAGATGCTGCTTGGCCAATGTTTAGGATTCTCATCTGCTAGCTCAGTCTTAATGATCATAAATCTATATATTTTATAAGACTTATCTTCCATTGTTGCCCTCCCTTGCCCATGGATCACATGGCACTGCTGCAGGAGGTGAGGGGGGGAAGGGATACTTCCTGTTTCTCCTTGCTTAAATATGAGTCTCCTTGCTATGTCACTTCCTGCCTGGATCACCACTTCTCTACTACATTTCCCAGAATCCCCTTTGACTCCTCATCCTGTCTAACTTGCTGTCTCATTGGCCAAACAGTACTTTATTCAATAATCAATAAGATGAACATACACAGTACATTCCCCATCATATCTCTGGTATCTTTATAGGTATGTTCTTTTAGGTTAGGAAAATTTTCTTTTATGATTTTTTTGAAAATATTTTCTGGGTCATGAGCTGGCATTCTTCTTATTCTATTTCATATGAATCCTGTTTTTGTATCAATTTTGTTAGTTTTTGTCTTTTTTTGGAGGGGGGTCTGAGTCATTGATATTGAGAGATATCAGTGGCCTATGACTTAATTCTTGTTATTTCAGAGAAGATGAAGTCTGTGTTCCATTGCTACATTAACTTAGCTGTGAAGCAAAACCAAGTTCACCTGCTTATTGTTGCTTCCATTGGATGATATCAAATCCTCAACACAGAACAAATACTTGAACAAAAGTTGAAAAAGTAGGGACATCATATGTGCAAAATAACCATTCTAGGTAGAAGTTAGACACACTGTTTTATTTTCTGCCAATATTGTGCTAAGCCAGGAGTGAGATTCATGGGAAGTATTTGTGTCTATTTGAGACAACCTTTTGTTCCTTACATTTCCAGGGGAACAGCATGTACTAGGCTTCATGGGAGCTCCTGGAGATGGGCAATGTATGAGCCAATTGTCCAGATCACAACTATAAAAATGTATACTTCCCATGTCCTTCCAGAGGGCAACTTGAAGTATGCATTTACTATTGGAATAAGTTAGTTGGGAGAAGCCAGGGTTCAACCTTCCAGTGGACTAGTAATGTCTGCCCCATTAGATTACAGAGGCAGTTAATTAAGAACAAGATGATTGAAAAGTTTTGGACAACACAGCAGTAGATGTTCAATTTAACCCAGCTAGACCTGGGATTTATAACCTGCATACTTGTATTGAGGCTTGGGAGGTTCTCTTATACCAGTCTAAAACTGCCTTTTGTTTCCCTCTGTGGTCCTAAGGACTATCAAATGCCAGATCCCATTTACTCACAGTAATAAACAAGTTCAGAGACATCATCTACTAGAAGCTATGACATTTGGGGTAATATATATGTGTCATGTCCCATCTTTGGTCCTCAGGGAGAAATTGTGAGTTAAAGGTTCCCTCCAAATTATAAGATATATTGAATTTTAGAGCTAGAATGTGTCTTGGCTCTTTTCTTTTTAACCTGTTTTGATAAGAATATTTTTTTTTCTTCAGTTGCCTTAGTATATAAGAATCTGCCAACTTATTTCTGGACTTCCTCTGAGGGAATTGATCCATGTGTAGCTATTTATTTGGCATATCTGTGGGTGGGTAGAATGTCTGGATTCTCCTTGTCTGCCGTCCTGCTGATGACATTTTTGTATGCATATGCATGCTGTTGTTTAAGTTTTGAATGTCTGAAGATAGGCCATGCATTTCCAGATAATATGCTTTACTCTGTTTTACTATACATAAGTCTATTAATTGCTGCACTTTGTTGCAACCCAGCATTTTCAATTTCAAATTAAAGAAATTGAAGGCACAAAGACTAAATGACTTATAAGGCCACCCAAGCAATGGAATGACAGAAACCACGTGGGACTTGTTTCATCATCAGTATATATCGTATCAAAGATGAAGAAAAAGACCAAAACAGACAGGATGCTGATACCCAGTGGTGGGGCAGGGAAGAAACAACAGGGGGACACACTCTTCAAACTGCACTATCATCACACTTTGCTTACTGCCCTTGGCTGATCTACTTCAGTAAGACTCTCTATCCATCTGTTTCAACTCTCCTTCAAAAGAAGAATCTAATTAAATCTCAATTTGCATTAGGACAATATGTGTTAAACTATTTCTAATTTGAAGAAAGGAAAAGACTCAATTTTGAAACAGTAAGAAGAATAAGGGACAGCAACATTTTTAAGATTCGGCCACTTTTAGTAACTTTTTTGAGAAGTAAAATAATAAAAAGTTAAGAAGAGTTCTTAGCCAGAATAAAAAGAAAAGTGAAAAAAGAGGATATTTTTCCCAATTAGAGTCCATTGAAGAATCTTTCTATTCAACTGAATATGTCAGCTACTCTTCACACAGAACATTAAAGTTTTCAAGTAGTGAAAATTCCACATAACTAAAAATTTCATTCAAACGCTATCTAGATTTTGAGTGCTCGATAACTGCGTGTGGAAATAGATGATCACATTAGTCAGGGATGAAGAGATAAATAATTGCATTCGCAGCCACAGAGTGCAATCATGAAGAACACAAAGCAAATTTATTTTATATACCAGTATTAGGGCTTCTAGAGACTCTCTGTGTCATTCTCTTGCTCTGACAGATCCCATGCAACCAAGTACTTTGAAAGATTTTTATCCCATTAGACCTAGTTATTAGGATTCTGCAAAATATAGGGTTTCTCAACATATTTTAACAGCCTGTGTTTATTGTTTGATAACATATAAAATATAAAACTAATTTCCTTTACATTTATATTTTTAAAATAAGCTGCAGAGAATCCATATTTTTAAAAAATCAATACTGGCATTCATTTCTTTTGAGGTATGCCTCTAATTCTGTTATTTTTATGCCTTCTTAATCATTTCCACATAGACTTGTCCAATGTGTATTCAATGACAATTTTTATATTCTCTACATTCATTTCACCATCTTCAAAACATTTGCGATATGCAATTTTGAACTCAGAAAATGCAGCAAAGAGACTATCTCTTAATATTTCACTCATTCAGTTGATACCATGGCATTCTGCCTTATTGAAGATGAGAAAAATCATGCTTTCCAAGAAAAGATCTATAGTTTTATATTACTCACAATTAAGTATTGTAATTGGGATAACTAGTTTAAGTGATTCAGAAGCTTTTATTTCATGATGTACTTATTTTTTATATAAATTTTATTTAAATTTAAAAATCCTATTTTAAATATCAATCCCAGTTCCCTCTCCTTCTCATCCTCCCATGCTCCCCACCGACCCTGCCATCCCATTCCCAACCACTCCCCAGGGAGGGTAAGAACTTCCATGAGGGATCATCAATATCTGTCAAGCCATTTGGGGCAGGGCCTAGGCTCTCCCCTGTGTATCTAGGCTAAGAGAGTATCCCTCTATGTGGAATGGGCTCCCAAATTCCATTTGTGCACTAGGGATACATCCTGGTTCCACTACCAGAGACCCCATAGATTGCACAGTGCTCCTAGATGACACCCACTTTCAGGGGTCCTGGTTTGGTCCTATGTTGATTCCCCAGCAGTCATACTGGTGTCCATGAGTTCTCACATGCTCAAGTCAGCTGCTTCTGTGGGTTTTCCCAGCATGGTCTTGACCCCATTGTTTGTCATTCCTCCCTCTCTGAAACTGGATTGCAGGAATTTGGCTCAGTGCTTAGCTGTGGATCTCTGCTTCTGCTTCCATCAGCTACTGGATGAAGGCCCTAGGATGGTATTTAAGGTAGTCATCCTTCTCAATATAGGGGAAGAATGTTTAAGATAGCCTATCTACTATTGCTTAGATTCCTAGTTGGGGTCAACATTGTGGATCTCTGTACAATTCTCCAGTGCCAGATTTCTCTTTAAACCTATAGTGGCTCCCTTTATTGATGTGTCTCTTTCCATACAATCTCAATCTCCCCACTCAATCTTCAATATTCTTTCTTGATTCTGTATGTTTTGTGTTTTGATTATTATGTGGGAGTGGACCTTTTTTTGATACAGTCTATTTGATGTTTGGTAAGCTTCTTGTTCTTTCATAGGCATGTCCTTCTTCAGGCTGGGAAAGTTTTCTTCTATGATTTTGTAGTGTATTTTCTGCACCTTTGAGCTGTACTTCTTCTCCTTCTTCTATACATATTATTCTTAGGTTTGGCCTTTTCATGGTGTCCCATATTTCCTGGATATTTTGTGTTAGGGTTTGTTGGACTTAAGATTTTCTTTGGTTGATGAATCTATTTCTTCTAGTTTATCTTCAGCAGCTGAGATTCTGTCTTTCATCTCTCGTATTCTGTTGACTACGCTTGCAGCTGTAGTTCCTGATCATTTACCCAGCTTTTCTATTTCCAGCATTCTGTCAGTTTGTGTTTTCTTTATTGTTTCTATTTAAGTTTTCAGGTCTTTAACTGTTTGAATTGTTTCCTTTATCTGTTTGATTGCTTTTCTTACTTTCTTTAAGAGATTTATTGACTTCTTGCATTTTTGTTTGTTTTTTCTTATTCTTTAAAGGATTTTTCTCATATCCTCATCGAAGATCTGTATAATTTTCATGAAGTTGCTTTTAAGGTCATTCTCTTGTGCTTCATCTGCTTTGGGATGTTCAGGTCTTGCTGGTGTAGAATCCCTAGACTCTGGTGGTGTCATGTAAGTCTTTCCATTATTGTGTTCTTATACTGTTGTCTTTCCATCTCTTCTTCCAGTAGGTACAGGTGGGATCTCTCCCTTTCCTGGTATGCATAGGTTCAAGGCTCTATCCTCTCCTCTCTCCCATAGGGTGCAGGGGCAAGACAGGAATGGCCACTGATGCTGGATGCCTTATTCTGCCTCCAGGTCTCTAGGGGATTTGGTGGCATGAACGGTCTTGTGGCTGCTGATCAGGGGACTGGAAGAGGGAAGGGTGGGCTGGAAGAGCATGCAGTATTCTCCTCTCTACTGGAGGGTGGAGAGGCAAGACCCAGATTCTTCTTTTTTTGTATATGAATTCATATTTTTGTTATGCCTCTGGAATTAAAGGCAAAAAAGTAAGCAGTCTTAAGATTCCTAAACACTGAACTGAACTCGGGAACCCAGTTGCAGAGAGGGAGGAATGAAGATCAAAGGGGTCAGTACCAGGCTGGTGAAACCCACAGAAATATCTGGCCTGAACAAGGGGGAGCACATCAACCCCAGACTGCTGCCTAGGAGGCCAGCACAGGACTGATCCAGATCCCTGAACATACATGTCAATGAGGAGGCCTCTGCACTCTAGGGTGCCCCTGGGAGTGGATTAGTATTTTTCCCTGGTGTAAGAAGGTACTTTGAGAGCCCATCCCACATGAAGGGATGCACTCTTGGTCTGGACATATGGGGGAGGGCCTAGGCCTGGCCCAGGATGATGTGGTGGACTTTGGGGAGCCCCTGTGGAGGGCCCTATCCAGCCTGGGGAGTGGAGGGTGGATGGGGTGGGGGGCGGGTAGGAGGTTGGAGGAGGGTTGGGAGGGAGTGGAGGGAGACGTAGGAGGGGTTGACATATGAAGCAAGCTTGTTCCTAATTTGAACTCATAAAAAATACAAAAAGATTCCTATACAAGTAAATATAAATAAATACCTTCAGTAAGAAGTATACATAAATTAATCCACAAGGATGATCCAACTAAGAATCTAAGCAATAGTGGGGAGGATACCTCAAATGCCCTTCCCCTATAATGAGATTGATGACTACCTTAAAAGCCATCCTAGAGACTTCATCCAGTAGCTGATGGAAGCAGAAGCAGAGATTCACAGCTAAGTACTGAGCTGAACTGCTGGAATCCAGTTGTAGAGAGGGAGGAGTGATGAGCAAAGGAGTCAAGACCATATCCACAGAAACAGCTGACCTGAGCAAATGGGAGCTCATGGAACCCAGCCTGACAGCTGAGGAACCAGCAAAAGACTGAACAGGCCTCCTGAATGTTGGTATCAGCTTTGGGGCTTGGACAATCTGTGGGACCTCTGGCAGTGGAACCAGTGTTTATCTCTAGTGCCCAAATGGTCTTTGGGAGCCCATTTCCTGTAGAGCCATACTCTTTCAGACTAGATACATGGGGGAGGGCCTAGGCCCTACCCCAAATGATGTGACAGGCTTTGATGATCCTCCATGTGTGGCCTTACCTGCTCTGAAGAGTGGATAGGGGTGGGACGGGATGATGGTGGGGGTATAGAGGATGGGAAGGAGAGGGAACTGGATTGGTATGGAAAACAAGTTTGTTTTTAACTTAAATAAAAAGTAATTTAAAAAACTAAGAAGTATTCATAAATTATATAACAATATGAGTAGATGATAGATGAGAAATTAAATGTATATTTAGATCATAACTCCTAGATTCTAAATCTCTAATAATTGAAAACTTGCACCATTCTATTCTTGTTAAATTCTATCATTCTTTCCCACTTCAGTGTATTTTCTAATATATCCCTTTTGATTTTTAATGAACACTCTGGTTAAATTATCTGTAATGGAGGCAGCAAAAGCATATTTATTAATTAGCAGTGGGAGTATTTCAGCGGAAAGTGGTTCTATAAAAAAGAATTGAAGTCAATATATCCCTTATCACACAGCCTTAAATCATTTGCAGACTGGAAGTAATATATGTCTTCACTGTTTTACAAGGCTTTTATGAGAATCGAAAGGAATGATTTAGGTGAAATCCTTTTGAAGACTATACAGATGTAAGATGTTGAAGCACTGTGGGAAGATGTTTGTGAAATCAGCAGCTCTTTTGCTGTTGGGTCAAATACAGGCAGAAGAAAGTTCCAGGTATAAACTACGAGATGTCTTCAGTTTAAGACCAGTACTTGGGCCAGGTGTGGTGGTTCATGCCTTTAATCCCAGCTCTTTGGGTGGGACCTTATATCCTCCTCTCTTGCTCTATGATGGCATTTTGTCTGGTTTGAATTTGAACAGGTCTTATGCATGCTGTCACATTTTCCATGAATTCATATGTCCATCAGTCTTATGATGTATGGATATACTGTTTCCTGAGAGTCAGCCACCACTTGTAGATTTTACAATACCTCTCCTCCTTTCTGCATAGTTCCCTGATCCTGGAAGGGAGGAGTTGGTAACAACATGCCACTTAAGGTTCAGTGTTCTAAAGTCTCCCACTTCCTGCACATTGTTTGCTTGTGGGTCTCCTTGTTATTTACCATTTAGTACAATGAGTAATGCTCTGATATCTGAATATAATAATATGCTATTAGTTGTTATTTTACTGTTATATTCCTTCTGCAGAATAATAGTCATAGTTTTTCTCCTAAGGTCCATGACCTATCTTGTATAAAATTCTTGACCACTTTGGCACATCATGTCTGTGTTCTATCTTGGACCTCAATCCAATAAAAAATTATTTGGTTATTCCCATAACATTTGTGCAATTGTTACACCAGTACAACTTGCAGGCAGGTAGTTGTTGTAGATTGCAGTGTTAGTTCTCAAAAGAGGAAATACACATGGTTCAGAAACATTTAAATAAAAATTCAGCATCCGTAGCCATCTGGGATGCAAATTAAAATTACTTTGAGATTTCAAACATCTATATGACTCCTTGGCATATACACAAAGGACTCTATATCCTATTACAGAGGTAGTTGCTTATTCATGTTCATTGCTGTTCTATTCATAAAAGCTAAAATTTAGAAATAGCCTAGATGTTCATCAACAGATAAATCAGTGATTCAATTGCAGTACATTTATATCCAAAGGAATATTATTCAGTGTTTTTTATTTTAAAAGTGATCAAATTGGGAGTAAATCATTAGAGCTAGAAAAAAATAATCCTGAGTTAGGTTACCAAAACTCTGAAACACTAATACTGTGTTTTCTGCTGTATGTGCATGTTATCTTTTAAGCTTTTTGTTTTTTTTGTTGTTGTTGTTTTTTTTTGTTGTTGTTCTTTTTTTTGGTTTTTTGAAACGGAGTTTCCCTGTGGCTTTGGAGGCTGTCCTGGAACTAGTTCTTGTAGACCAGGCTGGTCTCGAACTCACAGAGATCTGCTGCCTCTGCCTCCCAAGTACTGGGATTAAAGGTGTGCACCACCAACGTCCGACTATCTTTTAAGCTTTTGATGTGTGCCACAATCTAAATGATCATAAGATTAGGTACCTAGTAAGAGACCAGGGAAGAGGAGAAAATCTCCTAAGGAAGATGAAGTAAAATGTATTATTGGAGAGAAGTAAAGGGAAAAGTAGAATAGGAAGATGAAATAGGAATAGAATGGGGGCAAAACATAAAAGAAAGAATGTGGGCAGGGTCATCAAACAGTAAAGGCCATATGGAAATCATAGGGAAACCCCAATATTGTAGAAACTTTCTAAAATGAACACATAAATGAAATGAATCTTGATAGTTACCAAATAACAGTGGAGACAATGACCCACCTGTATAACTTATGTAACCAATCAAACCCTCCAGTACCAGGGATCTGTTATATCTTGTAGAAGTCTTGATCAAAGGGTCCCATGGAATCTTCCAAATATCACCAAATACTGCTACTGGTTACTCTCTAAAACCTGATCTTAAGGCCCTATTGCTGAGGACAACACTTACGTCATCAAACATGAAGTAATTGAGCTGCTGGTGCTTAACTGAAGCTTCACCTCTACTGACTAGAGCTCATGGTGTTGGAAAGTCCTCTTCATACTAGAAAAGGAGATGGTATTCCTAAAGGAAACCATAGTCAGTGCTTAGTGCCCGCATCTGGTACCTCATAACTGACTGTAATTCCATCTCTGGGGTCCAGCTTCCTCTTCCAGCCACCGAGAATTTTATTCATGTTTATATACACAAAATATAAAGCAGAAATAAACCTTTAAAATTGGTAATATTTTATAAATATTTTATAGTTTTTATGTTTAACATTTTCTATATTTATATTTTTATTTTCATTACAGAATCTCATATAATTTAGTTGTACATACATATAGCAAGAAAGGTTAAATATATGTTCACAAACTAGATGTATAAGAAATAAAACAATTCATAGTGTCAGTCATAGTTCCATTGGGTGTGCAAACTCTTTGGAATAATTTGTACAATATACTCCCTTACTGACAAAAACCTCACTTTCTTAGAGAAAAGAAAAACTCATAAGGCAGGGACATAAAAAGACTGCCATCAGAACTCTATTCTGATCTCAGCTCACAGGGACTAAATGAGATCAAGACCAAGTATGGATTTTGTTTAAAAGGTTGGACTTTTGTCCTATACTTTTTGCAACACAAGCAATTGTACAACCTTGTTAGTAAAAGGATTCTCACTTTGCTGCCAGACTTTTATTGCCATTTATTTATGAGTCTTCTAAGCTGGGGATGGTGGCTCATGCCTTTGGAAGTAGAGGTAGGACAGTTTCTACTTCAAGGTCATCATGGACGACACTGTTAGACTCTGAATAAATAATTAATTAAATAAATAATCACATGAAAATGCTAAATGCTCTCTAAGGTAAAAAATTTGTGGCCATTTGATGTTATAGAACAACCTATTTCTTCTTTCAATAGGTTGAAGTCACTTCTTTCAGGGGAGCTATTTCTCCACATGGGAAAAAAGGACACACAATGACCAAGTCCATGTTTCATTATTGAGAAGAAAGTATGGACTACATGTATAATGCCAGAAAATGTTCAAATGACAGTATTTTTCTTAGATATGTTGAAAACAGAGTAAGTACTCTCAGATTTTAATAAGCATTTCTCAGTTCTTACTTAGCTTCCTTGAAGAACAGGCTTACATCATAGGATCTTATGACATGCCAAAAAATCATACATGCCTTTGACTTGGTCTCTATTACCAGTTGATGCTTTAAAAATCATCTGTCAGCATAGACCTGTGACACAGTAGCTGTGTACCCTGCCAGACTGGTGGAAATAATGTTACCCTCTATTTCAACCACTTTGCCTTCATCCTTCCTTCTAATATTGGGACTTTCCTCTACCCAAGATGTCTATCTTCAATGAAGTATTGTCTCCTTCATCTAGTCTCTGAAAATGGTCTCTTCTACTTCAAGATGAATATTCTAATTCTCTGTATGTGCTACTATACAGACTAGCTGAGATTTTTTTAACTGAATTTGAACTTTTAAAAAATTAAAATGTATCACACCATTGGGAGAAAGTGGCTGGAAAGTCTAAGGGAAAACTTCCATCTGCAACTGAAAGCCCCTGACCTTTCAACTATAAAGCACACAGCTCTGTATTAAATATCTTATGTAATAAAGGAATAAAGGTACTGAACAATGTAATAAAAATGGCCATGGGTACCAAAATCAGTTTTGTTCCCCTAGTGTTTAGCTTAAATTAGTTTTAGAATTTGTCTTGGGACTTAAGAGCTCTAGATAAATTTGGTTTTGAGTTTCACAGAGCTACATTGTGAACTGGGTGCTAGAATGGGACCTGGTTGTAGCATCAGAATTGCTGCTAGTTGGATGGATGAGAATGTCCCATTCTAGCTTCATTTACTCTTTCTTTCTGAAGCTAATTCAGCTATGATAGGCATTGTTCTCTAATTCCTGGTGATCAAATTATGTGCTTATGTATGGGAAAGTTCTTAGAAACAAGGCAATGAGATGGGGGACAGAAAGAGAAGCAAAGGTTTGAGAAAACCAAAGCATACAATTAAAACTTGAATAGCTACCTTGAATTATGTTCCCAAATCTTAGAAAACTATGTCTTTATATAAATGCCTATGAATTTTATACACAGTATATTTTTTAAAAAGTCAGGCAGTTTTCAGGACTATAGCTCTATAATAGAGCTTTAAGGCAGCAATAGTGATGCCTCTGGTAATTCCTTTATAGTGCAGGGTTGTTTTCGGTATCCTGGGTTTTTTGTTTTTTCATATAATGTTGAGAATTGTTTTTTAAATGTCTGTGAAGAATTGTGCTGGGATTTTTGTGGGGATTGCATTGAATCTGTAGATTGCTTTTGGCAAGATTGCCATTTTTATTATGTTGATCCTACCTATACAAGAACATGGGAGATCCTTCCATTTTCTGGTATCTTCTTTAATTTCTTCCTATAAAGACTCAACACTCTTATGTTACAGGTCTTACACTGTTTTGGCTAGCATTGCACCAAGGTATTTTGTGTTATAGACAGGTAGACTAATGGAATCTGGTTGAAAACCCTGATATTAACCCATACACCTATGAACACCTGATTTTTGACTAAGAGGCTAAAGTTTTATAAAGGAATAAAGAAAGCATCTTCAACAAATGGTGCTGGCATAACTGGATGGTGGGATGTAGAAGACTGCAAAAAGATCCATGTCTATTACCATGCAAAAAACTTAAGTCTAAATGGATCAAAGACCTCAACATTAATCCAGCCACACTGAACCTATTAGAAGAAAAAGTGAGAGATACCCTTGAATTAATTGGCACAGGAGACTGCTTCCTGAACATTACACCAGTAGCACAGACACTGAGATCAACAATTGATAAATGGGAACTCCTGAAACTGAAAAGCTTCTGTAAGGCAAAGGACACACTCAGCAAGACAAAATGGCAGCCCACAGAATGGGAAAAGATACCCACCAACCCCACATCCAACAGAGGGCTGATCTCCAAAACATACAAAGAACTCAAGAAGCTAATCTCCAAAACATCAAAAAACCAATTAAAATGTGGGGTACAGAAATAGAAAATAGAAAATAAATAGAAATAGAAAATAGAAAATAAATAGAAAATTCTCAATAGAAGGATCTAAAGTGGCTGAAAGATACATAAGAAAGTGTTCAACATCCTTAGCCATCAGGGAAATGCAAATCAAAACAACTATGAGATAACATCTTCCTCCTGTCAGAATAGCTAAAATCAAAAACACCAATGACAGATTATGCTGGAGAGGTTGTGAAGAAATGGGAACACTCCTCCATTGCTGGTGGGAGTGCCAACTCAAACAGCCACTTTGGAAATCAGTATGGTGACTCCTCAGGAAAAAGTGAATCAGTCTACCACAAGATCCAGCAATTCCACCCTTGGGCATATACCCAAAAGAAGCACATTCATACAATAAGGACATCTGTTCATCGATGTACATAGCAGCATTATTTGTAATAGCCATAACCTGGGAGCAAATAAAATGTCCCTCAACTAAAGAATGGATAGAGAAATGTGGTACATTTACACAATGGAGTACTACTCAGCAGAAAAAAAAAAGGAATCTTCAAATTCTCAGGCAAATGGATTGAACTTGAAGAAACCATTCTGTGTGAGGTAACCCAGCCACAAAAGACAAACATGGTATGTACTCATATATGGATTTTAGACATAGAGCAAAGGACTGCAAGCCTACAATCCACACTGCCAGAGAAACTAGGAAACAAGGAGGACTCTAAGAGGGTTTGCAGAAGAATAGAGGAGAGGACGATAAGAGATACCACAATATAGGGAGACATTATAGGTATAAAGAGAAATCAGGCACTAAGGAAATGTCTGAAGATCTACAATGATGACACCAACTAACAGTCTAAGCAACAGAGGAGAGGCTCCCTTAAATGTCCTCCCCTAATAATGAGATTGATGACTAACTTATATACCATCCTGTAGCCTTCATCCAACAGCTGGTGGAAGTAGAAGTAGACACCCACTGCTAAACATTGAACTCAACTGGAAACAGTTGCAGAGAAAAGGAGGAGTGATGAACAAATGGGTCTAGATCAGACTGGTGAAACCCACAGAAACAGCTGACCTGAACAAGGGGGAGTTCTTGGTACCCAGACTGATAGCTGGGAAACCTGCATGGGACTGATCCAGACCCCATGAATGTGGGTGTTAGTGAGGAGACCTTAGAAATCTACAGGGCCTCTTGTAGTAGATCAGTATTTATCCCTAGCTTTGGAATGGACTTTGGGAACCCATTCCACATAGAGGGATACTTCCTGAGCCTAGACATACAGGGGTGGGCCTAGGCCCTATCTTAAAGAATATGACAGACTCTGAAGACCTACAATGGAAGGCCTTACCCTCCCTGGTGAGCAGAAAGGGTATAGGATAGGTAGGGTGTTAGTTGAGGGGGGGCATGGGAGGAGGGGAGAGGGAACTGGCATTGACACGTAAATCAATCTTGTTTCTAATTCAAATGTAAAAAAATGGGAAAAAATGGAAAAAAGACATCTTTGTATTACATTTGAATAAATTATCTATCACACACACACATTCACACACACACACACACACACACACACACACACACACACACAAAACAAAAACACCATAAAAACAAACAAACCAACAAAAAACTCAGGCAGTGAGGTTGTATTATTGTTCTGTGTTTCCAAGTCTGGAAAGTTAATAAAAAATTCAAAAAATATATTCTTCTTCATGCTGAATTTAATTAATTAGTTAATTTATGTATTAGTATGTGTGTAGGCATATGAACGTGTTAGTGCAGGGGTCCACATGGCCAGTATAATTGGATCCCTGGAAACTAAAGTGACAGTTGGATTGTGTGCCTGCCCTAATAGGTCTGGGGAATAAAATTGACTAGGTACTTCTAGAGAACAGAATTTCTGATTGCTGAGGTATTTTTTCATTCCCTTCCACTGAATTTAAAACAGGTTACAGAATATAATAAATGCATATAAAATATCATTTAAAGATAGATATTTAAGTTGCTGTTTGTACAAGATTCATAACAAAACATAGTCACATTTCTTTCTTTTTTATTTTATACTATATAGTAACTAAAATAATGAAAAAGACACACATGTAAATGTCTAAGTATTCAGAAATGTTCTGTTTTTGTGAGCTAAATTCTGCTTTTGGATCAGTTTTCAATGTTCCTTCTGAAGTCAGTGGGGGTGATAAATGACCAGCCAAAGTCTCACTTGGCCTCCTGGTTTTAGTAGGGAGCAGATGGCCCTGTTAGACTTCAAGAAAAGTCATATTTGTAGAAAATGTTGCAAAACATATAAATTAAATGGATCACCACACTGAAAAAATCCTAGGCATATAAATTATGTATAATGTATTTGTTCTAGAAGGACATGGTGCCCATTTACAGACAATGAAAAAGAAATAAATAGCAGAAAAGAAAAAAAAAAGAGCCATAGGTTAGTGGCCTATGTGTAAAAGCATTTTCAGGAGCCAACACTGAGGAATTAGTTGACATTAACATAGCAACAAAATTATTTTTGTATCATTAAAACTTATCTACAATGGAACATTATTGATTACCTTCTGAGATGATGCTTATAATGATGCATCACCTGTACCACAAGCTGCACTAGCATGAAAATCCTACAGTTTAGCAATTGGAGACAAAAAGTAAAACTGTTTTCAAGATATTTTAAGGGCATACAACAATCTCAGGTATGAGTACTCTCTGCTAGAACTCAATTGCTGTATAATAAGACATCTACTTCATATATCCATTCCAGTTACTCAGCCATTTTCACCAACAGAACAACTGATCTCTATACATTTTAACACTTCAACTAATTTTAAATTAATTTAGATTATATTGAAGTAAATAGTTGAACTTGTTTTCCACCTGACATATCTTTCAAAGGCAAAATAGCTATGTATACTGTTGGGCAGTTTGGTATATTTAACTCTTACTAGCTTAAAAAATAGAAATGCACAAAAAAAGCCTGGTAAAATAGTACATGCCTGTAATCCCAGAATTTGAGAACAAGTATCAAGAGGACCAGGAAATCAATGTCAGTCTGGGATACATATTATGGTTGAGGTCTGAAATATTTCTATATGATACCTGGCCACCAAGGAAAAAAAAAAGAAGAAAGGAAACACTTAATTCACAAAAATGCACTGTGGGTTTACCTAGTTCAGTAGTTGATAATGACTATCAAATAGAAAGAATACAAAGGAGATAATCTTCTAAACATGCCTTTGAATTCTAATCTGGGTTAGGCTGAAGTGAGAAGACACATCTTAACCACCAGTTGACACCATTCAATGGGCTTGGATCCTGGACTGACAACTGAAAAGGGAGAAAAAAAATGAGCACAAAAGGAAGTAAACAAATTGAGCACAAGCATTCATTACCATTTTGTACCTACTCTAAATTAACTATCCTGATAGCAAAATACGCACATGTTCTAGGAAAGTTGTTCTGATTTCTGATACCCAGACAGCCATTCTTGGTGTTGTTCCCTAATGCAGCGTCTAATAATGATCCTGTAGCTACTCTTTGTTAAATTTCCTTGGGTCTTTCCAAACGAATGCCATTTCAGAAGGCTTTATAGACATATTTTTATGTACATCGCCTTGAGAGCTGATAAAGCCTTGGATATCTATACACTCATTGGTAGCTAGTGTAAGGTATCTTGCATGGGCATGTGAGACTTCAGCAGTGACAAAAGCTAGAAAAGATGTGAAAAGTGATTGACCTCTGTGGCACTGCACAGTTTACACAGTGCATCAGAAAAGAGAGTGTTCAGCGATGGCATAGGAACTTAACACTAGAAAATACTGGTAGAGGAATACGTCCTAGGAATCTAAATTTTGTAAGAAAACTAAAAACAAAACAAAACAAAACATTATTTATTTATTTTAATTTTAATTAGAAAGAAAATTATTTTACATGTCAATCCCAGGTCCCTTTCCCTCCCCTCCTCCACAAAACGTATTTATAGAGCCTTTGGATAATGGGAAAGTATGAGAAGTATTTCACAGGATAAAACCAGGAAATTATCATAAATCTAAAAAATAAAAATAAAACAGCAACAATAAGCCATGAATAATCATAATCTGGGGTGCTCCCAAATTACACAGACACACACAGAGACCTATACACTCAACCTTATTTATATATCCAGTTTTCAAAAACAAAACAAAATAATACTTGGGACTTCCCATAAGTGAAGCATACCTTTTGTCATTAAATTAAACAAATTAAATTAAATATAAACAAATTAAATATAAAAACCAACTGAATGGACCCAGGTAGTAGATTTAGCAAACAAAATTTTTTTGGTTTACCATTCAGGCACAGGCCATGTCAGTCAGAACCAGCTTAGGCCGCACCAGTCAGAACTGGTGAGTGATCTGCATGCCAATGGCCTTCCCCCATCCCTGGATATTATTCTTGGAGACACTTCCTACAACCTGCCTAATCCCAACTCCTCACATCCACTGCTGCAGGGCACTGTGCCCAAACACAGAAGACTTCTGCCATGCAGGGGCAGGCCCCAACTGTCAGAACAGGGGAAAGACCAAATTGAAGAGACTATCTGCTCAGAGGCAGGCCACACCAGTCAGAACAGGTGCAGGCCACACAAATCAGATGAACAGAGATCTCCTGCTATACCAAAGGCCAAGCTAACTGCCAGAAAGCCAACTCCCAACTTGGATGGACTTCCTACTCCATCAGAGGTCATACCAGCCTTAAGAAATCCAGAACACAAAGACTAGGGAATGAAAGAGAAAATAGAAACCAAGGAACACAGCACCCATCCAACAAAAGACAAACTTGGAAATCAGAAGTTAGACCTAATAATTCCAAACCCACATGCCTAATTGCTAGTATAAAAATACAATAAACAAAAGCCAGGGCAACATGACATTGCCAGAGTCTAGCTATCCTATACAGCAAAATTTGAATATCCCAACATAGCCAAAACACAAGAAAATTACCTGAAAAGTAACTTAAAGAAGAAAATGGTAGAGGTTCTTAAAGGGGAAATGAAAAATTCTTAGAGAAATGGAGGAAAAGACAAAAATTTAGAGGAAGTCAACAAATACTTTAAGGAATGCCAAGTGAGCAAAGAAAAATAAACAAATGATCAGGGAAAGGAAACAATTCTTACATGAAAATGGAAATAAAAGCAATAACAATCAGGGAAATCAAGAAATGGAAAATCTGGGTAAGTGATCAATAGTACAGGTATAAGAATCACAAACAGATACAAGACATAGACGATAGAATCTCAAACACTGAAGATACAAGAGAATAGATTCATAGGTCAAAGAAAATGTTAAATCTAAAAATTCCTAACACAAAACATCAAGGACATGTGGGTCACCATAACAAAAGACCAAACTTAAGAATAATGGGAATAAAAGGAGAAATATCCCAGCTTAAAACCCAGAAATTATATTTAACAAAATCATAGAAGAAAAATTTCCTAACCTAAAGAAGGGGATACCTATAAAGTAAAGGAATCTCACAGAACACTAAATAGATTGGATCAGAAAAGGAAGTTCCCACATCATATGATAATCAAAACACTATACATACAGAACAAAGAAAGAATACTGAAAGCATCAAGGAAAAATGGTCAATTAACATATAAAGGCAGAGCTATTTAGAGTAACATCTGACCTCATTAGAGACCCTAAAAGCCAGAAGGGCCTGGAAAGATGCCTTGCAGACTCTAAGAAACTATGGATCCCAGCCCAGATGGCTATATCCAGCAAAACTTTCCTCATGGACACTGATGCAAAAATACTCAGTAAAAGAAACACTCAAAAGCTGAATCTAAGAACACACAAAAATATCATCCAAAAAAAGTATCATCCACCACGATCAAGTGGACTTATCCCAGAGATGTAGGTGTGGTTCAATATATGAAAATTTGTCAATGTAATCAAACTGAAATAAAAAAGCCATGTAATCATCTGATTAGATGCTGAAAAAACCTTTGACAAATTCAAAAGCACCCCTTCATGATAAAAGTCTTGGAGAGGTCAGGGATACAAGGGACTTACCTAAGAATAATAAAAACAATATACAGCAAACAATAGCCAACATCATATTAAATGGAGAGAAACTTAAACTGATTCCACTAAAGCCAGGGACAAGACAAGGCTGTTCTCTCTTTCCACATCTATTCAATATAGTACTTGAAGTTCTAGCTAAAGCAATAAGACAGCAAAAGGACCTCAAGTGTATTCAAATTGGAAAGGAAGAAGTCAATGTATTGCTATTTGAAGATGATATGATAAGTATGCATAAGTAACCCCAAAATTCTACCAGGGAATTCCTATAGCTCATAAATACCTTTATCAAAGTGACTGGATAAAAAAAATAACTTAAAAAATTCAGTAGCCCTCTTATATATAAATGATTTAATAGGCCGAGAAAAAAATCAGGGAAACAACACCCTTCACAATAACCATAGATAATATAAAGTATTTCAGTGTAACTCTAACCAACAAGTGAAAGACCAATGTGACAAGAACTTCAAGTCTTTGGAGAAATAAACTGGAGAAGATATGAGATTCTGGAAAGATCCCCCATGCTCTTGTATAGATAGTATTAACATAATAAAAATGGCTATGTCACCAAAAGCAATCTACAGATTCAATGTGTTTGATGGTGGATGTCCCGTATGCTGTGATTATATGTTTATCTTATTGGTTGATGAATAAATGCTGATTGGCCAGTAGCCAGGCAGGAAGTATAGGCAGGACTACTAGACTAGGAGAATTCTGGGAAGAGGTAGGCAGAGAGACTGCCATGTAGCTACCTGGAATATAGGATGCTGGTCATTCTTCAGTAAGCCAAGACTACATGGAGATACACAGATTAAAATTGGTTAATAATTAAGAACAAGCTAGCCTATAAGAAGCCTGAGCCATTAGCCAAACAGTTAATAATTAATATAAGCTATGTGTGTTTATTTGGGACAAAAGAGATGCGGGACCAAGTACAAAAGAAAATTCCTTCAGCAAATGGAACCCACACATGGGGCAAGAATTTCCATGTAAAACCTGACAAATGGTTAAAAAGGGATTATAAAAACAAAACAATAAAGTCAAGCACAGCTTCTTGTTAGCAGCATTTTCTTGTGTGAGCTCAGTTTGCTAGAGGGAAACAAAGGCACATCTCTTTAAAGAGAGGCTTCCTGACTCAGGTTAGTGGCAAAAACCATGTAGCTCTTTTAAGAGGCCTTGCTACCAAACAATTAAGTGGTGTTCATGAGCAGCTTCCTGGTAGTAACATGAACCTAGAAACTTAGCAGAGTTGTGGCAATAAGCTTGGCTCCACCAGTACTCTAGCATGAAGCTACTCTCAGAAAGCAAGGATTAGGGAAGGACCCAGCCACTGCTTTAATTTTAGTCATGTTGTTTAGCAGATCAAAGACCCATGTGGTCAGAAAAAGATACAGATATACAGTAATGACTCATCAGGATGAAACAAACAAACAAACAAACCTCTAAACAGTTTACATAGTGTGATTAAAAATGAACATAGGATTGGGATAGAAAAGAAAAAGGATAGAGAACATCCTCCTGTGTGTCCCCCCCAAAAAAAAGCGGTTAGGCAGTGGTGGCACAGACCTTTAATCCCAGCACTTAGGAGGCACATACAGGCAAATCTCTGTGATTTCAAGGCCAGCCTGGTTCATAGAATGAGTTCAAGGGCAACCAAAGTTACACAGAGAAACTCTGTCTCCAAAAAATAAAGGTAAAAGAAGTACAGTAAATACACATACACACACACACACACACACACACACACACACACACACACACACACACACTCTTATTTGCATATCCATACCCTCATTCCCTTGCTCTCCCATACTCCCATGCTCTCCACCAACCTCCAACTCATCCTCCACCCCCTCCCCAGGGATAGTGAGGCCCTTTGACAGGGGACTGTCAAAGTTCCTCAAATCATTTGGGGGAGGCCCCAGGCCCTCATTCCTGTATCTGGGCTGCAATAGTATCCCTGCATAGGGAATGAGCACCCAAAGCCCATTCGTGTTCTAGGGCTAAACATCTGCTTCATGGAAGAGTCTGCCAGACATTCTGTAGGACACAGAGAAAAATGATGGAAAATACAGGCAAGACAGTTTCAAATTTCTCAGCTTTGCTGAGAAGTCTGCTAGACACTCTGGGCCTATAGCCTGATGATTGATTCTCCAATGTCACAAGAAACTTTGGTTGATTGTCCAGGCAGTGAGATGTCTCTGTCAATTCCAGAGTTTCTATATTATCCCTCTGGGGTTTTTGATGGAGTTGAAGACAGTTAGTTATGATTATGATTTTCCTTAGTTATGATACATATAAGTTACACATAAAACTTTAGACTCACAAGATAGGATAGACAATAGAATATTTTCTTTAAATTTCTCCAAATGTTAGTTGACTAAATATTGTTAACTATTGTTCTTGTTTGATAATTGTTTTGTTATGTATAATTTTACTATGCTAAAATTAAAATCTTCCTTTTTATTTAGACCGAAAAGAGGAGATCATGACGGATGTCCTATATGTTGTGAATATATCTTTCTCTTATTGGTTGATGAATAAATGCTGATTGGACAGTATCCAGGCTGAAAGTATAGGTGTGGCTAACAGACTAGGAGAATTCTGGGAAAGGGAATACAGACAGGAGTCACCTTTGAGATGCTATGCAGCTACTGGTAAGATGGGATTTCTGGGCATTCTCCAGTAAGTCAAGAATACGTGGAGATACACAGATTAAGAAAAGTTGATTAATAATTAAGAGAGAGCTAGCCAATAAGAATCCCAAGTCATTCGCCAAACAGTTTATAATTAATATAAGCCTCTGTGTCTTTATTTGGGTCTAAAGAGATGCCAGACCAGGGGGAACAGAGAACTCCATCAACATGCATTCCTCTGCAACTGGCCTTGGTAGCAGGAAAGTGAGAGAGCTGGCCTTGCATCTCACTAATATCAGCACTCTGGAAAACAGGCCCTGAACCTTGTTTGACCAAGACAGTAGAGGTGGACCTTGTGGTATGGTGCAGATGAACGGGCCCAGTTGGTATGAGAGTAGGAGAGCTGGCCCTGCTCTTTACTGCCTGTTGCACTAGGTGAGCTAGCTGGAACAATGCTAGTCAGTGCACTCTGTTGGTGTTGATGACGGAAAGCTGGCAGGGAACCTATATTACCCAGGTCAAGAACTTAGGCTATGAGTTGGCCCACCCCAACATCTACCTTATATGAAATGCTAGAACATGTGAAGGGGTCAGGCCTGCAGATGCATAACTGCAGGATTCCTATGACACAAAGCAACAACAGGATATCCAAGAGGAGTCACACTGAGGGCTCAGTATTAGGGGTGTTGCAGAAACTAGAGACTTGAAACAGGTCAATGGCTCATTGCAATGAACACTTACAATTAAAGAAGTATGGACTAAAGGGCATACTGTGTGATTCATTGAGTCAAACTGCAGCTTCCATGCTGAGACTTATTTTTTTAATATGTTAGTTTGCTTGTTTTTTGGAATTTGTTTTGTTCTAGGGGGAGGTTGCAAGGGCAGATGTAAAGGCATCGGCAGATGGATGAGATCATGATCATATGAAACCCACAAAGAATCAACAAAAACCAGAATAAAACAACAAAATTGCATAACATTGGCATAAAAAACAGGTTAACCAATGGAATTGAATCAAAGTTCCATAAATAAATCTGTACATCTATGGACACTTGATTTTTGACAAAGAAGCCAAAATTATACAATGGAAAAAAGAAAGCATCTTCAACAAATGGTATGGTTCTAACTAGATGTCTGAATGTAGAAGAATGCAAATAGATCTATATTTATCACCCTGCACAAAAGTCAATGAAATGATTCATAATGATATTCTGCTCTACTCTTAGACTGATACCTAGTCCAGCTGTTGTCAGAGAGGTATTACCTAGTAACTGAGGGAAGCAGATGCTGCGAAACACAAACATTAAGTGTTACTCAGAGAATCTTGTGGAAGATGGGGGAGGGGGTATGTAGGAGCCAGTGGGCTCACAAGAAAACCCACAGAATCAACTAACCTCACAGAGACTGAACTGACAAACAGGAAGACTGCATGGGTCTGTTCTCGGCACTCTGCATATGTTACAGTTGTGTAGCTTTGTCTTCTTATGGGACTCCTAACATTGAGATCAGGGGTTGTCGCTGACTCTGTTGTCTACTTTTGGAACTTGCTCCTCTTACCAGATTTCCTCATGAAGCCTTAATAGGAGGTGTCTAGCCTTACTGCAACATGATATACTATGGTTGGCTGATATCCACGGGAGGCTCATCTGTATCTGAAAAGAAACAGAGTAAGAGAAGGAATGGATGTAGGGAAGGGAAGAACTAGGAGAAGAGGAGTGAGGGGAAACTTTGTTTGGAATATAAAACAAAAAATAAACAAAAATTTAATAATTGATACATAAAATTTTTGATATGAGATAAAAACTTTGGATTATAAAAGCAACTAAACATTGTCCATTTTAATTCAAATTATTTAACCCAAAGGAGATAAAGGAAAAATAATTAAATTACACAATCAGAAGAGCTTCAAACATATCAGTATACAAAATAAAAGATATTACATCTTGACAAATTTTAAGAAAAAATCAGTCTGCAGGAATGCAAGCAGGACCATTGGGGAAAATTCTCACCTTGGATACTTCACAATCAAGCTGTTAAAAGAAAGCCCAAGCCAACTGAAAGCAGCAAGACATCATGTTGGGCTTCTTGCATGAAGACATATGAGTCCAGGTATAATTACCATAAAAATCCACATTATTTTTCCCATATGTTTGCTAACTTTAATTCATGGTACAATTTTAGTGCCAGAAAAACAGTTTCTTTTTTAATTCCTTCCTTTCTTTTACCTATTTTTGTACCCCAAGGATGTTTGGAAATCCATCCATAGTGGATACTCTCAAGTGCAGTTATACACATTGGGTACTGCTGAGTCTGGCTGACTATTATCAGCTAAATAAACTACTAATATTACTTTATTCAAATTCAGTGACCACAAATTTCTATATCCAAAGAATGTATTGGTTGGAACAGTTCTCCTAAAACTGAGTAGGTTAACAATAATACTATATCATCTCCAGAGAAGAGTAATGTTAGAGAATAATTTCTACCAAAGAGACAGTTCAGAGAAATGTGCAAGGACTACTTAAAGAAGGGGGTGCATTCATCACTTATGTGATCGAGACGAAAACACCTGGGAAAACAAAGGACAGATATTTTGTTTGGGCCAACGGTTTCAGAAGGCTCAGTCCATAGTTGCTATTTTCCATATGTAAGGGGCAGCGTCAGGGAGCTGAGCACACATGGAAATCATGGAGGTGAGAGCATGCAAAGAAGGGTATTCACCTTAAGATTGGCATGAAGCAGAGAGTTATGCAGTAACCTGACATCCATTTATAGCCATTAACAGTATGATCCCAACACCTATTTCATTTAGCTAGTCCTTTCTTCCCAAGGTTTAGATAGTCTTTCAAAATAACACTACCAGCTAGGGGAAAAGAATGCATTACTGGAGCCTAAATAGGGTTTTTCTTTTCATGTACAAATAGTAATAGACTGCAGGATAGGTTTTCCTTTGTTAAAAAGAGAAAACCTGAAGTCTTTCATTCCTGTCTTTAGATTCATTCCAAGATACTTTAATTTTTATTAGCTGCTGAAGGATTTCTGACAAATGTTTCTGAATCATATTTGCCCCTACCTCAGATCCTCCCAGTACCACTGTCTTCCCTCTCAATCAAACTTTTTTACCACTTCTTTTTTAAATCCATGAAGTCCAATTTTCAATATGCATATACTCATATATAAAGTGTACATACTTTAATAGAGGGTGTCTAGAAAAAAGTAGGATGATGTATTAACTCAAAAGCAACTAAATGCAGTTTTATGTTTAACAAAATTCTTCTGTGTATCCAATTATCTACAGTATTTGCTTCCAGGTGATGGACATGCACTTGAGTTTTCTTTTTATTCTACTTCACTTATTTTATATTTTCTAATTTTTATTCCCTGAGCTTAGTTGACATTTCTATGAACTGCTAAAAAAAAAAAAACAAAAAAAAACAATAGTGTCCAATTCTTAATCGAAGTGATTTAAGAAAAATATCTAGATCCCTTTGTCTCAGTTGCCAACACCAGTAGGTACATCCTTTAATCCCATTAGCCATACCACTCATAGAATTAGGTAGGCAATGTTTACTGTCCATCCTGTTGGCCTCTAATTTCAATTTCCCAGTCTTATCTCTAGTTTTCTGGCAGATTACCTGCATGGCATTTTATTCTTCTCTACTCCAAATCCGATTCCCAGGGTACTATGTAGATCCTCATGGCATACACAGCTTTATTCCTTCCTGTGGATTCTATAAGACACCCCCCCACACACTCACACATACTCTAATTCATCCTCTTGTGTTAGCTCCTAACATCTAAAAATATATTCTGCTTTGGAAACCCAGTGGCTACAAATGACTGCATAAACACTCCCTTCTAGGCAACTGATAGTTACCACCCCCTCCTAAGATGCAGAGATGACAAACAGAAACCAGGTCATATACCACCCACCCAACAAAGACAAACCCAGATACCAACAACTAAAAGTAGAATCATTTCAAACCCAGATGTCTTATCACCAACGTAAAACCACAAGCAATAGTAGTCAAGACAATGGGTCTCTAATAGAGCCCAGCAACCCTACTAGTGTAGGCTCTGAGAAATGCAATATAGCTGAATCACAAGACAAGGTCTTCAAAAATACTTATTATGAAAATGTTCAAAGACCTTAAGGAGGATATAAATAAATCGATTAATGAAAACATAAACAAACAATATGAGGAAATGAAGAAAATAGTTCAAGACATGAATGAGGAAATAGAATCCTAAAGACAACCCAAACTTAGGTAAAAATGGAAATGAAAATCTTAGGAACTGGAGCAAGAATCTCAGAGGAAAGCTTCAACAGAATACAAGAGATGGAAGAGAAAATCCCAGGCAATGAAAACTAGATAAAACAAATAGATACCTCCCTCAAGGAAAATGATAAATCTAAAAACTTATATAGCCAAAAAAATCCAGGACATCTGGGACACTATGAAATGACTAAATAATAATAGGAACAGCAGAAAGAGAAGAAATACAGGTCAAAGGCACAGAATATATTCAACAAACTCATAGAGAAAAATTTCCCCAAAGAAGAAGGTTAAAAAGAATATTAAAAGCTGCAAGGTAAAAAAATCTAAATAAAGACAGAGATGTGAGAATGCTACCTAACTTTTCAATGGAGACTCTAAAGCTAGAAACAATTGGACATATGTTCTACAAACTCTAAGAGACCACAGAGCCAGACCAGGTTACTATTCCCAGTAAAAATTTTAATCATAATTGATGGAGAAAGACATTCCATGATAAAACTAAATTTAAGCTGCATATATACACAATTCTAGTACTACTGAGTGTATTGAAAGAAATCTTCAACCAGAAGAGGTTAACCACACACAAGATATGCAAATAATAAATACATCAGACCAGCAAATAAAAGGGAGAGGACCCTTAGCACAACATCAAAATAATGAGAGTCAACACACATTGCTAACCAATAACTCTTAACACCAATGGTCTCAATTCACCAATAAAACATACTCTAACAGAATAGACTAGTAAACAGGATTCATCTTTCTTCTTTATCAAGAAATATACCTAGAAACAAGGATAGGGGGTGCAGGGGTTCCTCCAGCACACCTCCCCCTCTTCGAGTCCCCTGACTTGTGGACTCCAGACCCTTCTGCAATTGAATCTCCTAGAGGGACCTGAGGGCAGAACAAAACATTCAACATTGGCCTTCATTCCTGTCTTGCTCCTGCACCATCTGAGAGAAAGGAAAAGATAGAGCCTTGAACAATACCCACCAGGAGAGGCAGAGAAACCACCTATACATACTGGAAGAAGAGATGGGAAGATAACAGTATAAGAACACATCCAACAACAGAAAGACTTATATGACACCACCAGAGTCTAGGGACTCTACAACAGCAAGAACTGAACATTCCAACACAGATGAAACAGAAGAGAATGACCTTAAAAACAACTTCATGAAAATGATGGTGGCCCTCAAAGAGGATATGAGAAAATCCCTTAAAGAAATGGAAGAAAAACAAACCAAAAACTGCAAGAAATCAACAAATCTCTTAAATAAAGTAAGGAAAGCCAAGAAAAAAATCAAACAGAAGAAGAAAGCAATTCAAACAGTTCAAGACCTGAAAACTGAAATAGAGACAAACTGAGGGAATTCTGGAAATAGAAAAGCTGGGTAAATGATCAGTAACTACAGATGCAAACATAACCAACATAAATATAGGAGATGGAAGAGAGAATTTCAGGCACTGAATATATACTGGAGGAAATAAATTCATTGACCAAAGAAAATCTTAAATCCAACAAATCCTTGACACTAAATATCCAGGAAATATTGGACACCATGAAAAGACCAAACCTAAGAATAATAGGTATAGTAGCCCAGCTCAAAAGTGCAGAAAACATATTCAACAATATCATGCCTATGAAAGTACAAGAAGCTAAACAAACACCAAATTGACTGGATCAAAAAAAAATTCTCCTCACCACATAATAGTCAAAACATCAAACATACAGAGTAGAGAAAGAATATTAAGAACAGTGAAGGAAAAAGGCAAAGTAAAATATAAAGGCAGACCTATCAGAATTACACCTGACTTCTCCATGGAAACCCTGAAAGCCAGTAGGTCCTGGATAGATGTTCTGCAAACAGAAAGATACCATGGATGCCAGCCAAAACTACTATACCTAGGAAAGGTTTCAGTCACTATAGATGGAGAAAACTAGATATTCAATGACAAAACCAGATTTACACAATGCAAATCAAAACATCCAGCCCTACAGAAAGTTCTAGAAGGAAAACTCCAATAGAATGAACTGAACTCGACTCACAAAAACATAGGCAGTAGATAAACTCACTTTGCTAAAAGCTATGAAAAGAGGAAAAATTCACATACAATGCCACCACCAAAAACAAACAAACAAACAAAAAACAAACAGGAATCAAATATCAATCAACACTGATATCTCGAAATATCAATGGTTTTAACTCATCTATAAAAAGACACAGTCTAACAGAATGGATATGAAGACAGAATGCATCATTCTGCTGCATACAAGAAACATACCTCACCTTCAAATACAGATGTTTCCTCAGAGTTAAGGATTGGGAAAAGATTTTGTAATCAAATGGCCTTAAGAATCAAGCTAGTGTAGCTATCCTAATATTTAACAAATTAGACTTCAAATTAAAATTAATCAAAAGAGATGAAGAAGCTAATTTCAAAGTCATCACAGGAAAAATCCATCAAGAGGAGGTCTCATTTCTGAGCATCTATGCACCAAAGCAAAGGCACACACATTTGTAAAAAAGACATTGCTAAAACTAAAATCACACATTAAAACCCACACACTTATAGTCAGAACCTTCAAGACCACACTCTCACCACTGGATAGGACTACCAGACAGAAAGTTAACAAAGGAACTAACAGAAGTCATGACCCAATTGGGTTTAACAGACATTTATAGAATATTCCATCCAAACACAAAAGAATATACCTTTTTCTCAGCACCACATGGTACCTTCTCTAAAATTGACCACATATTCTGCAATAAAGCAGAAACTTCAACAGATACACAAAAAATGGTATAAACCCCTGCATCTTATTAGAGCACCATACTTTGAAGTCAGAATTCAACAACACAAATTGCAGAAACCCCACATACTCATGAAAATAGAACAATGTTCAACTTCTTCACTCCATGGTAAACCAAGAAACAAATCAAAGACTTCCTAGAATTCAAAGAAAATGAAGGCACAGAATGGCCAAATTTATGGAACAATCTGAAAGTAGAAAAGTTCATAGCACTAAGTGCCCCAGGAAGAAACTGGAGAATATCCACACTAGACAATTAACAGAACACCTGAAATCTATAGAACAAAAAGAAGCAAACTTACCCAGGAGGAGTATATGCCAGGAAATAATCAAATTGATAGCTAAAATAAATAAAATAGAAACAATAGAAAGCATCAATGAAACAAAGAATTGGTTATTTTAGAAAATCAACAAAGTAAAGAAACATTTATCCAACCTGACCAAAAGGCAGAGGGAGAACCTGAAAATTAACAAAATCAGAAATGAAAAGAAGGACATAACCATAGACACTAGGGAAATCCATAAAATGATCAGGTCATACTTTGAAAGTCTGTACTCCATAAAACTGGAAAATTTAAAGGAAATAGACAATTTTATGGATAGATATCACTTACCAATCAGATAAGTAATTTAAATACACCTATAACCCTTAATGAAATAGAAGCTGTCATCAAAAGTCTCCCCCCCCCAAAAAAAAGCCCAGGGCCAGGCAGTTCTAGTGTATAATACTACCAGAAATGCAAAGAAGAGCTAATTCAAGTACTCCACAAATTGTTCCACACAATAGCAGCAGAAGGGACATGGCTAAACTCTTTTTAGGAGGCTACAATTACCTTGGTACCCAAGCCACACAAAGACACAACTAAGAAAGAGAACTAATATCCTTCATGAACATTGAAGCAAAAATACTCAACAAAATACCGACAATTCGAATCCAAGAACACATCAGAGAAATCATCCACCATGATCAAGTAGAGTTCATCCCAGGAGTTCAGGGATGGTTCAACATATAAAAATCCATCAATGTAATCCACCATATAAACAAACTGAATAAGAAAAACCACATTATCATCTCACTAGATGCTGAAAAAGCCTTTGACAAAATCCAACATCCCTGCATGATAATGGTCTTGGAGATCAGGAATAACCTGAACATACCTAAACATGATAAAAGCAATATACAGTAAACCAACAGCCAACATCAAACTAAATGGAGAGAAACTCAATGTGATTCCTCTAAAATCAGGAACAAGACAAGGCTGCCCACTCTCTCCACATCTCTTCAATATTGTAGCTGAAGTTCTAGTTAGAACAGTAAGAAAACAAAAGGAGATCAATGGGATACAAATTGGAAAGGAAGTAGTAAAACTTTCACTTTTTGCATATGATATGATAGTTTATATAAGTGACCCAAAAAATTCTACCATCGAACTCCTACAGCTGATTAACAACACCTTCAGCAAAGTGGCCAGATAAAACATGAACTCAAAAAATTCGGTATTCCTAGTATATATATAGACAGTAAATGTGCTAAGAAAGAAATCAGAGAAACATCACCATTCACAATAGCCACGAACAACATAAAATATCTTGGGGTAACTCTAACCAAACAGGTGAAAGACCTGTATGAGATGAACTTGGAGTCATTAAGGAAAGAAATTACAGAAGATATCATAAAATGGAAATATCTCCCATGCTCTTGGATAGGTAGGTTCAAAGTAGTTAAAATGGCAATCTTATCAAAAGCAATCTACAGATTCAATGTAATCTCTATCAAAATACCAGGACTATTCTTCACAGACCTCAAAAGGACAAGTACTCAACTTTGTATGGAAAAATAAAAGACCCAGGATAGCCAAAAAAAAAAAAAAACCCCTGTACAATATCAGAATCTCAGGAGGCATCACCATCCCTGACTTCAAGCTGGATTATAGAGCCATAGTCCTGAAAAAAACTTGGTATTGGCACAAAAGTAGACAGGTTGACCAATGGAATCGAATTGAAAACTCTGATGTTAACCCACACACTTATGAATACCTAATTTGACAAAAAAGCTAAAAGTATAGAATGGGAAAAAAAGCATCTTCAACATATAGTACTGGTATAACTGGATATGGACATATAGAAGATTGAAGTTAGATTCATACCTATTGCCCTGCATAAAACTTAAGTCCAAATGGATCAAAGCCTTAACATAAATCCAGCTACACTGAAACTCTTAGAAGTGAAAGTGGGAGTTACCCTTGAACTAATTGGCACAGATAAACACTTCTTGGACATAATGTTAGTAGCACAGACACTGAGATTGACAATTAATAAATTGGATCTCCTGAAACTGAGAAGCTTCTGTAAGGCAAAGGACACAGTCAACAAGACTAAACAGCAGCCCACAGAATGGGAAAAGATCTTCACCGATCCCCATCAGACAGAGGGTTGACTTCCCAAATATACAACGAACTCAACAAGCTAGTCACATAAACTCAAATAATTCAACTAAAAATTGTAGTACAAAACGAAAGAGTATTTTCAATAGAGTAATCTAAAATGGCTGAAAGATACTTAGGAAATTCCTCATCATCACTAGCCATTATGAAATGCAAATCAAAACAACTCTGACATACCATCTTACACCTGTCAGAATGGCTAAAATAAAAAAAAAACACCAATGACAGTCTATGCTGGAGAGGATGTGGAGAAAGAGGAACACTCCTCCATTGCTGGTGGGAGTGCAAAATTGTACAACCACTTTGGAAATCAGTATGGGGGTATCTCAAGAAAATGGGAATCAGTCTACCACAAGATCCAGCAATTCCACTCTTAGGCATGTACCCAAATGATGCACCTACATACAACAGGGACATCTGTTCTACTATGTTCATAGTAGCATTGTTTGTAATGGCTAGAACCAGGATGCAACCTACATGTCCCTCAAGTGAAGAATGGATACAGAAAATGTGGTAATTTACTTAATGGAATACTACTCAGTGGAAAAAAAAAAAACAATGGAATCTTGAAATTCACAGGCAAGTGGATGGACCTAGAAGGAACCATCTTAATTGAGATAATCCAGTTACAGAAAGATAAACATGGTATGTACTCACTCATATGTGTGTATTAGACATAGAGGAAAGGATTACTAGCCTACAATCCACATCTCAGAGAAGCTAGGAAACAAGGAGGAGTATAAGAGCGGCATAATGGTCCCCCAGTGATGTGGAAGGGACAAGAGCCTCTGAACAAATGAGGAGCAAGGGTGGAGTGGAAGGGAAGTAGGATAAAGAGGAGGGGAGAAGAGGAGGGGGAGGAGAATATGAGGAATCAGGAAGATTGAGTGGGGATAGGAATAGAGGAGAGAAAGAAAAGAGACACATCAATAAAGGGAGCCACCTTAGGTTTAAAGAAAAATCTGGCACTAGGGAATTGTATAGAGATCCACAATGTTGACCCCAACTATGAATCTAAGCAATAGTGGAGAGGCTACCTTAAATGCCCTTCCCCTATAATGAAAATGATAACTACCTTAAATACCATCCTAGAGCCTTCATTCTGTAGGTGATGAAAGCAGATGCAGAAATCCACAGCCAAGACCTGAGCCAAACTCCTGTAATCCAGTTTCAGCCAGGGAGGAGTTACAAAGAAAGGGGTAAAGACCACACTGGGAAAACCCACAGAAACAGCTGACCTGAGCAAGTAGGAACTCATGGACCCCAGTCTGACAACTGGGGAACCAATATAGGACCAAACCAGGACCCCTGCAAGTGGTGTCAGCTAGGTTCACTGGGCAGTCTATGGGGCCTCTGGCAGTGGAACCAGGATGTATCCCTAGTGAATGAAGGGGGCCCATTTCCCGTGGAGGGATACTCTCTTAGCCTAGATACATAGGGGAGGGCCTAAGCCGTGTCCCAAATGACTTGACAGATTTTGATCCCTCATGGAAGGCCTTACCCTCCCTGGGGAGTGGTTGGGGGGATGGGATGGGGGTTAGTGGGGGGGCATGTTAGGATGGGAGAGAGAGGGAACTGGGATTGGCATGTAAAATAAGATTATATCTAAATTAAATGAAATCTATTTAAAATGTTCAAACTAAGTATTATTATAGTAATGATAGAAAACAACAACACCAAAAACAGCAAGGATACACATCACCACAGGTTGATGGATAGAAAAAGATACTCCAAGCACTTGGGCCTAAGAAGCAAAACATTTTAAACCTGACAAAATAGACTTCAAAGCAAAGCTAATCAGTATACTCATCAAGGAAAATAGTCCACCAAGTGGCTATTGCAATTATAAATATCTGTACAACAAACACAATTTCACCCAACTTCATAAAAGAAGCACTACTACAGCGTAGATCAAGTATTGACACTCAGACAGTGAGAGTGGGTGACTTTAATATCCCATTCTCACCAAGATACAAGTCATCCAGACAAAAAATAGAGAAATGCTGAGCTTAAATGATAATCCTGAACCAAATATATATAACTGATATTACAGAACACTTAACCTAAACACAAAAGAATATACAGTACTTCTCAGTTCGTCATGGAACTTTCTCCAAAATTTATCACACACTTAGAAAGCCAGTCTCAAGAGATACAAAAAAAAAAAAAATACAAATACCATCCCTTATCTGAAGCCAGTCTTATTCTAATAGCCAACCAAGGTAACAACATTATTCACAAATAAAATTAAAGACTGATATCCCAGGGCTGGAGAGATGGATCAGTGGTTAAGAGCACTGGCTGCTCTTCCAGGGAGTTCAATTCCCAGCACCCACAAGGTGGCTCACAACCGTCTATAATGAGATCTAGTGCCCTCTTCTGGCCTGCAGGTGTACACACATGGCATTGTATACATAATAAATAAATCTTAAAAAAAGACTGATACCCTCAATGAACTAGAAGCAAACATTTTCAATAAAATACTAGCAAATATAATAGAAGCACACATCAAAAATATAATTCACCATAATCAAATTGTATTTATCTCAGAATTATAGGTTTAGCTCCACATATATAAATCAGTAAATATAGTAAATGATACAAATTGGCTCAAAAACAAAAAAGACATGATAATTTCAATAGTTGCTTTGATAATGTTCATTATACTTTCATGGGAAAAGCCCCAGGGAAAGTAGGTCTAAAGGGAACATACCCCAACATAATAAAGTCTATATGTTACAAATCCACAGTCAATATTATCCTAAATGCATAAAACTTGATGTTTGTTACCAAAATCAGGTTGTTCACTAGCTCCACTCCTTTTCAATACAGTGCTAGAAGCAGTATGTTGTGCAATAAACTAAGAGAAGAAAATTACAAGAATACAAATACAAAAAGAAGTTGTCTTATCCCTATATATAGGTCGATGTGACAGTATATGTAAGAAATCCCCAAAATTGCTTCAATAAATTCCTACAAATATTAAACAATTCAGCAATACAGAAGGGTACAATATCAACTTGCAAAAGCCAGTAGATTTCTATGCATCAAAATAAAATACTCTGAGAAATCAAAGATGGACACAGAGCCACTTGCAATAGCTTCAAAGACAAAACAGTGATGGGCAAATTCCCTTTCACAATAGCATCAAAGACAACAAAATATTGAGGAATAAACCTATCCTAGGAGGTGAGAGACAATGAACATTTCATGTCTATGAAGAAAGAGATTAAGAAAGAGACAAAAAATAGAAAGCAATACTGTTAAGGGACTGATACAGCTAGTATTTTGAAAATGAGTTTCATACAAGGAGAAATTTAGAGATACAACTTAATGTCAATCAAAATACACAAAACATTTTTGACAGAAATAGAAAGGTATCCTCAAGTTTATAGAAAACCAAAGAGATCTTGGCTAACCAAAGGCATCCTGAGCTAAAAGAATACTGGAAAGATTGCTCTTCCAGACTTCAATGTATTTTAAAGTACGTGTGTGTGCGCGCGCGCGCGCGCGCGCGCGCGCACGCGCGCACATGTGTGTGTTTGTGTGTGTGTGTGTGTGTGTGTGTGTGTGTCTGTGTGTGTGTGTGTGTGTGTAAAACAGCATGGTTTTGAACAAAAACAGACCAGTGGAATAAGAAAGAAAACACCACATGTCACCACAGTCATGTGATAGTAGCCAAAGGGGAAAAATGACCACACTGGAGCAAAGAAAGAATCTTCAATTCATAGAATAAAATTAGACCTGTGTTATCAACTTGAACAAAATTAGACCCAAGTGGATCAAAGACCTCAACTGAAATCTGAATACTAAAGCTGCCAGAAGAAAACATAGTCAGTGTCCTACAGGTGTCCTACAGGACAAAGGTATAGGAAAGGACTTTCTGAACAATGGACAGGCTTCCATTTGCCTAGTTATTAAGGACAACAAATGACAATTAGGACCTTTTAATACTAACAATCTTCTGTACAGGTAAGGAAATAGTCAATCAAGTGAAAAAGAAATCCAAAGAATGGGAGTTTTAACTGGTTGTATATCTGACAGAGGATTAGTGGAAGTCTGTTCATCATTTCTGTAGGAAGCCACCCAGGCTGAGCTCCTGGTCTTTTGTGGTAGGCTAGAAACCAGTTCCAGGAGCATGGTCCAAGCTATGTAAGTAATGTGAAATAGGCAATGCAGGCCAGACTCTCGGTGCAGTAGCTTCTTCTAGGGCATAGGAAGGCCAAAACTAGTGAGGTCAGTACCCCCTTCTTGCTGCAGAAGCACATGCAACTGGGATCCTAGAATAGGCTAGACAAAAATTATTGCATTTAAAGTAAATGTTTTTAAAGTGATATATATGTTGTATTTGTGAATGTGTGTATGGTGTGTATGTGTGTAGAAGCTACATATATTTGTACTTATAAATTATAAGTGAATCAAATCTGCAATCTAGAATATGAAAATTTTTGATATTTACAAAAAATAAAAGGATAAAATAGTGATTTAAAAAATTTAAAAAATTTAAAAAATTTATTCTTTTTCAAGACAAAAATTATTTTTAATATCTTTTAAAATTAATTTTTATTGAAATTAAAAGCAATCTCATTTTACACACCATTACCAGTTCCTTCCCCCTCCCATCCTCCTGTTTCCCTACCTTCTCCCCATCCCACCCACCATCCACTCCTCAGGGAGGGTAAAGCCTCCCATGGTGGATAATCAAAGTCTGTCACATCATTTGGGGCAGGGCCTAGGCCCTCCCTGGTGTGTCTACACTGAGAGAGTATCCCTCTAAAAAGAATGTGCTCACAAAGCCCATTCTTACCCTGGGGATAAATACTGGTTCCATTGCCAGCCAGCCTATAGAATGCCCAAGCCCTCTATTTCTTCAAGCTATTATTCATGTGTATTTAACACCAATATCTGAAAATTCATATTTTTTGCTTCTTTTTTTTTAAGAAATTAGAAACAAGCTAGTTTTACCTGTCAATCAAATATCACATATCAACTCCATATCACATCCCCTTTCTGCTCCTCAGGGAGGGTGAGGTATTCATGGGGGGAATTTCAAAGTCTGTCATATAATTTGGAGCAGGGCCTAGGCCCTCCCTTATGTGTCTAGGCTGAGGCAATATCCCTCTATGTGGAATGGGCTCCCAAAATCCATTCATGTACTAAGGATGAATTCAATACCAGAGGCCCCATAGATTGTCCAGGACTCCTCACAGACACCTGCATTCAGGGGGTCTGCATCAGTCCTAAGCTGGTTCCCCAGCTATCAGGCTGGGGTCTATGAGCGTCCCCTTGTTCAGGTCAGCTGTTTCTGTGGGTTTCTCCAGCCTGGTCTTGACCCATTTGCTTATCACTCCGCCCTCTCTACACTGGATTCCAGGAGTTCAGTTCACTCTTTAGCAGTGAGTGACTGTTTTTGCTTCCATCAGTTACTGGATGAAGACTCTAGGATGGCATATGAGATAGTCATCAATCTCATTATCATTATCAGGGAAGGTCATTTAAGGTAGACTCTCCACCATTGCTTAGATTGTTAGTTGGGGTCATCCTTGTAAGTCTCTGGATATTTCCCTAGTGCCTGATTTCTCTTTAAACATATAATGGCTCTCTCTATTAAGGTATCTCTCTTTTTTTTTAAACGAAACTTTCATTTTTTCATTATAAAAGACAATTTCTACAATAACCTGTAGACCCTCTATTTTTTGTTTTTGCTTTTTTATTAGAAAGAAAATTATTTTAAATGTCAATCCCAAGTCCCTCTCCCTCCTTCCTCCCCTGCCTCCCCCAACTAATGACCTAACCATCCTATACCCTTTCTGCTTCTTAGGAAGGGTGAGGCCTCCCATAGGGGTTCTTCAAAGTCTGTCATATTCTTTGGGATATGGCTAGGCCAACCTCCTTGTGTCTAGGCTCAGGGAGTATGCCTCCATGTGGGATGGGCTCCTAAAGTCCATTCCTGTGGTATCGATAAGTACTGATCTACTACAAGAGGCCCCATAGTTTTCCAAGGTTTCCTCTTTGATACACACATACAGGGGTCTATATCAGTCACAGGCTGGTTACCCAGCTATCAGTCTGGGGACCAAGAGTTTTCCTTAGTTCAGGTTAGCTGTTTCTGTGGGTTTCACCAGCCTTGTATGGACCCTTTTGCTCATCAGTCCTCCTTTTCTGCATCTGGATTTCAGTTCAGTTCCAGGTTTAGCTGTGGATGTCTGCTTCTACTTCCACCAGCTCCTGGATGAAGGCTATATGATGGCATATGAATTAGTCATCAACCTCATTATCAGAAGAGGGCATTTAAAGTAGTCTCTCCTCTGTTGCTTAGATTGTTAGTTTGTGTCATCTTTATAGCTCTCCAGATATTTCCCTATTGCCTGATTTCTCTTTAAATCTATAATGTCTCCCTCTATTATAGTATCTCTTATCTTGCTCTCATCTGTTCTTCCCCTAACTCAACCTCCCTGTCCCATCATGTCTTCCTCACCCCTCCTCTTCCCCCTTACTCATTTTCCTAGTTCCCTCCCCAATCCCCCATGCTCCCAATTTGCTCAGGAGAACTTGTACCTTTCCATTTCTCCAGGGGACCAAGTATGTCTCTCTTAGGGTCCTCCTTGTTTACCAGCCTCTCCCGCAGCCTGAGCAGCAGGCTGGCAATCCTTTACTATATGTCTAAAATCCACTTATGAGTGAGTACATATAATGCCTGTCTTTTTGTGACTGGGTTACCTCACTCAGAATGGTTTCTTCTAGTTCCATCCATTTGCCTGCAAATTTCAAGATTCCATTGCCTTTTTTTCCCTGCCAAGTAGTACTCCATTGTGTAAATGTACCACATTTTCTCTATCCATTCTTCAGTTGAGGGCCATCTAGGTTGTTTCCAGGTTCTGGCTATTACAAATAATGCTGCTATGAACATCATTGAACAGATGTCCTTGTTGCATGAATGTGCTTCTTTTGGGTATATGCCTAAGAGTGGAATTGCTGGATCTTGTGGCAGACTGATTCCCATTTTCCTGAGGAATCACCATACAGATTTCTAAAGTGGCTGTACAAGTTGGAACTCCCACCAGAAGTGGAGGAGTGTTCCCCTTTCTCCACAACCTCTTCTGTCCAGCATAAACTGTCATTGGTGTTTTTGATTTTAGTCATTCTGACAGGTGTAACAGGGTATCTCAGAGTTTTTTGATTTGCATTTTCCTGATGGCTAAGGATGCTGAACACTTTCTTATGTGTCTTTCAGCCATTTTAGATTCCTCTATTGAGAATTATCTATTTAGTTCTGTACCCCACTTTTTAATTGGAATTTTTGGTGTTTTTTAGACTATCTTCTTCAGTTCTTTGTAAATTTTGGAGATCAGCCATCTGTTGGATGTGGGGTTGGTAAATATCTTTTCACAGTCTGTGGGCTGTCATTTTGCCTTGTTGACTGTGTCCTTTGCCTTACAGAAGCTTCTCAATTTCAGGAGGTCCTATTTATTAATTGTTTATCTCAATGCCTGTGCTGCTGGTGTAATGTTGAGGAATTGGTCTTCTGTACCAATTAATTCAAGGGTATTACCTACTTTCTCTTCTAATAATTTCAGTGTGGCTGGGTTTATGTAGAGGTCTTTGCATTTGGACTCAAGTTTTGTGCATGGCAATAGACATGGATCTATCTGTAGTCTTCTACATGCCAGCATCCAGTTATGCCAGCACCATGTGTTGAAGATCCTTTCTTTATTCCATTGTATAGCTTTGGCTTCTTTATCAAATTCAGGCATTCATAGGTGTGCGTGTTAATATCAGGGTTGTCAACTGGATTCCATTGGTCTACCTGACTATTTTTGTGCCAATACCAAGCTGTTTTCAGGACTATAGCTCAATAATAGAGCTTGAAATCAGGGATGGTGATGCCTCCAGAAGTAACTTTACTGTACAGGGTTGTTTTGGCTATCCTGGATCTTTCGTTTTTCCATATAAAGTTGAGAATTGTTTTTTCAAGTTCTGTGAAGAATTGTGCTGGGATTTTGATGGGGATTGCATTGCATCAGTATACTGCTTTTGGTAAGATTGCCATTTTTAATATGTTGATCCTACCTATCCAAGATCATGGGAGATATTTCCATTTTCTGGTATCTTCTTCAATTTCTTTCTTTAAAGATTCAACATTCTTCTTATACATGTCTTTCACTTGTTTGGTTAGCATTCTCCCAATGTATTGTCTGTTGTTTGTGGCAATTGGGTGATGTTTCTCTGGTTTCTTTCATAGCCTATTTATCATCTGTATTCAGTATCATCTGATTTTTTTGAGTTAATCTTGTATCCTGCAACTTTGATCAAGGTGTTTATCAGCTGTAGGAGTTTCCTGGTATAATTCTTTGGGTCACTTATGTAAACTATCATATCATGTTGAGAGATCTAATAGGACGCTTAAGGAGATGCTCCATATGAAAGCTGGTAAGTCAAAAAACCCCAAACATAGGTTACATAATGCTTTATTGACACTAAATTTTTTTAATGCCAATGACAAAGAACAAACAGCTTCGAAAAGACACTGGACTATGGAAAAAAACTACTAAACTGAATCAACCAATGTACTTCAAATATGTACTGACCTTGGTGTAAAAACCTGGATATGTGTTACATTGGGGTAGGGATTTTATATTTGTTTCCAAAGGAGAAGATAAACTTTAGATGCCATCAAAACTGATCAAGATTCGAGTTGAAAATGTCAACCCTCTGGACAAGGATGACTGACAGGTATTTACTGAGGTATATCTCATATACTAAATGAAAGCCTCCCAAAAGAATGGGAAATGCTTTGTTTTTATCTTCACAGAAAAATCTCACCTCCAAAAGTCAAAGGAGACTACATGGATAGATACTTAAAGAAAAGAAGATAGCTGTAACCATCAAACAAAAGGAACATGCCATATGGTAAACTTTACAGCTGTCTCTCAAATAACTCTATTTTTCTTCATTTCCTAGTCCCTATTTGATTAAACCACTGCAGGACTTAGAGTCAGATGTGGCTTTCCTCCCCTAACATCCAAACATGTTGTTTAACTAAATTTTAGAGTTTCTGTATTATAGCAGAAGCCAACTGATGTAATACAGAATAAATAAAGAATTTGAGGACTATCTTTTGTCTTTTCTTGGCTCTTTCTTTCAAGGCCTATACCCTCTCATAATTGTCGTTTTCCCATGGTTGCTTTTCCCAGTACACATACATGTGCAAGCAAACATTTCCCTGCTGACACTTATGTCTGAGTCCCATACAGCCAATAAAGACCCACCTGATGACAATCCCTGGATGCTCCAGAGAAGGAATTGGGCCATACATCTTTGACTACACTGGATCCAACTTACTCTGTTTCAACTGACACTCTGGCCAGAGCTTCAAATACTGACTTCAATCAAGTTGAGGATTTCAACCTAGATCTTCAATTAAGCAAATTCCATCTAACATGGACTGGAGATTACCCATTAGAGACTTTTCCTATACTAACATTTTTTCCCCCCGCAGGACCCCTCAAGGCTACCATCGTGCCATTTCAGCAGGAAGTAAATTAAAAAATGCTATGCCCCTGTTCCCCATTATTGTTTCTTAGGGTAATATAAGCCTAGTTAAGAATAACTTTCTTATTGTTTAGAGTTAGGATTGGAAGGAGGTGTTCAAGTTAGATACCCTTTCCACATGACTTTAGGGCTTAGCCAGAATAGACATAGTTAGGATGTACAATAGCAGATTATGGTATCTTCTTGTATTTCACCTTTATAATATTTAATTTTGGATGTTTTACACTATTAAGTTTTAATCCTCTTTTAGACTAAAAGGGGAATTGTAGGGAGGCACTGTAGCCCCGCCTCCTAGTAGCCCCTACAGATGTGCCTGACCACTCCTATGAGGGCGTGGTCAGGGGAGGGCGAAGATGATGCGGAGGCAATTTTTAAGATGCCACGAACATGTGGAGGCCCCTTCTCTCTGGCCACGCTACCTTGTCGCCTCTGGGCACGCTCTGGCTTACATTTGGGCTGGTGTGTATCTGAATAAAGAAATCTTAACATTACCACCTATGGATCATCTTTGAGTACGCAATAATATCATCTGCAAATAGTGAAAGTTTGACTTCTTCTTTTCCAATTTGTATCTCTTGATCTCCTTTTGTTGTCTCATATCTCTAGCTAGAACTGCAAATACAATATTGAGAGAGTGGACAGCCTTGTGATATTTCTGATTTTAGAGGAAACACATTGTGTTTCTTTCCAATTAGTTTTATGTTGGCTGTTGATTTGCTTTATATTGCTTTTATTATGTTTAGGTATATTCCTGTTAACCCTAATCTCTCTATGACCTTCTTCATGAAGGGGTATTGGATTTTGTTAAAGGTTTGTTCAGCATCTAGTGAGATGATCATGTGATTTTTCTTTCTCAGTCTGTTTATATGGTGGATTACATTGATGGATTTTCATATGTTGTACAATATCTGCATCCCTGGCATGAAGCCACTTGATCATGGTGTATGAGTTTTCTAATTTGTTCTTGTATCCTATTTGTCAGTATTTTATTAAGTATTTTCCAACCAAATTTCATGAAGGATATTGGTCTGTAGTCCTCTTTCTTAGTTGTGTTTTTGTGTAGATAGGGTACCAAGGTAATTGTAGTCTCATAAAAAGAGTTTGGCAATGACACTTCATCTGTAATGTGTGGAATACTTTGAGAAGAATTGGTATTAGCTTTTCTTTGTATTTCTGGTAGAATTCTGCATTGAAGACATCTGGCCCTGGGCTTTTTTTGGGGGGCAGGAGACTTTTGATGACTGCTTCTATTTCATTCAGGGTTATATGTCTATTTAAGTTGCTTATCTGTCCTTGATTTAATTTTGATAAGTGATTATCTATCCATAAAATTGTCCATTTCCTTTAAATTTTCCAAATTTCTGGTACAGGTTTTCAAAGTAAGACCTGATGATTCTCTGGATTTCCCTAATGTCTGTTGTTATGTGCCCCCTTTCACTTCTGATATTTTAATTTGCATTTTCATTCCTGTCATTTGGTAAGTTTGGATAAAGTTTTGTCTATCTTGCTTATTTTCTCGAAGTACCAACTCTTCCTTACATTGATTCTTTGTATTGTTTTACTAGTTTCTACTTTGTTGATTTCAGCCCTCTAATTTCATTCTTTCCTGGCATCTACTCCTCTGTGGTGATTTTGCTTCTTTTTGTTCTAGAGCTTTCAAGTGTTCTGTTAATTCTCTAGTGTGACTATTCTTCATTTTCTTCATATTGGCATTTAGTGCTATTAACGTTCCTCTTAGCACTGCTTTCAATGTATCCCATATGTTTGGGTATGTTGTGTCTTCATTCTCATTGAAATCTAGGAACTCTTTAATTTCTTCCTTGATCCAGGAATGGTGCAATTGCACATTGTTCACTTTCCATGAGTTTGTAGGTTTTCTGCAATTTGTGTTGTTTTGAATTCTAAATTTAAAGCATGGTGATCTAATAAGATGTAAGGGGTAATTCCAATTTTTTGGTACCTATTGATGCTTTCTCTATTGCCAAATATGTGGTTGATTTTAGAGAACATTCCATAAGGGGCTGAGATGAAGGTATATTCTTTTGTGTTTGGATGGAATGTTCTATAGATATCTGTTAAAACCAATTGGGTCATAACTTCTGTTAGTTCCTTTATTTCTTTGTTAAGTTTCTGTCTGGTGGTGCTGTCTAGTGGTGATAGTGGGGTGTTGAAGTCTCCCACTATAAGTGTATGTGTGTGAGGTTTTATGTGTAATTTGAGTTTTAGTAATGCTTCTTTTAGGAATGTGGATATCTTTGTATTGGGTCATAGATGTTCAGAATTGAGACTTCATCTTGTTGGATTTCTCCTGTGATGTGTATGAAATGAACTTCTTCCTGTCTTTTGACTGATTTTAGTTAAAAGTCTAATTTTTAGATATTAGGATTGTTACACCTACTTGTTCTTTAGTCAATTTGGTTGGAAAATCTTTTCTCAAACCTTAACTCTGAGGCAATGTCCATCTTTGAAGTTGAGGTCTGTTTCTTGCATGCAGCAGAAGGAAGGATTCTGTCTTCATATCCTTTCTCTTACCCTGTGTCTTTTTATAGGCAAGTTAAGAACATTAATATTGAGGTATTCTTGTTTGTTTTGGATTTGTTTTTGGTGGTGGTCTTCTGTGTGGATTTCCACCTTTGTTTTTCTTTTGGCTGTTGGTAAAGTGGGATGGTCTGCCTATATATATATATATATATATATATATATATATATATATATATATATATGTGTGTGGTTAATTTCCTTGGGTTGGAGTTTTCCTTCCAGAACTTTCTGTAAGGCTGGATTAGTAGATATGCACTTTTTAAAATCTGGCTGTGTTGTGGAATATCTTGTTTTCTCCATCTATATTGATTAAAAGCTTTTCTGGGTATAGTAGTCTGGGCTGGCATCCGAGGTCTCTTTGTGTTGTTAAAATATCTATCCAGAACTTTTGGCTTTTAGAGTATCCATGGAGAAGTCAGGTGTAATTCTGATAGGTTTGACTTTATATATTGCTTGTTCTTTTCCGTTACTGCTCTTAATATTCTTTCTTTATTCTGTATGCATGGGATTTTCATTATTCTGTCTTGTGGGGCCCTTTTTTTCTGTTCTATTTGGTATTCTGTAAGCTTCTTGTACATTCATTGGCATGTCTTTCTTTAAGTTGGGAAAGTTTTCTTCTATGATTTTGTTGAATATGTTTTCTGCACCTGTGAGGTGGGTTTCTTCACCTTCTTCTATACCTATTATTCTTAGGTTTGGTCTTTTCACAGTGTCCCAAATTTTCTGGGTATTTTTTTGTTAGGGATTTGTTGGACTTAACATTTTCTTTAGTTGGTGAATCTATTTCTTGTAGTGTATCTTCAATGCCTGAGATTCTTTCTTACATCTCTTGTATTCTGTTGGTTATGCTTGCATCTATAGTTCTTGATAATTTACATAGCTTTTCTATTTTTAGCATTCCCTCAGTTTGTCTATATATCAGTTTTCCAGTCTTGAACTGTTTGAAGTGTTTCCTTCATCTATTTGATTGTTTTCACTTGGCTTTACTTGCTTTTTTAAAGAGATTTGTTGAAATCTTGTTGTTTTTGGTTTGATTTTTCTTCCATTTCTTCAAGGGAATTTTTTCATATCCTCTTTGAGAGCCTCTATCATTTTCATGAAGTTTTTTTTCTTTGTTTTCCAAGACAGGTTTTCTCTGTGGCTTTGGAAACTGTCCTGGAACTAGCTCTTGTAGACCAGGCCATGAAGTTGTTTTTAAGGTCATTCTCTTCTGCGTCATCTGCATTGGGAAGTTCAGGTTTTGCTGGTTTAGAATCCCCAAAGTCTGGTGGTGTAATATTGGTTTTTCTGTTGTTGAATGTATTTTTATATTGTCATCTCCCCGTCCCTTCTTCCAGTTAGGGCAGTTAGGGTCTCTTCTTCTCCTTGTTGTTTCAAGTCCAAAGTTCTCTTCAGATGGATGCAAACAGGTCCAATATTTTGATGGCTCTCCTCTTCCTGTGAATGGAGGCAGGTCTCCTCCCATGGGTATAGCCAGTCCTAGGATGCTGGCAGACTCTGGATGGGCTGGTTTGCCTAGATGGGCTCCCTGTGCCCAGGCCCCAAGTCTCAGGAGGCTCCAAGTAGGAAGGTGGGCCACAAACAGGCCCAAACTTATCTCCTCCCATGGGTGGAGGCAGGACCAGCACCTTTATGCTGGAAGACTCTGGATGGGTTGATCTGCCAGGACAGATTTCCCCTTGCATAGTTTCTATGCCTCAGGAGGGTTGGTGCAGGGCAACTCAAAATTAATTTTTGTAATATTTCATTTTATGATCGGTGAAAGATACTACCATTATTTAATTATTTATCTTAATCAAATAGTAGGGAAGTTAATTCACATTAACAATAATTACCCCTTTACAACTATTTGAAAATGTGTTGTTTTCCATAGGATATAGTGGGGTACATGAGATTCATTCCTTGTCACTCAGAAGGTTTTGTTTTGTTTTGTAACTTCTCTATTGACTCTTTGGGAATTTCACATCATGTACCCCAATTCTTTGCACACCCAAGTCCCCCCACATATGGAAATAAATAAACAATAAGTAAACAAGCAAGGAAGCAAAAACAAAACCAAAGACAAAACAACAGCAAAGAATCCCCCAAACCAAACCAAAACAAAACCACTGCAGAAAAATCTCTTTACTTCTCCTTCTTTCCTGCTTCTCCAGCACCGCTTCATTCATCCTGGTGACAATGGCAGCCTTGGTGTGCCATGTAATGTACCTCTCTGTCATCTACACTGACATGTACAAACTTGCACAGACACACAAACATATACGTAAGAAGAAAGACAAATGCATAAAATAAGACTTCAGTGTTTCTCTTTCACTTCCCTTTACCCCTAGGAATTTCTCAATGACAAATTTTGCACATGTTTGAAAACTACTGACTGTGCTGGTCTGTGATGGTGCAAAACCTTAATGCCAGCACTAGGGAGGCTGAAGCAGGTGGATCTCCGTGAGTTCAAGGCCAGCCTGGTCTACAAAGTGAGTTCCAGGACAGGCTCCAGAGCTACACAGAGAAACCCTGTTTCAAAAAACAACAAAGAAAACAAAACAACTCCACCCCCCAAAAAACAAACAGAAAACTTATGAGTGGCTAGGCTGCAGCCATGCAAGAATGAGGCCATATAAGGATGTAAGACCCCAGAAGCTGGAAGTAAGAATTGTGAGTTGCCTTATGTGCATACTGGGAATTGAGCTTGGATCATCTGCAAGAGCAGAATGTGCTCTCAAACACTGGGCAATTGCTCTTGCCTCAGAACTCTAAAGTTTTAAGGAAACAAATCAAAGTGCTTCCTAGGAAATAAATATCTTCTGAGCTCTTGTATCCTTTGCTAAACATACTGTCCTTTGGGACATTTTATGCTACATGCTTTGGCAATGGAATTTGAGATGGCCCAGGCTCTTATTTTTTGAAAATACATTGCTCCATGAGCCACTTTTAAATTCAACATAGAATATTAAGTCACATTTAATTCCTTGTCTTTAAACTTCCTTTCTATCTGTGGGAAAATGGAACCAAGCTTTGTCAGGACATTCCTGCTATCCCCATACATCTTCCACTTTACAGCCTACCTCATACATACAGCCTTTCTGTTAAAAAAATCCCCAAGGAATGGCAAACATTCCTGAGCTTCCTACTTCATCTTCACCACAGTCATTTTTTCATCAGGGTCTTTTCTTTACCCCCAAATATACTAGAATAACAATTCCCAATAAAGCAAACTTCCAGATGCCTATCTCTAACTTCTTTTCTTGGAGATTAATGTAGTTTAACCATTGCTGAATTTTTAAATGGTAAAATAGAAATTAGGACAAAGTTGTACAAATTCCAAATAATTCTTTAATTGCCAACTATCATATGGCTTCCTTAGCCTTAGGGAGAAATTTGTTTGTATTAATTATATTGTTGCATACATGAAAAAGAAGGCATGGATTTGACTGATGTCTTATCACAAGGACATGAATCTGGTGTTTCATGATAGTCCTTCATAGGCATTATGTATGCTCTTACCATCAAGGCTGATGTCTGATTCATGGAACCCACCTGATGGAAGAAGAGACCCTCCATGCTTTCCTCTGATGACCACATGAGCACTCCGGCATGTGTGCATACACACATGTGTATATACAAGGTAAGAAACAAATAAATAAATGCAAGATTTTAAAAGAAGCAGTATTTGTGTTTGTTCTTGACATAATATAGTTAAGGTAGATGAGAAATGGCAAGAGTATGAAGAAGTGCTTCTGTGAATGTGTCCAGAATTATCACAAGAAAAGGACAAATGAGAAGTCTTATATAAATGTGAGACACTTTTCTGAAGTTGTTCCTAGAACTGAAGCCAAACACAGAGAAGATTTAGTGTCTCCAGTGGGAAAGAAGCAGTTGTGGACACAATTACTTGTATGTCTGCTGTTTTGCTTTGTGTTTTTGTTGTTTCTTTATATTAATTTAGATTCTGAGAAGAATCAATGCTTGTTTTTAAGGGTACAGTCCCTCATTCCAGCTGTGCTAAAAACAAGTCACATATTTGCCATTTCATAAATATTAACAAGAAGAATGGTGTTGGTACCAAATTCCTCATTTTAAAAAGGTGAGAATAATGAGAAATTTATAAGTAATAAATGTTTTAAAACTTTAAAATCTGTGCAACAGACATATTTTGGAGACACACTGAATTATCAGAGAATCTTAGAAATATTAAATGAATGATTTTGAGATACAACTATGTTCTATTTTTAATTTAAGCATCTTGAGTAGTGCTAAGGAAATACAAAAATGAAGGCACAAATATGCATTTTTCTTAATGTCACAATTTGAAATTTTTCATGGTGCACTTAATTGAGTCATAAATAAACATTATACTTGTAAATATTATATTTTCTAAATTTTTGTTACACTTCCTGGTTCTAGTGCATGTGTCATAGAAATGATTGATCTAAATATAGACATGGGAAATGTGTTATTAAAATGAAGGGAGACTTTTAGCTGCATATGGTGAACAGTATATTAATAATTGTATTAATAATTGCTGAAGAATAAAAAATAAATTTGCAATATATTTTAAAATCATAAGAAACTATTTTCACTGTGTATTTCAGATAAAGGAAAATATATTTAAACTGAAACATTTAATGCTCTCTGGATTCTGGAATCCTGAATAACATATTTGACATGTAATAAATGTCTACATTTACTCCCCTATACAATTAAGAATTATCAGAGAGACTGCTGTCTGGGAAGCCAGCAAGGGACTGATCCAGATCGCTAAACATGGATGTCAATGAGGGGGCCTCCGCACTCTATGGGGCCCCTGGTAGTGGATCAGTATTTTTCCCTGGTGTAAGAAGGGACTTTGAGAGACCATCCCACATGAAGGAATGCTCTCTTGGCCTGGACACATGGGGGAGAGCCCAGGCCCGGCCCAAGATGATATGGTGAACTTTGGGGATCCCCCATGGAGGGTCCTACCCTCCCTGGGGAACGGAGGGGGGATGGGGTGGGGAGCTAGTGGGGGGCTGGGGGAGGGGAGGGGAGGGAGAAGGGATTAATATGTGAAGTAAGCTTGTTCTTAATTTGAACTAATAAAATAAATAAATAAATAAATAAATAAATAAATAAATAAATAAATATAGAAAAAAAGAATCATCAGAGAGGCTTCCTCCTGCAGCAGATGGAAGCAGGTGCTGAGGCTCACAGCCACACACTATGCAGAGACAGTCTAAGTTGGAGGTCTCCATCAGATCCCTCTCCTCTGAAGTGAAGCCTTCAAAAGAGGGTGAGGAAATATTGTAAGGGTTAGATGGAATGAAGGACACCAAGAGAACATGGCCTTCCAAATCAACTAAGCAGGGCTCTCATGGACACAGGCTGTTAGCCTGGGTGTTTTTGTGGGCCCTAACAGCAAGAACAATTATATCTCTCTTTTGCTTACTTTTGGGACTCTCTTCCTCCTATTGGTTTGTCTTTTACAGCCTCAATATGAGGGCTTAACTTATGTCCTATTTGGCTGTTGTCTCTTGGAAACTTGCTCTTTTCTGAAGAGAAAATGGAAGAGGAGTGGCTCTGGGGAAGAGGGGTAGTAGAGAGTAGCTGGAGGTGGGGAAGGAAGGGAAACTCTGATTGGGATGTAGTGTATGAGAGAAGAATCTGTTTTCAATTAAAAAAAGAGAGAATCTAAAGCCAATCTCAAAGTAATTTAAACGCCTCCCAGTTACCCTGGTTTGTTCAAAGCAAAAGTAACATTTCATTCATCTTTCCAAAGTGAGTATTCCATGCAGTCCTGGACAGGTAATGCTTTAGATAGGGGGTTAATAAAATGAGGCACTTTCCTTCTAAAGAGATAGCAGATGTAAAGATATTTTTAAAACATTGAGAATTTCTGAAAGAAAAAACGTAATAAAACATAAGATATAAGAATATATATAATAAAATAATGCAACTCAGATATTTTGGGAGGTAGAAGCTTTATATGAAAATAGGGTAGTAACCACATTAAGTTGAGATAGACTTATGGAGATAATGGCCATTCATAACTGAGGTTACTTGTTTATTAGAGCCAGAAGCAGAATAAATTCAATATCTGGTAAAGATAAGGGAGACATCAAATCACTAAAATAACATAAATAAGTAGTGACTAAAGCCCCTACTGAATGTCAATGTCTTTTAAAGAAAATTTGAAAGTTAAAATTATTAATTACTTTTTACACAATGATACATGGTTAGTAGATTTGCAAAGCAAATGTGCTAATATTGCATAGTCTTTACTTTGACCTGACGGTTTGGAGCAGTTTTAATGTATTTCTTATTGATAGTGGCAGTAACATTGATTTAACATGTTTATTAAGGTGAAACTTTCCCTATTCACATGGCAGGAAGTATTTGAAGATACATTTTTGAAATGATTTTCACCTTAAGACATTTATATTAAGTCTAATTATTTTGGATTCATTTGCTATGTATTTTTAATGCACAATTATTTATCTTTTACTTCAGAAATATTATTAAACTGTTATTTCTTTAGAAAATGTGATGAAAAATGAGATGAATTGCTGGACAGTGCGGAAATATGACTCACTTCTATTATATGAGAAACAAACCCTGCCACGTGTTGTGAATTTATCTCTGCATAATGCACCATTTTTTTATTTTCTCCCATGTTGCAGAAGCAACACATCAGGAGTCATGCCTGGCACTCATTTACATGCAACCTCAGTCACACTGCATGTTACAAATATCTGGAAGCTGTGTGATTAGTTAACATCTTGTGCATAACCCTTAAAATTATAGCAAGTTCTCAGGAGATAATTAGTCTATCCTGTTTCTATAATAAAATGAACTATGTTTTAGCAATGACTCTCAGGAATAGCAGCAAGAAAAATGATTTTAAGCCAGATAAATTTAAGAGCCTCAGAAAAAAGATGGAAAAAGAATCTTATTATAATAGAATACATATACATATATATTGGTTTTGCTGGTACAAATGGACTCTACAGCTTAGAGAAGTTAGAGCATGGAAAATTGAGCCTGCCTCCCAGATGAGTGTCATGGGTCTCACACTCTTCTGCAATCCCTTACTCTCCAGTAAAAGAAAGACAAGGGACGCAGGGGCAGTTCAAGTCCTCAACTCTGCATGGGACTCCATAAATATTAGACTTCTGCCTGGAGTATAACCCTTGGAGCTGAATGATGCTTAAAGTTTACAAAAGTTCATCCAAATCAGAGTGAAGTGGAGCTTCCAGAGAAAGATATTTTTGAGTCTCTAATTCATTGCTCAACTTTGAGATCAGCACAGAAGATACACAGTCTTGCTGGAAGAATCAAAAGGATGATGATTATAGTTGGCCTGTGACCTGCCATTTTTCTTAGCAATATTTTATATTGATACTAAGGAACTTCAATATCTCAAGGCCTAGCCTAAAAAAACATATAAAAACAATACCAATATGCAAACAAGCAAGATCCAGGCTGGGTACTTACATTGTCACTCAGCTGTTAACATGAGAAGCATGTGAATGTGTGATGAGGTGTTGGTACATCTAGTTGACCCACGTGAGTTTAGTGACTTTCCTATTTTCACAATTTAAATTCCTTAAGGAAAGGGCCAATTTGACACAAAGTTTGTGGAAAAACAGCTCTGGGTGATGATTCTTAGTTTGGTTCCTTGTTTTTAAGTAAGTGGCAAGAGAACATCATAGTGCCTTTTCACATTGAAGTGTGAATAAGATTTACACTTAATGGTATAACACACTTAACAGTGTTACATTTATCTACAACAAACAAGGAAGAGGCAACTCTAACCTACAGGCTCAACTAATACCACAAAATAAAGCCGTCACTCAGTCTAACAGTGAAAGTCAGACGGGAACACATGTCATGTGATTTATCACCAAATGCCTATGAGTATTTTCCTCCTTTGCCTCTCACTTCCATATGATCAGGGAGTTGCTATTATTAAACTTATCCATATTATTTTAAAACAAATTGAGGGCTATTAATAAGGAAAATAGAGGTTTTAAAGTTAGACTGCAAAATGTAAGCCAGCAATAAGGATTACATTTAAACTTATTAAAAATTAGGATAAAGCCAGGACTAGTGGCACATCCATTTAATCCCCATACTTGCGATGCAGAGGCAATCAGATTTCTCTGAATTTGAAGCCAGCCTGGTCTCCATAGCCCAGGACAGCCAGAGCTATGTAGTAAGACCCAATCGCAAAAGACAAACAAACAAAAGGCAAAAAAGTTAATTTTCTAAGAAAAAAAATATCCCATTTCATTATTTCCTTAACCTGAGTTGAGTGTGAATTTGATAACAATTTTAGAGTTTCTCACAGGGTTATCTACTATAAAAGGAGCACACACGTGACTCAAACCTGCTGATGATGGGTTACAACTGACCTGATGGTTCACAGCTTCCTAATGATAACAAGGGAGAAAGCTGTAACCATTGTATATTCTTGTCTAAATTTTCCTCAAACTGGTAAAAGAATATGTCATTATAATAGTATTTTCAGTAATTTGCATTACATGCATAAAGTTACAAATTACTATTTTTGCAGAAACAAAATCTATCAAAGTTAAGGTGAGCGTTTTTATACATTATTAGCCCCAATGTTTCAAATTAAAGTATAATTTCGATGGGTTGACAGAATTTGGGGTTTTGTTTATTTTGTTTTTTGATGTGCCTTCTGGTAATAGTTGTAATGATTGATAATCTCATGTTGATATTCCCTAGCCTTCCAATAATCTTTCATTTGAATTTAACAGTGAGGCTTGAAATCAGATATTCCCCATATTGATAATGATCTAAATATGCTAGACTTGAGAATTTTCAACATATCAATTACTTTTAAAACATGTATCCTGATTTGTAATTTTTATTAACAGTTCTCTATTTTCACAGAAAATGAATAGTGTGAAATAAAATATTTTAACTTTTTAAAAAAATACTTAGTTTTCTATTAAAATCTAGAATTGAGTTTGATGTGATAGAAAAACCAACATCTTAAAATTTTAAAATTTATTTATTTATCTATTTACTTATGTGTCTGTGTACCTGGTGCCTACAGAAGTCAGAAGAGGACATCAGATTTTCTGGAAAGGGGATTATAGGTGTTGGGAGCTACCCTGTCAGTGCTGGGAATCAAATGCTAGTCCTCTGCAAGAGCATCAAGTGCTGTACACCACTGAGCCACTTCCATAGCTTGATGATTTAGAACATTACCTCAAATACCATGTTACAAGACTTTCAATGGATGATTGAATGTTTTATTAACATCATCAAAAATGAAAAATAAGTAATATAAAATTGTGTACATATCAGTGACAAACTTGAATCTTACAAACCTTAATGGGTAATCCTTTTGGATAGATTTGTTTCATATATTTCATCTGAAAAGAATGACTTAGTGTTTTAGTGTAAGTGATGTGTTTTACTTACATAAAGCTAGAGTTTGATTCTCTTTTATAATAGATTCTGAATGTTTTTAGTTATCTCCTAAGGCTAACTGTTAAATATGATTAGAGACATGAAAATCTATGTTCAGTCTTAGTTGCTGTAAATAAACATACAAAACTGTGCAGCTGGACACATTTATTGCTTACAGTATAAAGAGGAGACTAGTTTCTTGCTCCACTTGAAGATAAATTCCAGCAACAATAATATCATAATGTTGTAACTTAGCTGTGGGTCATTTAGCTCTCTCTTCTTGTTTCTTTTTTACCATTTTTATTTAAATTAGAAACAAGATTATTTTACATGTCAATCCCAGTTCCCTCTCCCTCCCCTCCTCCCCTACCCCCCTACTAACACCCTACTTATCTCAAATACTTTCTGCTCCCCAGGGAGGGTGAGCCCTTCCACAGGGGGTCTTTAGAGTCTGTCATATCCTTTGGGATAGGACCTAGGCCCTCCTCCATGTGTCTAGGCTCAGGGAATATCCCTCTATGTGGAATGGGTTCCAAAAGTCCATTCCTATGCTAGTGATAAGAACTGATCAACTTCAAGAGGCCCCATAGATTTCTGAGGCCTCCTCACTGATACCCACATTCGTTATGTCCAGATCAGTCCTATGCTGGTTTCCCAGCTATCAGGCTGAGAAACATGAGCTCCCTCTTGTTCAGGTCAGCTGTTTCTGTGGGTTTCACCAGCCTGGTCTTGACCCCTTTGCTCATCCCTCCTCCCTCTTTGAAACTGGAGTCAAACTTTCACTATTTGAAGATGATATGATATTTTACATAAGTTGTTATGATAAATCTTTCCGCCAAAAACCACCTGAGCTCTACTGCCACGTGGGTGCTTTCTGACAGCTACCTGAGTTCTGCCCACCATGTCAGGGCCCCAAATAATATACAGAGACTTATATTAGGTACAAATGCTTCTTGGCCAATGACTAGGATTTCTCATCTGTTAGCTCAGTCTTAATTATCATAAATCTATATATTTTATAAGACTTATCTTATTTAGGATGCCTTCCATTGGCATCCTCATCCCGGGATCACATGGTGACTCTGGAGGAAGATAGAAGGGGACCACTTCCTTCTTGCCCTTGTTTATATATGAATCTCCCTGCCATGTCATTTCCTGTGAATCACCACTTCTTTACTACATTTCCCAGAATCCTCCTTGACTCTTACTCCCGCCTAACTTGCTGCCTCATTGGCCAAACATTACTTTATTTATCATCTAATAACACAAACATGTACACAGAAGCACTTCCCCCATCAATAAGTGAACCAAAAAACTACCCTGGAACTCCTACAGTTGATAAACATCTTCAGCAAGTGGCAGGTTATAACTAAAAAAAAATCAAAAAAATCAGTAGCCCTACTATATTTAGCTCTCTCTTCTGATGGAAAATCAGCAATATTCAAGGTTCACCTCCCTCTGGGCTGTCATCTCAGTACCTAGGATATTTGGACCTGTTCTCCAGGTTTTGTCTCTAGGCTTTTGGTGCCCATTGCTTAGCATCCACTAACTCATAGTCTGGTGCATAGGGTGGTGGGGCTATTAGTTCATAGTGTTATGTATTCTTCTGTTTCCGGGACTCAGAAACATCTGAGGCTTTCTGAAGCTTTTATGGTGGTCAGAACCTTAAGCTCTTCCAAGTTCTCCAACTATGTGTAATTCCTGCCTCCTTTCACCACTGCTCTTTCCCATTTCTTATTTGCTTCCTACTTCCATAGCCTGTTTACCATGGTCTTTGCTGCCCCTGAAGTTCTCAGGAACTTTTCCCATCACCTTTTATTTGTACTAGGTGTATCTGTGGCTGGAAGCCCAGGAAATTACCTTCTCTTCTATCTGAGACTGTTCTTCTCTTTTTATGAACTACTGTATATAACATGAGATAGCAAGGTCCACAGCATGGATGTCTGGAATGCTCCAATGTAAGAGGCCAGTCTTTATACAGCCAACCACATGTATACCATCAAGATCAGAGATATGCTCCTTCATGACAAGGTTGAGTATTCCTGGGAAGAGGTCTGAAGTGTTTGTGTGTATGCATGAGCATCTGGAGGGGCTGTAGGTATAGCAAGAGAAACAGTAAGATGAAAGAGAAATCTATAGAAGCAAAGACTTGTTTGGTGTGGTGGCCATGACAATGATGCTGATTCTCATAGATGGAATGACATCTCTTCCAGAATCTCTGGCTAGTTTGACATCTCTTTGGATATCCAGGGCTAGATTTGATATTCTCTAGCAGGTACATGATATTTAAGGAAGTTTAGGCTTTTGTGATGTAAACTTCCAAAGTCACTAAAGATGGCTATTTGGCAGCTCCCATGGTTCTCAGGAAACTGATGGAACTGAAGAAGCTGAGGTTCTCAGTGCCCTGATGGTATCTTCAGAAGCTATTAATGATTGCTAGTATCCTGGCTGAACTTGGAGTCATGGATGTAGCTGAATAGTGCTGATTGAAGCGCCTTATCTGTCCACTTGCCCATTTTGCTCCTAGACAGCTGCTTCTCCAGCTGCACTCACTAGACAGACATCCAGCAGGCAACTAAACTGCCCTTGTCTGATACTTCAACACCTCAAATGGAAACCAAAACCAAACCAAAACAAAACAAAAAACAGCTGTGGTTGAACTCAGCCTTCTATAACTGTGTGAGAGTTGGGTTTTTCTTCATATCTCTCTTTAGATGACTGTTCAGGGATTCAAATCAATATTATAGCCCACATCTTAGCTTGCATACAATGGCATGATCAGTTGAATAAGTAAATCAGAATGTTAAATTCTTGAATATTCTTTTTTATAATATAATATAATATAATATAGAAAACCAAAAGGAGAAGCAGTGATTGAAAGTAATATCTATTCCTCAAAAAAGATGCTAAATTGAAATTCTATAAAAACTAATGTGCAGCTGATGCAGAGCTTGGGGAGTCAGATGTGAGTCTACTGTTTCCACAGGATAAATTCACCAGTGTGTCTATATTGCCAGTGGTCAGAGACTTTAGGTTTTATATCATGGACTGCCTAGAAATTCAAGTAACAAAAACATTTTGAAACCTTGTATTTAATGTGAGTGAGTACAAAGTCTACTGTTATCCATAGTTCCTAATGTCAAAATCCTTCTTCATGGAAATGTCTTCGTTTTCTTAGCATTTGACCCTATATGGGAACAGGAAAAGAACTGTTTTCTAGGATTAAGAAGAAGATCAGCAACAGCAGACAGTATATTCTGTTTAGAAAAACTTTAAATTTGATATGTGACTTCCAATCTCTACTGGCATAAGTGAGAGATAATCTCTTACAATTAGAGAATTCCTAAAAAATGTACAGTCTTACAAAAACTTCTTAAGCTAACAACTGGACTTTCCCAAGCAGGTCAGAAAGGTGGAACATTTCATTTGGACTTTTTATTTCTTAGTGGGACATTTAAAAACTATCCATTACTAATTTTAAAGTATTTTAGTGTTGGTAGATTGTTAATAGTTTGATAAAATATATAATTTATATTAATACACTACTTACTAAGGTAATTATTCTGTGTTGTTTCTTAATAAAACTTTACCCAAATAAGATCTTAAATAACATGTATGGCATCTAAATTGCTCTAGTGAGGAGATGTACAGACAAGTGGACAACAACCTACATGCTGAAACACCCAATAACAACAAGACATTTGCGAAATGTAGCCCCTAACGGCCAGTAAAATGAAGATACACAATTTACCTAACTTTTCTTCCTTGTTGTGAAATAGATAAATACAAATATGTTGCAAGAGTTTTTCAAAACAATATTTAATGAATAATTACTCTATTGAATCCCAAATACATGAATGAGGTCCTAGGCCCTCTCCCAAATGATGTGACAGACTTTGATGATCCCCTGTGGAAGGCCTCACTATCCTTGCAGAGTGGGTGGGTGTGGGTTGGGAGGTCAGTGGGGACATAGGAGGATGAAAGGGGGAGGGAATGAGGGATTGATATGTAAAGTAAGGTTGTTTCTAAAAGAAGATAAATAAATAAATAAAATAATTCTCAAACCTTGCTATAGTTTTGGGTATTTCTCCCAAATTCATCTAGTAATAGTAGTAGAGGTGGAATCTTTGAAATCTAATCAGCTAAGACCATATCATGATTATAGGGCCTCCATGATAATAGTATGGAGCTTTATAAGAAGAAGATAGACAGGGATGGCATTTCCTGTGTCTCAATATGTGAAACACCCCAACATATTATCATGCAGCTGGAAAGACCCTCATTATTCTAAGCAGTTTCACAGATCCATCCGGAAGCATGAAGAACATGGAGTCCTAGCCATTGGTATCCATCTGCAAGTATTTTTAGCAACAGAAGTAAGAGTAAGACAATGCATTTGGTACTTAGAAAGCAGGAACTTAAAATATGTTACCTGGCAGTGACAGCACAGGCCTTTTATATCTAAAGTGACCCTGTATTACATATGGCATGCAGAGCTGGCCCTTTGGAACCCATTTCCTATGGCAGGATGCTTTGCTCAACCTTGATGCAGGGGAGAGGGACTTTGTCCTGCTCTCCTGGATGTGCCAGGCTTTGTTGACTCCCCATGGGTGGCTTTACCCTTTCTGTGGAGTGGATGGGGAGTGGGGTAGAGGAGGAGAGGGAAGGGGAACTATGGTTGGTATGTGAAATGAATAGAAAATTTAAAATAAAAAACATATTGCATGCATCTAGGACAGAAAATACAAAGGAGAATAGATACAGTCCTTAGATCATTTCCATTCTCTTTTCTGAAAAAATAAAAAATCCTGAAAACTGCCAACACATCAAAGCAGCAGACATTGCCTGACATATTCATTAGGCCTGAAACAGCCTCAGATGATTTTCCCAAGGTCAAAACATGTAGGAGAGCAGTGAAATCATTTTTATGTGACAAAAGTAGTACACAGTGTGCCAACCAAAAACTTATTTGACTTAAAGCCCACTCTACTGCAGGGTCTTAGCCCAACCATGAAAGGCTGAGCTGGGTCTGAGGAAGGGTAAATGAGCTGCTAGCCCATTCCCCAGCCTCCAAGAATCCTGGAGACAATCAGACACCGCAGGGAATCTAGTCACACAGCAGGAACTCCTTTATTGTCTCACAGCAAGCATCTTTTAAAGCAAAAAACTGCAGAGTGGGGGAGGGGAGGACACATGATGGACAGATGACACATACAAACAGCCAACCAATGGTTTTAAAGATCAGCCTAGGTGCCCTATGCTTTACCTAGTTAACACTAGCTGTTCATTCAGTGACCTCATCTGGCTCCATTTTGGCAACCAATCATTTTTTTTTTTTTTTGTAAACAACTCAGGACTTGCCCATCTGACTTTCCCTCAGTGCTATCTTTTACTGGGTCATGTGCCCTACACTCCACAAGATGGAACCTATACCCCACACTGCTTGGGTGACTAAGCACCTAAGACTAGATATCCCAGTGATGTAGGCTAAAACCAAATAATACTGGTTGAAAAAAAATGTAGTGATATTCTGCTATACTAATAGGTCAGTTCCTTGTTCATCATCTGAGAAGCTTCGTCTTCCAGCAGATGGGAACAAATTTAATGATTCACAGCTAGACATTAAGCAGAGAGTGAGAGACCATGGAACACTCAGCCCTAGATGGAATATCTCTATAAAATCTCTCCCCTCAGGGTTCAGGGAACCTTGCAGAAAGAGGGGACAGAAAGAGTATAAGAGCCAGAGGGGATGAAGAACACCAAGAAAACAAAGTCCTCTAAATCAACATGACCAAATTCATATGAGCTCACAGAAACTGAAGCCCCATGCAGAGGGACTGATGGTTCCTTACCAGGTCCTCCAGGGCAGTTCTCTTCAAAGGAACTTCAATATGTCTATTTTCTGTGCCTGCTCATCTGTGTTCATTCTTATCAACCGTTTTAGTCATTTTATGAGCTAAATCCAGAAATAACTTTACCTATTTTTGAGATGGGAATGTAGTCTCCAGTGAATATTTTAAGAATAATAAACCATTAATTATCCTCACATCCATTGTCAGAAGACTAGGATTTAATCTTATCTCTGATGTAACTATTATAGTACATGATTCTAGTTCTCAGCTAGAGTGGGGGCTGAGAATAGTTTGTCCCTATCTCATCCTAAGAATATATACCAAAATACATATCAGTACATGTCAACAATCTGTATCTGATAAAGAACTTTTAATTATTTTCTCTGAACTCTATTAACACACAATAATGTGCATTGTTCATATAAACCAGGCTTGTCCAGCCTACAGACCCTAGAATGTATTTGTCTCAAGATAGCTATGAATGTAGCTAAACACATTTGTAGATAACAATATCATATTGAAAGGTCAGAAGGTTAGATGCCCTGATTGAGCATTCTCGAAACAAAGACAACAGCTTGTAAATTCTAGCTCACGGACTGCCATTCCATGTTAATAAACAAATATTATAATAGTATGTATGGAATGCTCTTAAAAGAGAAGGAGTTACCCATGGAAGGAAAAGCAAATCAATCATATTTTACCTCCTCCCTGGAAATTCTAGGTTTTATGTTCAAGTCAGGTATATACCTCTATTAAAATTCTTGGCTCATGTGGTTTACAGTACTGTGTTATATTGTCACCTTATAAATGATTTTATATTAAAATATTCTATGCACCACTGCACATATTTTTACAAAATTAAATTTTTGGCAATATTATTCTTGTATATGAACTATGCCTTTATTAAAATGCATGCTTGCCAAATTCTTTCTTGTGATATTTTTTGAAAACCAGACCTAAAAGTTTGACACGTGAAAGCATTTGACACATGAATTCTTCGCAGAATTCATACTCTAGTGAGTATATTGTTAATCTCTTGTCTTTAAACATAATTAAAATATTCATGATCAGCATTAACCTATTTTTAATTTGCTTCTTGACTGCTGCTCAATGAACAATCATGTATAAAATACTAATCAACATTAGAAATAGAAAGATGCATGTAGTTAGAGTAGCACATAAAACAAAGCAAGCATCTACAAAGAAGTAATTCTAGTGTTTTACTTTCATCCTTATTTCTTTATTGAAACTTAGATTCCAACTGATTGAGATGAAATAATCATTAATTACTCATTTGAAGAATATTAGTTGTTTACAAAATTGAGTAAAATTGAGGAACATCTTTCCTCACACCCAGGGAAAAAAGTGACTGGGGATTTTAATTATTCAACCTACTCTTCCCTAATAGTCAACAATGGTTATGTTAACAACTGGAGTGCTTTAGCATTTTATATGTAGACTTTAGAAAGGTTGGAGCAGAAAACTGGCTAGCAACAAAAGATTTCTGTTTATATTTCTTTGTAGTATTTTTATTCATCTTCTATTGAATAATTTTAAATTATTGAAGGATAATTTTAAAATGTTGTTTATGTATAAATGAGAAATATTTCTTGATTACTTTATGCCTGGGTTTCAAATTTCTCCTGGCCCCAAACAGAAAGACTTTCAATCAATAATGAGTCCCTGTCTCCCTAGGAGAAGCTGTAGTACTTCAGAGTTCTACTTAGGTCCTTTTTGTGAACATCAGGCTACAATGTAAGAGGACAGGACACTGAGGAAAGGAAGAAAAGGATTTGGAGATGTTAGAATATTTCACCATGGAAACATTTTTCCTTATATGTCATCTTCAATGACTATCATGAGTTTTTCTTTAGCTGACATCTCATTTTCCTGGTATTCACTCTGCATAATTTGGATGGCATAGATGGGATGCTCAGGTGCTATTTTTTCTCTTACAATATATACTCAGAAGCTCATTCCTACACTATGGTTTTGTTCAAAGTTTGTGCTGAAGTGTTTTATGTTTAATTTCATGGTGAGGAGATCTTCCACTGATGTGGTTATCCAGGTGAGAAATGACCATTAGATGATTACTCCTCACGGAAAGAGAAACACTGACCCTTCCCCAGGTACAAAGAATTTTTCTAAGGCACTCTGAAACATCATATCCAATCATCATATTCTCCTAATAAGTCATTGAACTTCAAGGCAGACTCACTTGTGGAATCTACCATTAATGTATCATTTGGAAACATTTCCATCTGCTATGCATCATTAAATCATTTTCACAAACCCTAGGATGAATGTGTTTCCCCCCCCTTCCTTAATTTGTTATAAGAACAAAAGCAGACTGACAGAGTATATTAGGACCGGGAATAGTACTAGACAGAGGTAACATCATCTATTGTTAAAGTAAACAAATCAAATTCATTAAGAAAAAGAAGTAATAAAAGTACATACTTGTAAGTAATATATTCATATGCAAACATTATTTAAATGAGTTGCCGTAAGCAATGTCTAGTTCTATCAGCAGTGATTTTATGTTTCTTTTCTGTGATTTGTGTGTAATAAATGAATTTTAGATGTTAGGGTCTTTGAATGTATTATACCCTGTAGTCCTTGTCAATAAAGAGACAAATAGAATCTGCCCTTTTGTCTTAATCAGATGCTTATTTTATTTATTTATTTTTGATAAGAGGCTTTTGTGGACAAAGTGCTGTGTATTTTTTTAGTCACAACCCCTTAGTATATTCCTAGAGCTAAGTAGAGCAGTGATGTTCTCTGTGAGGGGTCAACTGCAACAACCTGTTACAAAGTACATCCTGAAACATTTATGGCCAGGCTTCTTTGGAGAAACATTTCTGACTTTTTTCTAGTTCGGCCTAGTCTGTTTGGTGGCCTTCCATCAGTGTTTCTTAGCCTATTTTGAGGAAGTTTCTCAACCCTAACCCTGAAGAGTGATCAGCCCACAGCAGATAGTGCCAAGTTTTCTTTATTGAGATACACCAATCAAGCAAGAGGGACGGAGCTGGAACCAGTGCAGGTAGCTGGGGGAGCAGAATAGAGAAGGGTCGGGGTCTCTAGGTGCAGCTCTTAAGAACCTTCCCTTACGTCAACCGGGACTTCCCTTCACCCGGCCCTCATGGGCGTGTCCCCGGTACACCTGGCACCTGTCCCGGTTGCCTGGGGCGGGGCTAGGGTGTCTCCCTACAATTACCCTTTTAGTCTAAAAGAGGATTAAAACTTAATAGTGTAAAACATCTAAAATTAGCAATCATAAAGGTGAAATATAAGAATATACAATAATCTGCTATTGCACATCCTATGTCTATTCCAGCTAAGTCTTAAAGTCATGTGGAAAGGGTGTCTAACTTGAACACCTCCTTCCAATCCCAACTCTAAACAATAAGAAGGTCATTCTTAACTAGGCTTACACTACCCTAATAAACAATAATGGGGAATGGGGTTGTAGCATCTTCTAAGTTACTTCCTGCTGAAATGGGACGATGGTAGCCATGTGGGGTCCTGTGGGGAAAAAAATGCTAGTACAGGGAAAGTCTCTAATGAGTTATGTCTAGTCCATGTTAGATGAGATTTGCTTGATTGAAGATTTACATTGAAATCCTCAACTTGATTGAAGTCATTACTCGAGGTTCTGGTTGGAGTGTCAGTCAAAACGAAGTGAGTTGAATCCAGTGCAGTCAGGGAGGTATAGTCCAATTCTTTTTCCAGAGTATGCAGGGATTGTTGTCAGGCTGGTTCTCATTGGCTGTATGGGACTCAAACATAAGTGTCATCAGAGAAATGTTCGCGTGTACATGTATGTGTCCTGGGAAAGGCAATCCTTGAAAAACAACAATTATGAGAGGGTGTAGGCCTTGAAAGAAAGAGCCAACAAAAGACAAAGATAGTCCTCTTATTCTTCATTCATTCAGTAGAGCATGAGACTCTTAATCTCAGGGTCGTGGGTTCGTGCTCCATGTTGGGCACCACGTGAAGAGTGATCAGCCTGAAGCAGATAGTGCCAAGGTTTTCTATATTGAGATACACCAATCAAGCGAGAGGGAGGGAGCTGGGGGAGCAGAAGAGAGAAGGGCCAGGGTCTCCACGTGCAACCCTTAAGAAACTTCCTTTATGTCAACCCCAACTTCGCTTCACCCCGCCCTCATGGGTGTGTCCCCGGTACACCTGGCACCTGTCTGGGTTGCCGGGGGTGGGGCTAGGGTGTCTCCCTACACCTGTCTTTTGTTTTTTAATATGTGTGAGGTAGTCATCTGCCCCTTCAGTTTTACTCTTAGAATATTTGAATAATTTTTTTAAAATTCTGAAACAAGTAGAACTTTTAGTTAATAGAGACAATATATCCCCTTGTAGAAGCTAACGCTGAATTTGTTCTGCTAATGGAACAGACATGATACTGGGGAAGAGCAGGTATTGACCAGTTTGCAAATAGCCCAGGACATATATGGAATAGATATGAAGACACTCTGGAGAAAAAGAAGAGGAGGAGTTGAGACACAGTGATTTGTCCTGTTGTGTCTTACAAGCTTGTTCAAGGTGAAGTTTAAAGTCTGAGCAAAGAAGAAGCACTAGACAAAAAAGCAAGACAGAAACAAGAAACTGACAACTGTGCATACAATAATTTAGCATAGGATGGCATTTGCATATAAATATAGTGGTCTGGGACCTATGCATGTGAGAAATACTTTGAAAAACTTAGGCTATGTGTGGACTTTAAAGAATAAAAATTAGATCCTCACAAACATCTGAGACCTCCAAAGGGAATAAGCAGTATGTATATATAAGATCATTACAGGGAAATAAAAGGGAATGTTTCTTTTTTTCACCCCATAGCTTCCATAGAAGGCAGGGAAGGAGTAAGAGATTAGGAATTCAGCAGCCAGTAATGGAGATAACGAATCACATTAATGTTCAGTTGTGCCCACAAAAGGGTAGTACTATATGAAGAGGAGCTTGAGCAAACATTCTTATTGAAAAAGTTGAAGGAATTGGCAGAAATAATTCCTTACTTCTATTAATATTTATATCTATTGATCCCATTGATTTAAGTGATTTTATCCCACAATGAACAATTTCAGGGAAGGTTTTTGAGTGTGAGAACTTGGGATGTCTCCTGATAAGAATGCACTTTAGATGGAGTTAGATTGTGCTTCGTAGATCTATTTAATTAAGCTCTAATGTAGTCTTAATAAATGTTAGAATAACCCACAACTGTATTATACAAACCATTGTTCTTCATTCCATGGCTGACGCTGAGGAATGGGTCAGCCATGGAAGAGATTAGACTTTACAAAACACCATGGCATATTGAGGAGAAGTGTAAGAAGATGAGAAGGACCACATCATGTCAAAGTTGGAACAATGGAGTTTTCCACCAAATGTCACCCTTGGTATTGGGGAGTGGCACAAGATTTCACTGGACATATAAAACATACACAATTGGTTCAAGATATGCTCCCACAGGAGTTACCCAAATCACTAACACCTTCCTTTTCGTGTCTGCTGTATAAGATTAGGATTGAAGTCTTTACTTACAATGATTTTGCTGCTATAAATTAGTGATCATTGTGCTTTATTATTCAGTTGTTCAACTGCTATTTTATTTCTGTTGATCTTTGTTTTTCTGCTTAATTTCTATAAATTACTGTACAGTTTCCCATAAGGTATAATTAAGCAGAATTGCTTAAGTTTTAATTATTGTGTATTATAGATGTTGAAAGCAACATTAGCACTTGGCTTTTAAAAATGTGATCGTATATTTATAAGAGAGCATTTATAAACACATTTACATATAGTTAAGATGAAAAAGGTATTTGAATTGTAGTCATTAGCATTTCTTCAAACATATGGCAGAGCAGCAGAGGCCATGGGCCATGCCTTCATTAACTGAACACTGTTTCATCAATGCTTCAGCTTCCTGCTGTGCCACCCTGTGGCGTCCCCTTCTGTCCCCGAGGTTTCAGTAACAAGGGACAATATGTCCCCAAGGTGAAAATCTGGAAAATATAGCAGATTAGCCCTTAGAGAAGTTCTTATGATTATTTAATCATACCTAGATAAAGAATACACAGCATCATTAAACTGGCTTCGGTGTTTCTCTGTTAGCCTCCATTTCTCAGCTGCAGTGGCTGGCACTGTCTGCAGAGTAAAGCAAATATAAGCAAAGTGAAGCAGGGCACGTTTAAGATGCCATTAAAATGCTGACCTGTTCTATATTTAAAGGTATAATGGTCAAAGCTGACACATATACACAGATTTTCAAAAGGCATGGTTTCATATGTATAAACAGACATAACTACATGGTTATAAATAGACAAGGCTACATAGGTATACATATCATGGCTTAATTGTTGTCTGTTGCATTTGGGTTTTTAGATGACAGATGGAGATAAAAACTCTTAAATAATGTTAGGTATAATAATTTCACTTTAATACTTGTGAAATGGCAGAAAAACAAGTTTAAACACTGTGTTATAAGTGCTACAGGCATACTTTATTAACACACATCTCTAGTCCTAGGAGTAAATCTAAGAGACAAAGGCATGTGTATCAATTTATTAGGCACAATTATGTAATCTAAGAAAAATATTTAAAGGAAAAACCCTATGAAGCTCACAAATACATGTGCTAAAATATAAATATTTGAGGTCATAATTTTATATTATTAACTCCTATTTTGGCAATTAGTCTACATATTAGCTACATGTTACTGTGTTGAGTGACCAAAAGTATGTCCAGATATACTGCACATACTAAATGCTCCATCTCCTACCAGTATATTACAAGTCAGTTTGATATGTGTATAATGCATGTGGAATGTGTATATGTGACTGTTACATGCCACTGAGTGTATGTGGTGGCCAGAAGACAACTTTGGGTGTTCATCTTCACCTAGGACATTGTTTAAGACAGGGTTTCTTTGTTGTTTTAGGCTGCTTAGACCAGGCTAGTTGGCCCATGAGTTTCATGGGATTCTCTCTCAGCCTCACATTTCCTACAGGAACACTGAGATTACAGATATGTGTTACTAACTCAGCTTTTATGTGGATTCTTGGCATTCAAACTCAGGTCTTCAGACTGGCAAGGCAAACATTTAGGCCAATGGAAATTTTTCCTCATCCTCTCTCAATTAAAAAAAAATCATGTACTCCGACCCTCTGATTTTCTCATTGCATACCTCAATTTTGATTCTTTCTACTGCCCTTTTAAAATTTAGTATTTTTACAGAAGTCACTTAGAACCCTTGTCAGAATGCAGTGGAAGATCTACTAATGAAACTCCTGCCAGCAACAAATTCCACAACATAGGACCCACTAAAAAGTCACTTGGACTCATCAGACAAGAACTTCACAGAAGTTCAGTTCTGAAACAGCACGTCTCTTTCAATCATTCTAATGCATTAATTGCTGATACAGTTGAAGGAACAATTACTAGCACTAAGATGGATTCATATATGCTGTACAGATAAAGAAACAAAGAAAACTTAAACATAGCATGCATTTGTGATATTGTAAACTACCAGGAACTCAGTATTTACTAAAACATAAGCAAAGTATTAATTAAGTGGAACAAGTATCTCTTTATAATGAATCAGTAAGACATGCTACTAAGTTATATAAATATGTTTGCTTTGGGGAATACCCTTTTGGACTCTTTTTATTTTTCTTCATCTCCTAGCATATCACAAATCCCCAGAAATATGCCATGCTAATATTGCCAACTGAGCTCTTCCAAGCAGAGATGACATCAGCCATCTGTCACACAGTATTAATGCTGAGAAGCAAAGCCAACTATAGAGAAAATAAATACCTTTCATATCGATTAGCCAAATATTTATGTTGAGAATGAAATGATTAAAATCTCACTATTCGAGCTAATTACCCTAAGTGAATATTTGCCTCCAAATGAACGACACACCAGCAGTATGCTTGCCTTATTGCCTTCCGAAAACCAAATTTCATTGTGAACATGTGTGCTGCTGAGGGGCTTGTGCTAGACTATGCAAGGTGTTGCGATACACCATCGTAGCTCTCTATCTGCCTGCAGGTGTATCTCCTGCTGCCTTGATAGATTCGATCCATACACTGTGTGGCACCAGCTTCCAGATGGCTGCTTTCTTGTTCTATTTTAAGTTACTCAATCTCTTTAAGGCAGATCCCTGGAGCTCGTCATCACAGGTTCAAACAATCGGTGCTTCCTACCTGTGACGATGCTGAAGCATCTGTTTTTGTCGAGGTGGTTAGAAGTAGACTAAATAGGCACCTGACTTAAACACAATAGATGGTTCATTATTTTCTAAATTGGATAACTCCTCCAGGTTCAGTTGCTGCTGTGGTGATTGCATAGAATCTTTTCGTGTTGATAGGGGGTGTTGTCAGAACTCGCTGTGTCAGCTTTTGTAAACCATGTGTATATGTTGGGGGATAGAATTTGTTATTTATTATTTTTGAGTATATGGGGGAAATGTGGTATTTTCATTCTGTGAAAGAAGTTGATTTACAATGGTTTATAATTTCATTAAGTCATAAAAGGTGATGTGAGTCATCTTCCTGATGAATTAAAGGTCACAGTATAGAATATTTCTGTCAACTCAAGTTTTTCCATTTAGCTTTGCTTGAACCAGCCACTCTTGCTGAAACAAATGAAACATGAAGACACAAAAATATTTTGGGAAAGTCTGCAGCTTTATATAGTAATAAAAATCACAGGGTTATGTGACCTATCTGGAAGATTAGTTACACTTCAGCCACTCTGTGATTTCCAAGTGAGTCCAAAGTACATCAGAAGTGAAAAATCATCAATTGTAGCTATTATTTCTCTCTAAATAATCTTTCTTCAGGTATGTAAAAATGGGAGCCCTGGACCACTTTCCATATTTGTCTTGACTATTGGACATTTAAGAGAAAAGCTAAAAATTTTATACATCAAAAAAGTCTATTAAAATATTAACATTAACATTTTTTTCCTTGGGAGACCCTCCTAATTTTCATAACAAAGGCCTTAACTTGATTCAAAACATATTTATACTTGTATATTTTTCATCTTATTAAATTGTCATAACAAAGTAATGCGTAACTCTCAACCAGCTGAGAGACAACATGAAATTGGAATAAGAACAATACTCCTCAATCTTAGCCAATGTGGATTTTTCACACTGAACCTTTCATGAGTCAAAGACAACCAGACATTCATGTTTCCCCATTGGTGTTCCATCATTGCTAGGAGGCAGAATACAAATAGGCACTAGAGTAATTTCAAGGGTGAACATGGGTGTTCTGTTAGACAGACTTACTCATTCTGTCAAAACTTCAAATTCCCTCTAAGGGGAAATGATCAGAGGGGGGTCCTACTACTGAACTCTTCCCCATTCATAATAGTGCCTGACATAACTCAGCCACAAATAGAACATCTATGACATCTGTATCACACTCCAACCCCAAGGCTCAGGGATTATTGCAGAAGAGGAAGTAGAAAATTTGACAGAGCAAAAGGTCAGGGGAGACTGGAGTCAAGCACTATCTGGTAGACATGATTAGACCACTGCATGCACTTGGGAACTCAGAGATGCTTGTGCTTGCTTGCACAAGGCTGGCACAAGACCACCACAGTCAACATTTTAGCATCAAGGAATAAGATGTTCATGAGTCCCCATCTATAATTGAGGACCCATGGACAGTTGATGCGTCCAGGCAAGGGAGAGTCAATGGATTATTTAAGAAAAATTAAAAGAGGAGACAAATGGTTGGGTAAAGCGGTGGGGTGATCCAGGAGAGTTAATGGGAGGAGTTAGGAATGAACATGATCAAAATATATTATATGAGATTCTCAAAATAACTAATAAAATATTAAATTTAAAACAATTTATTGAGTAATTTTTGTTTGTATAAGATAGGAAATCTGAAGCTGACTTATTTTTCTTAAGCAGTGTGGCATAATGAACTCTCACTATGAAAATGAATGAAGATAATTTATGTAATGGACATAAGTGATTGAGACAGTGTAATACATGAAAATGGAAGATGGACTCCCCAACATTTCCAGTAGTTCCTTATTTTTTTCAGTTTCCTCCTTGTGTAGGTTATAAAATATTTACACTAAGTTATGTATGTGATCTCTATTTTATAACAGAAGTTACATTCTTTTTAAGGTATTACTTCTGCCCTTAAGGTGTATATTAGCAGTCAGTTTTGATAAGCTCTCTCTCATGGAACAAAATAAAAATAAAACAAACATAGGCAGTAAGCCAGATATGGTGGTACATGCCAGTAACCAAAGTGCTTGGGAAGTAAAGGCAAGGGGATTAAGTGTTTGAGACTAATCTGGGACCCATGCAGAGATGTGGTTCAAAACAAGGCACAAACAACAAAGAGGGAAAAATACACAATCATTAGTGAGAGAAGAAAACTGGTTATATGATGATATATAAGTTCTGAAGAAGCAGCAAACAGTCAATTGTGATAATGTAATAGTGTGAATAAAATGTGTGTATGACAATAGAAACGCGAGTTAACATTCTTTTCTAACTACCAGGACTTTCTATTAATATGTAACTCTGAGAGATGTAAATTTAAAATATGAAATCAATTTTAAAATACAAGTAGTAACATCTATATGGGGATATGATAAAAAGGGAAAGGTAAACTAAATTAGCAGCTATGCTATGAAACAGAAAAATTTAACTCTTCAATAAAAGCTAAAATAAACTGGCCATTTGAAAAACATAGTGATGCATTATTTATGATTATTATGATTATTAAATTTTGACTGAAGGTTCAGAAAAACAAAGTCAGCCACAAGCCATAGAAGCCAGGCACACACTTTTAACACCAGCAGCCAGAAGCTAGGAGGTGGTGATACACAAGATTAATACTAGGATAGATGGATCTCTCTGAGTTCAAAGTCACCCAGATCTACACAAGACAGCCTTTCCCTACTTCAGTGCATTCCTGACAGGAAGTAGAGAAAGGATGTCTTGGGTTGACCTGCAAAAATGTAGCAGTAACAACTGAGCTAAAGCTTGGAGCACTGATTGTCCATTCTTCCTGATTTTAAGATAGTAATGTCTCAAGTGTTTGCCTTTGACTCATTAATGCAAGGGGCTCATGCATCCTGGGCAGCCTGGGTTAAACAGTGGATTTCAGATCAGCCTATGCTACACAGCAAGACTGTAACAAAGCACAAAAACCTGAGGGAAATCAGTAAATTATGTTGAGGCAAAATCAGAGTCAACACTTTTTTAGTCAGTTACTAAATTATGATTGGTATATGACTAGTTTACATTATTTTCACTACAAAGTTTGTCTACATGTTACAAATACTATATTTGATCTCGGTTATTTCTATACCTTCATTGTGACTCCTCATGCTCAGCTATGAAATGGGGGGTTCATCCAGCCTAACTCAGCACCTATCTGATTTTTGAGCCTGTCAAGATAGTTTGGCTTTGACTATGAAAACATAAACTACTCTAACCTCTGTGGCTGTGGGCCACACGTTTTCTTTCCTGTTGAGCTGATTGGCTCTAGGCCCGGGCAGCTCACCAGAACAGCTGTCAAGAATAGCTGTCCTTCAAGTGTTCACTTAGCAATCCAAGCTGCTTCGGTCTTTTGGCCCCTGTGAGAACCAGGGCTTCCAACATCTTCGCACAAGTGCTAAGAGACAGCTGAAAAAAATGAGTCAGCAATTCAGCTCATCAGTTTACAGTATCACACAGCACATTCACCCGTTTCTCAGAAGCACATCCTGTGTCAGTCTACCTCTGTCTACAGTGTAAGGAGCAAGCGCTTCCTTTACGGGTTAACCGAATAGTTCGACTTTTTCTGGTCACCTCGATCATCAGCCAAGTGCCAAGTGCATTCTCAATTCAGCAGAAGTGGGAAATTCCAAATTTCTTGACTTTGGGGATTTAGATTGCAAACATGATGGAGGAGGCTGGGCTTTCTTATGCCAGGTACCCGTGTCAATCACAGACTTCGTTCTTGATGCCCTAAGCTAAAACTCCACTTGCTTCACGGCCTGCACATTCATTCTCGTCTCCTCAACTGTAGTTTCTGGCTTCATTTTCTTTAGTCTGTGTCACTACTGTAGTATCATCTCAGTAAAATGGTTTGATTTTCAATTCAAGAAGAAAATAAAAACAATTGCTGTCATCTTCATGTGGAAGTGTGCTGGCCGTTAGCTTTCCTTGTTCTCTGTACTTAGCGCACTCCAAGGCAACATGAACTATTTTCTGGCTGTTCTCATCACTGTCATTCAAGTAGAAGATGTATAGATTAAAAGAGCAGCATTTTTCCAAGTAAACCCGTGTGTGTGTGTGTGTGTGTGTGTGTGTGTGTGTGTGTGTGTGTGTGTTCAGCAGATTTTTATCAAGGTCCTGGAAATACAGAATGGATAAAGAATAGTCTCTATCGATGTGGAAAAAAATACATGAAAAATTATATTTATTTTACAACACACAATAAAAATCAACTCAACATAAATTCCAATGATTTCAAACACAGAGAAGAAACTTAATTAGAAGTGCTTCCTTATATTTTGTAGGCAATTTTATATAATTGAATTTAACACCAAGAACAACAACAATAATAAAAAACAAGCAGGGTTCCCTTCATCAAACTAAAAAGCTTCTGTATAGCCAACACAGCAAGCAATACAGTGGAAGTTCATCCATGGATGGGGAGAGGATCCTAAAACATCTACTAGGATGCCAATTTCCTAAACATGCAAGTAACTCCTGTGGTACGGAAGCAAAGAAAATATAAATACCTTATTTTTTATTGGCTAAAGGAACAGACCTTTATTTAAAGAAAATATAGAAGTGATCCGCAATTATTTGCAAATGCTCAACAGTCACGTCATGGAAATATAAATGAAATCCACAACGAATTATCAGCCTTACACTTTCTAGAATAACTTCCATTACAAACACCAAATGATGAGGAGAATGTGGTGTAGTAGAATTTGTAAGTTAGATAAGAAATACAATTGAAAAAATATTTCTATGATCAGTTATGCTACTTGCATGTCTATGGCTGGGTTTGTTTTGTTATTAGATCTGTCTTCACACCAAGAGCTATTTATCTATTTATCTTCCCATATGTACATAGGTACATATATTTCCTAACTTGATGATTGTTTATAAGTAACATTCAAATATAGGGTAAGAGAGGCCATCGTTAACATCAATTGCCAGTTTATAATAAGACATAGCTCAGTGGGTGGCACTTGTTGCAAAGCTGGACAACCTGAGTTTGATCTCAGAACTTATATGGTGGAAGAAAAGGACCTGATCTATTAACACATGCACGATATCATGCATGTGTGGCCACACAAACACACACACCACACTAAATAAATTCATTTTTATATAATAGGCTGTAATAGACTATATTGTAATTATCCTTTTGGATAAGTGGTTTGATGTCCACAAATCATTCTTGTATCTTATTGGTTAAATTTAATCAATCTTCTATGGGGCTGGTTTTATTATATGGTTAATATTCACTCACGTACTATGATTAACCTTAAAACATTTAAGTGGATAATATTCAGGAAACTTAGCCAACAGAGGAAGGAACAATCCTGGAGGAGCATCTGTCTAGGTCAACCAGTCATTTCCAAAAGTTGTGGTACTTTAAAGGAATAAGAGATATTCCATATAATTTTATAAAGAGAAGTGACTGATGAGTAAAGGCATATACAGTAGCACAAGATAGCACACTGAAAAGATCAAAGTAATTTATTTTCTACAATTAGAAGAAAGAAGGATCCACAGTACTAACAGGAGAAAATGAATGACCACAACACTTCCCAAGTTTTCTTAATACAAGGACAAGCCATTTGAGGGTTGGCAACAAGAGGAAGTGACAACTTTTCTACCTGTTTTATAATTGACCTAGCAAAAAAGTGAATATGGTTATGAAATAACAGTTGAATCTGAAAGCTAACAATAATTTATTATAATAATCAAGGTTAAAGATTTAATTTTTTTAAGATATTGACAAAGCAGTCCAAAGGAGACAGAATTCTATAAATATAGAAACAATGATAATTCTATTTGACTAATTGGATCAAGATCAAGAAGTGTGAACATAAAGTTTTTCAGACTTACTATGCATGCAGTGTGACTTGTGCCACTCACAGTAGTGAGGAAAACTGTAGATTAAGATGAGCTGAATTCTCTCTTTTGACATGATTTATTTTAGAGACCTGACTGGGAATCTTAGAGTTAAGTCGAGGAGAGAATTAGAAAATATGTGCGAAATTTAAGGATTGAGACTTTTTTTTTTCCCTTAGAAGGATTTTTTCCATTTAGCACTGAACGAGGAGAGAATAAAGCAAGAGTTGAAAGCACTTTTACAACATCTCCAAAACAGGCCAACTTCCATCATTTTCAGATCAGCTATTCATCAATCCAATTTTAAGGGCTTCAAATTTTATAAGGCTTCTAAAGAATTATAAGGAGCGTCAACCGAATGATGCTAACACCAATGCCTCATGTATAAAGATTACATGGAAAATGAATCTGTCTAATGAACTGACAGAGCCTTCTGTAAGAAAGTATGCCTGAAATTTTTAAGAATGTCTTTAAATGTGGCAATATTCATTTACAAACTATTAATAGAAATTCTATCTCCAGGAGAACTAGTAAGTGCATGCATAAGTTTTCTCAGGACTTTCTGTTGGTTGCGGGAAGTGTAATTCATATATTTAAACTTGGATCTATATTTTCTTGTTGAATAACATAAGAGGAAGCATGTACAATTTCCTGTCCATTAGTTCTAGGTACAAGGGATATTGCCATCACAGAGTTAGCCAGAATAACTTGGAGATAATTCTAGCAAATGATGAGGCAAGCTTTCTCATGACTGCTGGCAGGATCATTTTTGCATTACACTGAATACAAAATGACAGTCTCTTTCATAATGAAGACATGTAGAAGGGCTTGAATGCATGGGAGGACAGGTAGGACATGCGTGCATTGGACAGTTGTGTCTTGTCCACTCCAGAGCTTTCAATAGATTAGCTACCAGAGAGAACAGCAGGTGCCAGAGGTTAAGTGAAGGCACACACTTTTCAAATTCAGAATAGGGAAAAGAGGAAATTGCAAGAGATAGCTTTGGCAAAGGACACAGGAATTGCACAAAGGTTCAATTCCCATCACTGACACAGTGGTTTACAACCATCCCTAACTCCAGTTTCCAGGGGATCCAATGCCCTCTTCTGAACCATGCATGTGGTTCACATGAGTAGATGCAGAGCAGACATACACACATAAAATAAGAGGAATAAATATTTTTAAGAACAAGAGGAGCTGGCTAATTTAGATATTTCAGTGAATAACCAGATAATAATAAATGGACCAGCTTTGACAACTCAATTGTGAAGGAGTCATGCTTTCAGAAATCTGCCCCAATGTTGCTTGCCAGTTTGTTGTTCTCTGTGAAGTGTTGCAGAAGCATTTACATAGCTGAGGTTCTGATTGCTTTGGAACATCAGAGGTTCCTTTGCTATTTACAAATCTCAGAATGTTTGCCATGGAGAAGGAGACAGATTCAGTGGCAGAGAATAGATCCGACGCCAAATGGTTTTCTATAAGCTTCTCTGAGCATTCCCCTTGTACAATATCTTCTTTCACCTGTTTTTAAAAGCCAAAATTAACTACAGAGGAATTAATTAGTATTTCTTCAGCTGCCATTCAAAGCAATTGACTTTAAACACTGAGTATTTTTTAAGCTGGTTGGTTTCATAAAATGTTTCAAATATGACAGTCCAAGACATACAGTCTGTTTCTGTAATAATTTGAAACCCATGTTTTTTCAAGCATTTAAAGACTAATTTTTGCTTTTTCTAATTATTAATAAAGTACATGTCTGCTAAGTCACACATGCACCAAATGTACCAAAAATATTTTAGTTTCTGGAGAAAATTATACCCTGAGAAAATTGATCTTATGCTTTCATGATACTGAACTACAGTTGTAGTTAATATTATCACTCAAATTACAAAACCTTTTTATTATTATCTAACAGAAACAATGTAAAATAGATATATGAAAACAAAATGCAGAAACAAGAGGACACCTAATTATTATTTATATACACTGCTGCTTCTAAGGTAGTAGGAAGTATTTCAAAGAGAAAGACAGATTGGTTGCTGCCGATCAATGTATAAACCAGAACATTGAATACCAGTTTTTCTTGTACAAACTTCCCAAGCCCAGGGTTTAGGAAAACATCCATGCTAAACAGACTCATTCTGTTTAAAACCTCAAGGAAACTGCTGCCAATTTCAGTTTTCAAAAAAATCACAAGTTGAATATTTTTCCAGTCTTATGGGAATTTTTATTTAATTTTCTAACATTTTCTTGAAGTAATAGTCACATGTGTTTCAACAAATGTAAACATTAGCTGTTGCTATTAGCCTAGTTTTATTTTTAAAAGAATTATATTTACTATACCTGCAGATAGTTCCCATAAAGCAAGAAACCTAATATTTATATTTTACAATAAATATTATGAATATCTTTCTCAGGGAAAAGAAACTTCAGATAATCTGCTTTTCACATAGAAAGTCTTGTTCTATATCAGAAAATATAGTTTTTTTGTTTTAATTTTTGTGCTAGATACAGTTTTTAACTGTAAAAGTATAATAGTGCCTTTTAGCTATAGTTAATGACAGTTATTTTCTTTGCAAAGGGGGGAAATTATGGAAGCTGTAAATAAGTAATGATTGCCAAAGATCAGAAGAATTTTACATAAGACCAAAGCAATTTAGTGTGATGCTTTGATACCCACACCTGAATAATTCAGCAGTGTTAATAAAGGCATCTTGAGACCTCCAACAACCAATGTACCCTCTGAGGTGTTAGAAGATGATCAGATGTGGGAGGGTTTTAGGTCATGAATTAATTTTCGAACCTCCTCTACTTGTAGATTTAAGTGTTTTCTTTGAAATACTCACCACCCAATCTCTTTAATATAAGTATTATTTAAAAAATTATTGAGACACAGGTAGAGTAGAATCCAGTCAGCCAATGGAAACATAACATGGCTATTTCCCTGAGTCAAGAATTTCAGAATTAATTCCATTTGATTTTTGTGTACTTTTCCTCCTTTTAAGGTCTATATTTACATCTTATTCATATGAAGACATGAAACAATAATCAGCACAAAGCATCTAATTCTCAGTCTTGTGTGAACTAGTTCCTATTGCTGGGTCAATCTGAGTTCCTTTTAAGAAGTTTCATCTTGGAGCAGTTAAGTTTCTCCTTATATAAAATTAGCTAAAAAGCTTCACTGTGCAATGCCAATAATTTCCAGTTCTGATATATCATGGACACCCTACTCTCCACGAGTTTCTAAAGAAAGAGAGCTTTCATTTCTTAGCTGTCCTCACGCCTCCATGCCTCACAGAACTCTTATAAATGTCTTTACTCCAGCCTCACAGACTTCATTACTTCCTACTTAAACTGCCACTTGTTCTGATACATTTCTCTATTTCCACACAAATCACTGTAAATTTTAATTAAAAAAATACTAATGCCCACCTATTTCCTTTTTGGTTTATTTATTTTATTTTACATGTATGAATGTTTTGTCTCAGTGTGCACCACAGCCTGCCTGATGTCCTTGGAAATCAGAACAGGGTGTTAGATATGCTGGAACTAGTGTTACAGATGTTTGTGAGCCACAATGAGGGTACTAGGAACTAAACTCAGGTCCTCTGGAATAGCAACAATGACTCTTAACCACTGAGCCATCTCTTCAGCCCCTAAACTATGAATTTCATAAAAGAGAAGAATCATATTTCATGTTTGTATCTGTATAAAAAGAGCATTTTACAATGTAATTATTCCTTAGGTGTTTGGTATAGGAAGGGTAAGTAAGTAGTTAACTAGATCAGGTTATGTTATCAAAGACTATGGAATAATGCATTTATTCTAATAGGTATTAATTTTAAATCTTTGTGTAAATTGCTTCAGACTGATCAACTATCAGCAAAAGTCAAATATTCTGTAAGTTACTGGCATGGTTTCATTATCATATAGCATGGCAATTAAAATTAAGTTACATAAGTGCAGTATAAAAGGTATACTAACAACAAAATTATATTTTACAATAATATGCAAATGTAACTGTTTTAGATTTTAAGATTTAATTTTATTTATGTATATGTATATGCACCTCTGTGCATGAATGCCAGCATAGAGCAGTGAATTGCTTGGAGAAGGAATTACAGGTGGTTATCAACTTGATCTGGGTGCTGGAAACTAAACTGAGGTCCTCTGGAAGAGCAGCAAGTACTTTGAACAGCTGAGTCATCTCTCCAGCCCTGTATGTAACTATTTTAAAACTGCAAATAGATCCATGGTTACAAGGGATTTTTTCATGTCATCACCTATCTCAATCCAATAAAAGAGGGAAATTACCCTGTCCTTGGTCTACCAGTGTTTACAGTTATGCTTTAATCAAAAAGCCTTCTAAACATTTACTTGGGAAAGTCAGACTCAGAGCTCTAGCTAACAAGTGAGTCAATGCAGTAATTGAAACATCTTAAGTGTATCTAACACACTGGCACATGCTCTGCAGACTTCTCTCCAGCTGGGTCGGTAGCATTGTTCTGTTCTTCATTAAGGAAACATCTTCTGCACAACACAAAATGGAACTTCAGAAACACTCAAGCTTATGTTATTTATGAGCCATATGCAATCAAATTTTTGGTTTGTCCTTTTCTTAAACTTTATTTTATTACCCTTCAAAGGAGCATGTCCTGTGTGAGACAATAGTTCTCTTTGTTTTAAGAAGGTGTTAAAGAATAGGAAAATTGGAAAAGGTTCGTTCAGTTATCTCCCATTAGGCACTGGAGTGTTCAGAGCTTCCAATAGTCCTTCTCATTAACAGCAAGCAGTACTATTTATTGGTCAGATTGCCAATTGCCCAGGAGGTCCAGCCAGAAGACATCTGTGCCTTCGGGTGCAAGACTTGCTGGGCTGACTAATCATGCAATGTGTTTGCAATTAAAATAGCACTGTTTCAACTCTGCCAGTGAGCACGTCCCAGTTTTCATATGTGTCCTGGTGACTCTAACTGACACATTAGTGGTGCTTTGTGTTGAGATTTGTTGCAAAGAAAAATTTCAGACTAATAATTAAACCAGTCTGATTGATATGAATGAATGGGTGAGGTGATTTAAAATGTTTTCAGATAATATTTAAAACCTGAATATCTGATGAGAAAAAATTTATAATGTTATCTAAAATAAAAGTGTATGCCTGGTGAGATGGCTCAGCAGGTAAAAGTGCTTACCACCAAGATTATCAACTTGAATTCATTCTCCAGAACCCAGGAGGTGGAGAAGGACTGACCTCTGCAAACTACACTCTCACTTCTACATTCATGCCAAGATACACTCATGCCCATACACAAACACACACACACACACATTCATACATAAATGTTTTGAAATAATAAAGTATAAAACACATCCAAAGAACACTCATAGTAGGAATTTACTTACATGAGTGCACAGCATGGATATGTAGTGGAATGTCAATGTAACAGACACAGATGCAACAATAAGCAGAGGCATGCCAATCCACTTAAATAGCCATTAATAAATCAAGATAACAACCCCAAGTTCCATCTCTTCTTTTACCCATAGACTCACAAAACTCATAATCTTTTCTAACAATCCTCCACACTTCCTTGGGTCCTGTTTCCTCTTCAATTACTTTGCTATAGTCATACATAGAAACACTTTTTGTGATGTATTCTGGGTATCTTTTTTCTTGAATCATAAACTAAGAGTGAATTATAGATCAAGAACTGTAGCACAGCTTTTGACCTTGTCTGAAAGCCTTCTCAGTCTTCCTCCCCATTCCTTTGAAACTCTCATAGATGTCTTAGATTTTTCTCAATACATAAGTCTTCCTCCTACTAGTTATCTTGTTACATCCCACTCACTGCATGAGAAACACACCAGAGTTAAAAGTCTTTCTAAAACATTTTGTATTTCACTGAAGTATTATAAGCTCTAAATTAGAACCATCAGCTTCTCCAGGGTACATTTTTATTATGTCCCAGAATTTCTATTGATAATCTGGGGTTGTATTTTTTAATTCACCTGGAAACAAAATATTCATGCATATTGTATTTTTAAAAGAAAAGATTTTCATAAATTACTAACAGGAAAAGGAGCAAAGCAGTTATGAAACAAAAAATATGAAGAAGAAAATCAGAAAATATAAGTATACTTTTTACTGAATACTATGTATTTTTTGTCAGATTTTGTTTTCTATTGAGGAATTTCTTGAGATAATATGAAGCTAAATTCTTTAATAGGAAAAACATATATGAGTGATACCATTAGGTTTCAAAGGTCTTTATTCCCAGGAGTATACATGCATGTGTGAAATGGCTAATACATAAGGATCATGAGCAGCAAGCATTTTGATCACATATGCATTTCTATCACATAAGTCTACAATTAAGGACTGAGAGAAAAACTATTAATCTAATAACAATGTTTCTGCATTTGGGAGTAAAAACAGAGAGGTGAAGTAGCAGTAGGGGATGACCAAAGGCTCATGGTCACAGTGCTTATGTCCCAGTTTGCTTTGAAACTGCCCTGCTTCAAATCCTTTTGAGTTCTCTCTCTATTTTATAATTCATTGCCAGAGAATTCCCCATGAAGAATGGAAAATATTGACTCCTCTTTCAAACAAATGGAATAGTGATTGTGTGTGTGTGTGTGCGTGTGCGTGTGTGTGTGTGTGTGTGTGTGTGTGCGCGCGCGCACGTGCAAACCCATGTGCACACATACACCTGCACATACTACACAGGTGTATGTACAATATATATGCACAAACATATGTATGTGCATTCATATCGATTACATACACTCTCATTTGCAATTGTATTGTGATAATATTATGCATGCATATAGGTATGTACATACACATATACATATATGCATACATATGTGTCTTTAGGCTGTAAAATTGTATTTATTTCAAAGTAGGATTTTAACAATCTATGCTTATTAAAAATGAATACATTAGTAGAGAGAAATCAGAAAATAAGAACTACCACGGTATCTACAAATCACCCAGAGTCTGTTAAAATCTTGGTTCATTTCTTCCTCTGTTTTTCTTTCCTTTCATTCCTTTACACCTTGTCTTTCTCTCCTTAATATGGTAATTTGTTTATAATTATATAAGATGTAATTAATATTTAAGATAGTACCCCAAAGGTAATTATAGTACCCCAAAATTAACAAAGTTATTTTTAGAAAGCTACTTTAAATAACTTATTTAAATTGAATTCACTCATTATTTCCACTTAAACTTGTCCCTTGTTTAAAATTATCTATTATTAAAACTCATAGTGCCAAAGGGGAATCTTAAGCCAACTTAACAGAAGTGAACTGAGAAACTCTAGTGCCTATGTTATATTCCTGTGTTTAATACACATGAGCTTCTGAACATTTGCGTATGGGAACCTCATCTTTATCTGCTTCCTCTTTTGTGAGAATGGAGCAGAAATCATGAACATACAATTTCATGTTAGAAATTCTTTTTTTTTCCTTTTTTATTAGAAAGCAGATTATTTTACATGTTAATCCCAGGTCTATAGTGGGAAATTACCAATACAGAGTCAGGTAGAAATATAAAGGTATTTAATAGGGAAAAGCCTTACTTACAGAGCGACCTAGCCAGCCAGCGTGGCAGCAGTCTGTCTAGCAAGTTCCAAAGTGAAACCAAAAGAGAAAACGCAGTCATTCTACATCATCCTGACTATGCCCTCGCAAGCATGGTCAGGTACATCTGTAGCCAGCCCTTAAGTAGGCATGGCTACAACTTCCCCTACACAGGTCCCTCTCCTTCCCCTCCTCCCTTGCCCCTAACACCCTACCTATCCATACCCTTTCTGCTCCCCAGGGAGGGTGAGGCCTTCCATAGGGGGTCTTCAAAGTCTGTCATATTCTTTGGGATATGGACTAGGCCAACCCCCTTGCGTCTAGGCTCAGGGAGTATCCCTCCATGTGGGATGGGTTCCCAAAGTCCATTCCTATGTAGGGATAAAATCTGATCTACTACAAGGGGCTCCATAGATTTCCAAGGTATGCTCATTGACACCCACATTCAGGGGGTCTGGATCAGTCCCATGCTGGTTTCCCAGCTATCAATCTGGGTACCAAGAGCTCTCCTTTGTTCTGGTCAGCTGTTTCTCTTGGCTTCATCAGCCTGGTATGGACCCCTATGCTCATCAGTCCTCCTTCTCTGCAAGTGGATTTCAGTTCAGTTCAAGGTTTAGCTTTGGGTATCTGTTTCTACTTCCACCAAATGTTGGATGAAGGCTATACGATGGCATATGAATTAGTCTTCAATCTCATTATCAGGAGAGGGCATTTAAGATAGCTTCTCCTCTGTTGCTTAGGTTGTTAGTTGGTGCCATCTTTGTAGCTCTCTTGATGTTTCCCTAGTGCCTGATTTCTCTTTAAACCTATATTGGCTCCCTCTATTATATTATCTCTTAACTTGCTCTCTTCTGTTCTTCCCCAAACTCAACCTCCCTACACTATCATGTCTTCCTCACCTCTCCTTTTCTCCCCTTTTCATTCTCCTAGCTCTCTCCCCCCTCCCCCATACACCCAATTTGCTGAGATGTTGTCCATTTCCCCTTCTCCAGGGGAACATGTATGTCTCTCTTATGGTCCTCCTTGTTTACTAGCTTCTCTGGCAGTGTGGATTGTAGGCTGGTAATCCTTTACTCTATGTCTAAAATCCACATATGAGTGAGTACATACCATGTTTGTCATTTTGTGACTGGGTTACCTTGCTCAGAGTGGTGTCTTCTAGTTCCATCCATTTGCCTGATAATTTCAAGATTCCATTGTTTTTTTCCTTCTCACTGAGTACTCCATTGTGTAAATGTACCACATTTTCTCTATCCATTCTTCAGTTGAGGGGCATCTAGTTTGTTTCCAGGTTCTGGCTATTACAAATAATGCTGCGATGAACATCATTGAACAGATGTCCTTGTTGTATGAATGAATAAAATCAGCATTTCTGTTGTTGTTGAAGGAAAAGGAATAGCTCATGTCTCACATGGTCTTCATGAAAGCAACCGAGGAATGTACATTAATGTGCTCTGTTAGCCAAGGGTAGAGACTTGGCACTTTTTAAAAAATATTTCATTTTTGGGGGAAGGGATAATCAATTAAAATGTTTTTAAATTAGAAACAAGCTTCTTTTACATGTCATTTTCAGTTCCCTCTCCCTCTCCTCCTCTCCTGCCCCCCACTCCCCATCCCAACCCTTTTCTGCTCCCCAGGGAGGGTGAGGTCTTCCATGGGGGATCTTTAAAGACTGTCATATCATTTGGAGCAGGGCCTAGATTCTCCCCCATGTATCTAGGCCAGGAGAGTATCCTCCCAAAATCTATTTGTATACTAGGGATAAATACTGATCCACTACCAGAGTCCCCATAGATTGCCCAGACCTCCAAACTGACATCCTAGCTCAGGGTGTCTGGATCAGTCCTATGCTTGTTTCCTAGTCTGGGGTCCATGAACAACCCCTTGTTCAGGTCAGCTGTCCCTGTGGGTTTCTCCAGTCTGGTTCTGAGTTCAGTGTTTAGCTGTGGGTGTTTGCCTCTGCTTCCATCAGCTACTGAAATATGTTTATTTAAAAGCAATTATAAATATTATAAAAGTAGAAATTATCGCATGCAATATTGAAAGACTACCAGATTGAATACATGTAAATTGAATAATGTACTGATATTTTTCAAAATTAATTTTACAGTTATTGACAAAAGCAGCTTTTTTGAAAGAGGGTTCTTCCCTTCTCATCTGTTTTTCTAAATACAGTGAGTATTGTGGGATAGCAAACTCAGCCTCTTTGATTTTTGAAATTACAACCAGATTCAAGGAAAAGTAAAGAGACCCCAAGCCAAATGAATCTGAATACAGTATAAATAAGACAGATATGCACAATGAGATCTTCCCGCAAGTTTAGTCAGATCTCTTTAGATTTTACTCTAAACTCATAATCTTATTTTCTAATCAGAGTAGCTGGTTATAAATATCTGCAAGGTATTTGATTATAAATATCTTTCTGATAACATGATGCATTGATATGGTCACTAATTTATAGAAGACCAATCATTCAAGTCAAGCAAAGAATTCTGGCTGAGACACTGCAGAAAAATCAGGTCTAATCCCTAATCATCCATTTAAATTTAGAATCAGGACTTTTAATATTAAATTTTATTAAGTGGCATGTGTTATTTTTCCTTGCAAATTTACAAAGAGCATGTGGCTGTGTAAATATTTTCTAAGGAAATGCCTTTCAACATAATGCTACATGAATTATAAGAGATTTAGATAGTCATGTAAACCCATGATGCAGGCACAGATTTCAGAGATAAACATGATTTCTTCGGTGGATATTTTCACAGTGACATATTTTATATACATAAGTGGACAAATTCAAGTTGTTTCCAGGAATTGCTGAAAAATTATCCTGTGATTTGTTTTAAAGTTTTAAACTAAGTTCCTGATGTGTTTAACGTTTGGAATAGAGGATGCAGGTGATTAATTACACTACCAAACTCCAAACTATTGAGTGGATATCCTTGAAAATTTAGTATTTATAGTTGTTGTAGTTTGCTTATACTTTAAAATCGATAAAGTTGATTCTTATGTTTTAATGAAAAGAAAAACACCTTTTAAATAATTAAATTCTATTTTATCTTTACTGTGAAGTTAGTAGATACTTTGGTTTTGGTTTGCAACTCATTATGGTCACTTCCCCTGGAGCAAAGTAAAAGCATATACTTCAAAATCCACCACATATGATATAAACATTATTTATGTAAGTATTTGTTACCTAATGATATCCCCATTATTTTGTTTGATTAAAATTTTCCTTTAATGTTTCATTATATTTATTGAAAAGGTATCAGTTCATTAAAAAACAATCCACATGAAGGTAGAAAAACTTAGTTATTGAACAGACATGAATATGCAATTAAATTTTAATATTGTCTATATTTTGGTCTGCAAAGTAAATGTGCTCAGGGTATCTTAGAACTGATTAAAGGGGTATACTCTAAAAATAAACCATCATCACAAGATTCATTTCAAGATGTCCTCCTTGACTTGTTCATTTCAAAGAAGTAAAGTATCATAGTCCTTTACTACTGAAAGCAAGTAGTTGTCATCATTTATAAAAATGAGAATATGAGGAACCTCTCTTCTCTTAGGAGTGCAGTAAGATCAGGATAGGCAAAAGATACAGAAGCTGGCTGTTCAAAGGAGAAAAGAATATGAAAGATTTCAGTATTGGAGGACTTTCCCACCTCTATCACTTCCTCTTTCTGTACCACCTGTGTAGACCTCAAACTTGAAAATAAGTCTATGTAGATAATTGGGGCATGTTTAGAACCATCCTGAAAAATCAGAACTAGAGATGTCTCACATTTGAGAGATCATCAGCCACTTGCCTAAGGTATATCCTCCTCTGAGGACATTTGGCAAGTGCCATAGGTGGCATAAGAGAATACATGAGCTTTTGGGTGCTTTGATCAAGTTGTCTTTGACTCTGGTGGGCATACACTATATCTAGAATGGGTTGGAAAAGATTGACAAGGCAGTGCTTAGAAGCTTTGAGGGTGATTTTGGTAACTGCGTATTCAAATAGATGAAAAAGTCTTTAATACAGATGATTTCAAAACACAGGAGACAAAGAAGGAATTACATACGGCAATATGCAACTGGGTAACTAGAATAACCCTATGGTCTCTAAGAAGAGGGAACATTGGATCCATTAAGATAAACAGAAGTAGACAAGACCTAAGCATGATACATGAATTGCTTGGGGAAGTATATCTAATAAATTGCTTAATATAGTCAACTGGCCAGCTTCTAGGATGGTCCTAATACATACATCATTTCAAAAATACATGTCATTTTATGTCTGACATCAATTTAGCCTGGATATTTGTGCTATTTAAGATGTTCAAGCAGTGGAGAAAGTTAGAGTAGAGTGTGAGTAGTCCTAAACATCACAAAAAATATTTTAAGGAAAAAGAAATAAAATTGTAGAAAGAAAGATTATCTAGGGCAGTCCTCATAATCCAGTTACTCATTTGAATACCATTAATCAAGCAAACAGATTTAAAATGTCGGGGACTTTTCAAGAAAATCTTGGTATAATTGGAAAACGTGATAAAGCAAGCAATATTGTTATGACAATAATATCTTAGTGTATTTCTTGTGTTAAAATGACAGTGTTGAAAATATGATGTGATAGCTGTGTAGGTTTGTGAAGTTTCATAGAATTTGTTTATACCAAAGAGAGTTATGGTTATGACAGTCAGGAGCAGAAATCCAGTGAAAGGTTGTGATACTGAGTGTGACAGCAGGAACAGGAAGAGGGGTCAGAGGAGGAGGTGGCTGTGGTGAGTGGGAGGTGTTATGGAAGGGAAGATCAATATAATAAAGTAACATTCTCCATTAAGTTCTTAGAGTAGTACCGAGAGTAATAACTGCCATAGCCTATCTCTTTTGAGGTCTTCATGCACTGTAGGGAAGGAAGTAAATTATTGTATCCACTGTGGGAAGTGATATGCAAGCTGTCTCAAAATTGGGAATAGAAAAGCCATATGATCCAAGAATTCCATCTCTGGGTATTTATTAAAAATAATTGAAATGGATATCTCAAAATATTGTCTACCCTCTCATATTCTCTAGAACATTAATTACAAGCTTACAAACTATAGAATCAAACTGCTAACTAAGGGATGAATGGACAAAGAAAATTCTCTCTCACTCCCTCTCCTTTGTTCTCTGCCTCACCCCCGTGTACTATATTCAGTCTTTAACAATGTAGATTGTTCTGTCATTTGAGACACCATGGATAATATGAATTAAACTGGAGACTATCTTGTAAAGTGAAATGGGCCAGTTACAAAAAGACAACTCCGTGATCTCATAATAAGTATGTAAAATGGATGTGGCTAGTTTGCATAAGGCCCTGAATTTGATCCAATGTACTTCAAAATTAATACTCATATAAAGAAGGTACATTGGTGATTAACAAAACCTGGCACTTGAGTATGGATTGAGTATATGGAATAAAAAAGTACTCTTTAAACATATGGTATTAGCAAATTATTAAGATCTATTATATAGCTTGATGACTATAGTCAATAATAATATATCAGATTCTGAATATGGAGATTCATGTTATAATCCTAGCATTTGGAGAAAGAGGCAGGAGGAGTTTAAGCTCTGCTTGTGATTACTGTGAATCAAGAGCTGAAATGGAGCTAAATGGTAGAGTGCTTTGTGAGAACAAAAGGATTCTACCAGATATGGGAGAGTAGTGAAATATATTTGTCAGAGAGTAGGGAGTCTGTCTGTCATTATCATGAACTAAGCAAGCAGCATGCTCAGGAAATGAAACTGAATATCTAAAATTAAAGGAACGAAATTAACAAATGTCCCAAGTCCATAAGTAATGATGGGCATGTGTACTTAGCTAATCATTTAAAAAAGAGACTAGTCTGGTGTTGTGTCTAGCACGGCTCTGGGGACTTGGCCTGAGTGGGAACAGGAAGGAGGGAATAAAGAAAGAACAAATAGATACACAGAGAGAAACCTGGGGTCAGGGGACTGGGCACTCAGACAGAGAAACCATAGTACCTAAAAATCTCACACTGTTTATTTATGTGGAGTTGAATAGAGAGACAGGGTTACTGTATACAGTTGAAGATGAATGTGGACTTGTGGTAGACAGCTAGGTCAAGGAAACTTTAGACTTGGCAGAACTCAGTAGGTAAAGTCTCTATAAGGAAACTGTCTTCTGGCAATAAATATCAGTAAGGAGATAACTGTATTGGATAATTTCTGCACACACTTTTAACACTTTACATAGACACCCAGGAAGGCTTTGCCATTCCTTTGACTCCAGGGCTCTGGGGTCCTTGACTTGGTCATGCCTGTGTCAACAAAACAAACTCACCCAGGCTTCATTCATCTTAGACTTCCTCTGTCTCTTACAGCCTGCTTGGCTCAAATTGGGTTAAGATAGCACTTAAGAACAATATATGCACAAAAATCAAGCTAATGAGATCAGTCAACATTATAACAGGACATCCACTAAATTTAATGGGTTACAGGAGGAAAAGGGGGGAATAAGAAGAAGGCGTGTAGTAGGAAGTGAGACGTTAGAATTGCCTAGGAGGATAGAAAGGAGGAATTGGAGATAGAGATGTACAAGATGCCTTGTTTACACATGTGAAATAGTCAAAGAATAACTAAAAGACATTCAGTTGAAAAGAATACATAAATAAACAAAATAGATAATGGTTTAAAAAAAGAAAATAAATAAAGCCTGACTTCAAGAGGCTGTATGTATAGATTTAAAATAGTAATGGGTACTAGGGTCAGTGTCTTGGTCAGGCCAGGTCCCTGCAGAGCTCCAACACTGGAGAGGCTGAGTGACTGTTGACATGTGTTGGCTGACTTCAATCTCAAATGCTGACAGGACATGTGGCATTTGGCTGGATTTGTCCCCTATAATGGAGGTGACATGAGCCAGACGACACTGAGAAACAGAAAGCCTTAGCCTGAATGATCTCCGTAGCATTCAGCCTCCTGTCAGCTTGAGTAACACAAAGGTGTTGTAAAACACACATATGTGTGTATCCGAAGTATGTATATATTTAATAGACTAAAATAAACATTAATATAAGTAACGATAAGTCTTTATACCACCCGCCTGAGTTCCGCAGCAACATTAGGGCCCTGCCAAAATAACATACAGAGACTTAATATTAGGTACAATGTTGCTGGCCAATGACAAGGATTTCTTAGATGCTAGCTCTGTCTTAATTACCAGCCATAACTATTAATCTTTATATTTTATAAGACTTATCTTATGGAGGACGCTGGTAGAATTAATCCTGTCTTCCTGGGATCACATGGCGGCTGTACAGCAAGGAGAAGAAAAGGGAAGAGGAAGAGAGCTATTTCCTGCTTGTCCCTGCTTATATTCTGAGTCTGCCTGCTATGCCACTTCCTGCCAGAATCACAAGACTACTCTTTACTATGTTTTTCAGAATTCTCTTCGAGTCCTAGTCCTGCCTCACTTGCTTCCCTTTTGGCCAGCAGTACTTTATTCAACAACCAATAAGATAAACATACACAGAAGGACATCCCCCATCAAATATATACATTACCAAACAAAAATAGAATTTTTTAAAAACTTTTTTTTATTTTAGAAGCACTCTTATTTACATATCAATCCCCATATTCCCTCACCCACCCCCAACCCACTTCCTAGGGATAGTGAGGCCCTCCTGGGGACCATCACATTCCTTAACATCATTTGGGGGAGGACCTATGCCTACCCCATCCCCATCCAAACCCTTTTCTGCTCCCCAAGGAGGGCAAGGCCTTCCATGGGAGATCTTCAAAGTCCATCATATCATTTGGAGCAGCGCCTAGACCCTTCCCCATGTGTCTAGGCTGAGAGAGTTTCCCTCTATGTAGAGAGGGCTCCCAAAGTCCACTCATATGCTAGGGATAAATACTTATCTGCTATCAGAGGCTCCATAGATTGCCCAGACCTCCAAACTGACATCCTTGCTCAGGGAGTCTGGAACAGTCCTATTCTGGTTTCCCAGCTATCAGTCTGGGGTCCATGAGCAAGCATTTGTTCAGATCAGCTGTCCCTGTGGGTTTCTCCAGTCTTTGCTCATCACTCCTCCCTCTCTGCAACTAGATTCTAGAGTTCAGTTCAGTGTTTAGCTGTGGGTGTCTGCCTCTGTTTCCATAAGCTACTGGATGAAGGCTCCAGTAAGTTGTATAAGGTAGTCATCAATCTCATTATCAGAGAAGGGCATTTAAGGTAGCCTCTCCACTATTGCTTAGATTGTTAGTTGGACTCATCTTTGTAGATCTCTAGACATTTCCCTAGTTCCAGAATTCTTTTTAAACCTATAATGGCTCCCTCTACTGTGGTATCTCTTTCTTGCTCTCCTCAATTCTTCTACTGACTAAATCTTCCTGCTCTCTCATGTCCTCTTCTCCCCTCCTGTTCTCCCCCTCTCTTTCTTCTAGCTCCCTCTCCCCTCCTCCCATGCTCCCAATTATTAGCTCAGGAGATCTTGTCCATTTCCCCTTCTCTGGGGGTCCATGCATGTCTCTATTAGGGTCCTCCTTGTTTCCTAGCTTCTTTGGCAGTGTGGATTGTAGCCTGGTACTCCTTTGCTCTATGTCTAAAATCCATATATGAAATAGTACATACCATGTTTGTCTTTTTGTGACTGGCTTACCTCACTCAGCATGGTTTCTTTTAGTTCCATCCATTTGCCTGTGAATTTCAAGATTCCGTTGTGTTTTTTTTTTTTTTTTTCCACTGAGTAGTATTCCATTGTGTAAATGTACAACATTTTCTCCATCCATTCTTCAGTTGAGGGGCATCTAGATTGGTTCCAGATTTTGGCTATTACAAATAATGCTGCTATGAACATGGTTGAGCAGATGTCCTTGTTGTATGAATGCACATCTTTTGGGTATATGCCTAAGAGTGGAATTGCTAGATCTTGTGGTAGACTGATACCCATTTTCCTGTTGAATTAGTTGGTTTTTTGGTGACTAGCTTCTTGAATTCTTTGTATATTTTTGATATCAGCCCCTTTTTAGATGTGGGATTGGTGAATATCTTTTCCTGTTCTGTGGGCTGCCATTTTGTTCTGTTGACTGTGTCCTTTGCCTTACAGAAACTTATAAGTTTCAGGAGATGCTATTTATTAATTGTCGATCTCAGTGTCTGTGCTAATGATGTTAAGTTCAGGAAGTGGTCTCCTGTACCAATTAGTTTGAGGGTACCACCTACTTTCTCTTCTAATAGGTTCAGTGTGTATGGATTTATATTGACGTCTTTGGTCCATTTGGACTTAAGTTTTGTGCATGGCAATAGATACGGATCTGTCTTCAGTCTTCTACATGCAAGTATCCAATTATGCCAGCACAATTTGTTGACATTCTCATTTTTTCCTTCTGTATTTGACTAGCTGTAACTGACTATATAATGAGAAGTAAAAAATACTATTTAGGGGCTGGGCGCTGGTGGCACAAGCCTTTAATCCCAGCACTCGGGAGGTAGAGGCAGGCGGATCTCTGTGAGTTTGAGACCAGCCTGGTCTACAAGAGCTAGTTCCAGGACAGCCTCCAAAGCCACAGAGAAACCCTGTCTCGAAAAAGAAAAAAATACTATTTATATGTATATTAAATTACCATATAATTCATCATCTTAAAGGGCATGCTTTGGAATGTCTTACCATTGACTGATTTTAATTATCCTTTTTAATTTTGTTAATACTTATTCATACTTAATGAAATACTGTTAATTTTTATTGAGTAATTTTCTGTATCTTAGGACATAATATTACTTATTAGAGTAACAGTTATTAAATTTTTTCAGATGACACATCAAATTTGACTCCCTCATTAAATTTAGTTTAATCACAACCACATTTTGGAGTTATTGAAAGTTTCATATTACAGATTGTTAATAACTTATTTAGGATATTAAACACTGAACTCCATAAATAATACTTAATTTTCTTCATATTGTTATCAATTGAAATGTTTCAGCATAATATCAGACTTAAAATTATAGAGTTTTCTTTTTGCTATTTTATGGACTACTTAATGTGAGTCTTATCTATTGGTGTCAAATATTTTCTGGAATTTATATGTAATATTAATTATTTAAGATTCACTTTGTTTATAAACTCTAATCTAATTCATGACATTTCAGAAATAAAATTTCTTCATGAATTAATGTTTTCAATTTTCCCTATTTATAAGTGTCTGCTTCTTTCAAACAATGATATGAAATTCATACTTAATCTCAGTTGTCACTGTATATACAACTATTTTCCCCCAATCTTTCTTCTACCATCTACCCTGTCTTTATCTATCTTAGTTTCTCTCATTTTGGGGAAACATTTTTACAGTGTAGTGTACACATTGTTATGGGAAGCATAAACAATATTTTTCTTCTCTCCTAACAAGATTCATAGAAAAACCTTCATAACAAAGGAGAGATTTAAAAGAAAATAAAACAAGCTTAAAGCATATATGTATTGAAATGTAATATGCAATCATATGTATATAATATTTAAGCAACACAGAAACTTTAAGAAGACCAAGAGAAACACAGAGTTCTCCTAGTGTATCTCAGTTAGGGTTGCACATATTCCTTTCAACTCAATGCAACAACAATATCTTGGCTGAATTCAAAGCTAAATGTTTTTCAGTGTGTATTATACATTAATCAATTTAAGCTAGAAATACACTTAGGATTTTTAAGTGAATAGGAGGTTTATTACAGTATTATTAGCAAAATGTTTAGCAGATTCATAATTGGTTTAATCTTTTCCAGGCTGAGTTAATTAATTTTTTTCAAATTCAAAATGAAGAGTACTTAGAATTCTGTTCATATTTTCTGGCTTCTCCTATTATCTTTTTTATATTTTTAATTTATATATTCTTTCTTTTCATACATCATTCTATTCTTTTGTAGGGAGCTGTCCCTGCATTCTCCATTACAAGATGGCGCCTGCATCCGGCAGGCACTGAATGTAAAGTTAATGCGCGCAGGCGCTGGGTAACTTTCCATTCCTTGATCTCTGCCTCGTGGCGTCATATGGTCCGATGAGCTACAGCCAATCATGGGGTAACACGTCCCAGGCGGTGGTTGCCAGCCTTTATTAGGGGACGGGATTCTTGGCTCGGGGTCTCCGCTTTTGTAAGTTTATGCTCTCTCTCTCTCAAGACGCATAAAGCTTTACTGCAGAAGGATCCGAATGTCCTATGTTGTTCTTGCTGGCGAGGCGATCACGCGGGACATTCTTTCTATACAAATGTCTTTCTGTTGATATCTGCCTAAATGAAACAACAGCTACCAATGAACTCCATAGCAATAGCAATAGCATTGCTTTTTCTTAATTCCTTAAAGTCCAATGACACATTACCTTTCTTTATCTTTATCTTTATCTGTGCCACACACCCCTTTACCTTCTATCCCCGCAAATTGTTTCTTCATTGGAATGTACATGTAAAGCCATGCGTGTACCTTGTTTCAATGGCATCCAATCCAATATGCTATTTTTTTTAAAAGAGGTACCTGCAGTACACATCCTACTAATGAATGCCAAACCTGCTATCTACTCTTAAGAACAATTTATTTCTCATTCAGAATATTTAATGGATATAGAAAATGTGGTCTGTCTTGTTACATGGCTTTGTTCTATGTGTCATTTTCAAGTTGAAAATCACCTTGCAAGAGTAAATCAGAAAAAAAAATAGTAATGGGAGTGTAAGGTCTATCCCTAAAACTTTCCTCAGGATGCTGTAAACTTTTATCTCTACTTACATTTGATCAAATGTGGCAAATTAATTAGCCTGATATCACTTCGCTGGGAATTTTACCCACAATATGTTTGTGTTCTCATGTAGATGCCTGTTCATACTTTATTGTAACCGAGGTTCATCATTTATATTGATTGTGAGGCTTATGCATTTTGGTTATTTTTACCACTGTAATGTATACTTGTTGGGACAATAGATGTGAAGAAATCAAACAACTTATCACACTTATTCAAATTAATTTTCCTATGCTGTGGAGAGACAAATAATAATAATAATAATAATAATAATAATAATAATAATAATAATAAACAACTTAATAACAATACGAGTAACAGTGCTGTTGAAATAGGTAAATACTTTGTTTTTACATAATTAGTTAACCTAACTTTGAATAAAATATTTCATGGACACATGTCACAACCTACATGTGTTCATGTTTATGTTCACATATATAGGTGTACGTGAAGGTCAAAGGTAGACACTGAATAACTTTCTTAATCACTGTTCATCTTCTCTTTTGAATCAGGGCATCCCACTGATTTTGGGAATCACTGATTACACTATACTGACTGTGCAGAGAGATTCAGGGATCTTCCTGTCTCAGCCGTCATAAAACTTGGATTAGAGGCACTAATCACTCTACCTGACATTTTTACATGGTTTCTGGGGATTGAACTTAGGTACTCATGCTTACAAGGCAAATGCTATCAACAGAGCCATCTTCCCAGACCATGTTTCGTATATTTAAATCACATATAGTCCTTGGATCATAGCCATTCTTTGTATCTTAGAAAAGGCCATTTTAATCAATTTTATGTCTTCATGCTACAGAGAAAATCAGAGGACTCTTCTAATTTCCTCTCTCCAAACTGTCTCCTTTGATAATTATGTAAAGACCATGTAATAACTGTGTGGCAATTTATGGTAAGTCTACAAATACAGACATTTTCCAAATCTTAGCTTCTTTACAAGGTCATGGTTGTAGGGGAAGCTGTAGCCACACCTTCGGATATAGTGGGAAATTACCAATACGGAGTCAGGTAGAAATATAAGGGTATTTAATAGGGAAAAGCCTTACTTACAGAGTGACCTAGCCAGCCGGCATGGCAGCAGCCTGTACAGCAAGCAGCAAAGAGAAACCGAAATCGCAAAGGCAGTCACACTACGTCACTCTGACCACACCCTCACAAGCGTGGTCAGACACACCTGTAGCCAGCCCCTAAGAAGGCATGGCTACAGCTTCCCCTACACATGGTACATTATTTCTTCCACCACTGCTATTTCTAAAAGAGCCTCATTGGTTGTGTGGTTTAATTTCTTAATTAAGCATACCATGGGTTCTTTTCCATATTGATTATGGAGTTAGGATTAAAGTTGAAATGCGAAACAAAAATTAAAAACTCTCTCTATGAGTCAGGAAATCTCATATATTTTAGAACATATTCCCAAGGATGAAGAAAAGTGCAAGTGTGGGAAATTAACATATATTGAGTACAGACTGTGCTCTTTGGTGCTGTTGTGTCTTTAATATTTTTAGTTGTACTTAATATCAGCAGTCATTTAAATCATTTAAACTATTTCCATAATAGTCTATCCATTCCACAGTTTAGCATATTCAACCAATTGTGGAATTTAAGAGATTGACAAAATATTCTAGTAGAGATTCCAAGCTCTCTGGAAATTGAAAAAAATACTTTTTGGCACAAGTTGTTTAGTTGAGTTATGACTATGTGGTTATGAATGCATAGAAGTGCATGATGTCCTCTAGAGATAATCTAGACATTTGTTTTAAACCAGGCTGTGTAATTCTCTTCTTCCCTGTTTCTCGTCTTTAGGCCTTTGCCGGGTTACCCAATAAACAGCTTTTGACTGCCACTTGAGTCATCACAGAAGAAATCAAGTGCCTTCAAAGGCCTAACTTGACTGGAAACATCCTGCACACTCCAGGACCCAGATGAGTCCCATATCCACAGAGGTAAGATCTGATTTGTCCAATTGATGCAAGGGAGAGCAGAGCATCTTAACACAGAGCTGGTGGCCTTCAGTGTTCCTATGGAACACATTTTTACCAGTGGGAGCTCAGACACAGGCTTACTTGTCAATGTAGCTTTTTTTTCTTTGCTGAGGCACTGCTCCAAGACAGAATCCCATGCAATGTGTAGATATCTCTACTGTGAGGAGCTGCACTCACATTCGCCATTACAAGATGGCGCTGACATCCACTGCCAGAACAAGTAAACAACGTTGGTGCACATGTGCCAAGTGTTTTTCCACTTGCCTAGTCTTGCCTCTCCCGTGGCGTCATATAGGGTGATGAGTCCTCCACCTATCCCAGCTGTACACGCACTGCTCGGAGCTTATGAGCCTATATAAGGGGACGGGATTCTTGGCTCGGGGTCTCTCTAATCAGAAGCTGATCATCTGTCTCTCAAGATGCATTAAAACTTTACTGCAGAAGGATCCGAGTGTCCTGTGTCGTTCTTGCTGGCGAGACGATCACACGGGACACTCTACTACAGCTGAGCTGTGGCTCATGGGATAAAACACTCCCTGGTTTTCTTTGCTTCAATAACTCTTATCTACTTTCCCTTCCTATCTTTGCTCTATAATTGTACTAAGGAATACGAAGATGAAAGCTTTATAATTTGGATTCTGTGTTTAAGAAAACCAAAAAGGTCTGTATCAAAAGTCATGTGCCATAAACCATAAGGGTAGAGAGTTAGTTATAGGAAGTATTGAACATAGCAGAAAGCTATGTAGGGACATAACCTCTGGTAAATTAATGTTATTAGGATTACTTGAGTGATATTTGAAAAAGCTTTTATTGCACTAGATAACAAATTAAATGGTTTAATTTAAAAAAACTTAAAAATGGATGCTTTTCTTTCAAGGCAATGCTATGTGTAATTATGGAAATGCATATTTACTCTGTCTTTAATAGAAACACACACATGTTACTGAAAATGAAACTTGCCAAATTTAAAAATAATTTATTATCTTTGTATATAGGCATTACATCCAAAATGCTTTCATTTGTGTAAACAAAGGTGACAAAAAGAACATTTGTTGATGGACTCAATCAACATATATTTGTTATATATGTAAACATATACATGAATAATCAGCTTATCTACAAAAATAATGTCCATTTCTCATGAATAGACAAACAAGTTTGGTTTATACTCATTTAAATAAGAAAAGTATTTCTTTCTGGTTCCCAAAATACACTCATGGAATGATAATTATTACTCAAGTCACACTTTATCCAAAATGTACAGATACTAATTGTATCTGTAAAGCTGTTTTCAAGAATGTCCCTGTTGCAGGAGGGCAGACATGTCTGTGCTCTGTTGATGTCTGTTACAACTGGAACCAGTGGTGAAATCTGCAGAGCATGTATGTTGGAGAGACTGACATGTGGCTTACAGTGTTTTTCCACACAGTGCACTTGGCTTTGCAGCTGCAGCTATTATTTGCAAACCCTGGCACTTATTTATGCCCCAGACTCGGGCTTTCTTCAGAGTACTTGCTTCTTGTCACCCAACACTGATTGCCAAATACCAGGCTGAGTTGTCTGTTGTTGCAGTTCTTTTGGCCACTCCCAAATGTTCTAGCATTAAAGCCGTGCCTCTGTGTGACTTTAAAAAATGTTGTCCTTTGATCCTGTGTTGTGCCACTTCACTCAGTATTTGCCAGGTTATCTTGTTCTCCTGTGTTCAACACTTGACTTTCCCTTGCCTATGTCCTGAGTGCATTTGAATTCATATTAAATACAGAATAATTATGCATTTTTCCTTTTTACAAAGGAAAGAATGTTTTTTCTTTATAAACATGTGTGCACATGCACACACACACACACACACACACACACACACACACACACACACACACACACACACAGAACAATATTTTCAAATAGACTCTTAATATACCCTGTGCTTCATGGCCACAAAAGTAGGGAAGGGCAAATTTCTAAGTATTTTTTAATATTTGACAAGCTGATATGGCAGACAATTTCTGTTTACCATGTCATAATATTACATTTGGTTTCCTCAAAAGTTTACTAGGACTAAGACGATAATGGTACTTGTAAATTCACATAGCATGGGACTTATATATTCTTCAGCAACTACAGGCCTTCTCTACTGCTCCAGATGACTTTGTATATGCTGACGTTAATTCTATGACAAATTTCACTTCTCTATTTTAAAATATTTACTCTTTCATGTTATGTGCATGAGTATTTCCCTCCATGTATGTATGGACACTATATGTGTTACTGATATCCAGGGAGGTCAGAAGTGGGTATCAGATATATTAGAACTGGGATTGCAGACAGATTTAAGCCACAATCTGGGTGATAGGAACAGAACCACAGTCCTAAGTGAGATTTGTAAATGCTCTTAACCTCTGATCTTTAGTCCACTTCACTATCTTTTTAAAAAAGGTTTATTCTTCTTTAAGTGATTTGCTTAAACAAGCTTGCTATAAAAATTGACTCACTAGAATGCATAATAATTAACACGACTCTTTATTATAACCAAATGTATTACATAATTGTGCCTTAGGGTAAATCTATGCTTTTATTTGAGTTTAAAGAATGATTTGGCAAGGTGTCATATGCAGTATTTGGAATTTGTATAACAAGCATTTGTTGAGTAATTAATATAGGGACTATGACCCTTAGCAAACACGAGAGTAAAGGTGATGAGCATACTTTTTATTATTATTATTATTATTATTATTATTATTATTTATTGGTTTTCGAGACAGGGTTTTTCTGTGTAGCTTTGGAGCCTATCCTGGCACTCGCTCTAGAGACAAGGCTGGCCTCGAACTCACAGCGATCTGCCTGCCTCTGTCTCCCGAGTGCTGGGATTAAAGGCTTGTGCCACAAATGCCCGGCGATGAGCATACTTATTAAGAAAGCTACATTATGACTTTTGGAAAGCAGAACACATCAGCTTCATTATTTATATGAGTCAGGTCAGAGCAAAGTGATTCAGGATTCCAGCAGGGAAGCTTACTACTATATGGAGTATTAATAGTTAACACAAGTGAGTGTAATGAGAAGCCAGAGCTTCACAGAAACTCCCGTGAAAGCTGATAACCAGAGAAAATTATCCTGAATAAGAGCAAACTCCCACTATCAAGGCTGAAGTGCACATTTGCTACAGAGGTATAACTTTGTCTTGCTAAAGACAGAGAAGGGACTGGGACTCCTGCCCACAGGACTTGCTGGAAGCCATCTCTCTGGAATACTACAAAAGACTCACAGGGAAATGTATCACTAAAGACACTTGGCTACAAAATCTTCTGAGAATGTTCAGGGAGACTTCTGGTTGCTCTGTGAAGGTGGCTGTTAGAGAAGTCAGCTTTTTTGACTTCCCCTTCAAACACACCAGAACCATAAAAAATCCTTCTTTTATTTCAAAATATGTTTTTCACCCTCTGTAGAACTAAATGAATGCTTTTGTCATCTTAGCTTCTTTTGTGCTTAACATTGTTTCAATTTCTCTCTTCTTTTTTTAATTTAATTTTTTTATTTTTTGTAATTAATTTTTTTAGTTCAAATTAGGAACAAGCTTGCTTCACATGTCAATCCCTTCTCCCCTCTCCTCCAACTGTCTCCCCAAACCCTACCTGTCCCACACCCCATCCACCCTTCACTCCCCAGGCATGGTAGGGCCCTCGACAGGGCTCCCCAAAGTCCACCACATCATCCTGGGCTGGGCCTAGGCTCTCCCCCAAGTGTCCAGGCTGAGAGTGCATCCTTTCACATGGGATGGGCTCTGAAAGTCTCTTCTTACACCACGTAAAAATACTAATCTACTATCAGGGGCCCCCTAGAGTGCAGAGGCCTCCTCCTTGACATCCGTGTTCAGGGGTCTGATTCAGTCCTGTGCTGGCCTCCCAGACAGCAGTCTGGGGTCCATGTGTTCCCCCTTGTTCAGGCCAGCTGATTCTGTGGGTTTCACCAGCCTGGTACCGACCCCTTTCTTTACATGCAATCTACATATAATATGAATAATCACACATTTAAAAATCTTCAGAAAATCTACTTGTACATGTCTCCTTAAGCTCATTTGATCAGCACTATTGAGTCTTCATTCCCTCCAGTAATCATGATGCCTATGTGTTTGCAGACTAAGTCTCTTCTTTCCTTCAGACATGTGCTATTGCTGTTGTCTGGATGCTGTGTTTAACCAATGATTAGCTCCTTCCTCATCTTCAGACTGAAAGTCAAATGCCAACTCTTCCAAAGTACCCTCCCTGACCATATTACCGATCTAACCCCTTTTCCCCATCTGTAGGACCCCCTATTTTGTCTTCAAAGTTCAGTCACAACAGTTACTTTGTTGGAAATTACCTTGTTCACATATTTGCCCACTTTTTAAAATGTCTGCATCCCAAAGTGCAAAATCCCAGTCATTAACTTATTCCTTCTGCCGGAAAATATGTGTTGCAAAACAATTGAGAAAATTATTTCAAGAAAGAGGATGGGGATGGCCTTGTATCATTGTAGAATGTTTTCATAGCTCCTTCTAAACATAGGATTCTTTTGGATAGCTTTTGACACATTTACTGAGTGCTACACTTTGCTGGGGAAAGATGAGTTATACATGTCCCATGAAAACCCTCTGTGTGGATTCCTGGAAATAACTGTATAGGGAAAGTAGCCATTTCTACATCAGTTTTCTCTTTCTGGATAATAAGCTTTTCTCAAACTTAGCTGCTTAAAACAACACTTCAAATGCTATGAGCTGTTTGAACTCTTACAACAGATGTTAGATACGAACATTGATGAAGTTGAAAAAAATGACCAGATTTTTTTCATACAGCAGATACAGCACCCAGAAAACAGTATAAATTCAAACATGCTAGCCTCTATTTCATCTCATTGGCATAAGAATCCCCACGATGGATCAAGTCCAAATCTCTATAAGGACGTGGTTACAAGGAAATGTGAATACACAGAGCAGAAGAACTTGGAACCCATCTTGCTAGGTTTCTCTCTTTGCCTCTGATCATTTAACATTGGGGACAGCTGCTATCTAAATGTTGGATCTCACCATGTATGGGAAGCTAAGTTCTTATGATACCGAGTTGATTTTTCAGGGGTATCACACAATCTTAGAGAAAGAAATCTGTGCTATATTATCTCTGGGCTTTCTTTTTCTAGTTAATGACTGAAACATTTTACAGCATCAGTAAATTTGTATCTTTAGAGATACAATAACATCCTTACAGGGTTTGGGAGTCAGCAAAGTATTGAAACAAGACAAATACAATGGCCTTATGCCCTTCCTTCGATACAAACCGCTCTTCCAACATTTGCAGAACATATTACTCACATTTATTTCCTATATAATTACAGTGGGTCTATGGACTATGCATTAAAAGTATTATTTATATTGATGCAGTTTGGCAGCTTGCCAATATTAAAGTAAAGCATCATCTTCACAGTAAATGAAATAGAAAAGATCATGAAAGTGTGCTTTACATGGTAGTACATCCTTTGCTCTACTAATATAAGAGTGAGTATAAACCACATGCACCAAACATAACAAACAATATGGATCCCACAGCATGGCTTCCTTGCCAAAAGGGAACAACCAGTAAGGAGATGAATATACAGATAAGAATGGAGGACACTGTGTTTTTCCATAAATTGTACCAGTAAAAATAAATTATTGAACAAAATAGTGTTCCAATGCAATGTTACATACCACTGCTATTAATTACTCAGTGTTAGCAGTTTTCAAGGCTCCACACTCATCAGACCTTCTCTGAAAATATATCAGTGGCCCCATTATTTCCATTGACAGTGACTTTTCAGTTTTTAACATCCTTTTATTTATTGCATTTAACTTTAATCTTTTAACCATCTTTAAAAGCATTTTATCCCTTTTTGTGAACTTGTATGCTTTTGGTTTTTCTGTCTTGACTAACTAGATTTGTGTGCTATTGCATATCTCAACCAACTGTGCCAGTGTAAACCTCATTCTCTCCTCCTTTATCGTGACCCTTACTTTTTCTTGGTGTACTTTTGCTTGAATGGTCTTCTTGTCATCAAAATGCATACTGTTGGAATTTATTGTTATTCTGTGATATACAAACACAGCTACTGTAATCTGTAATTTCACTTGTAGCAAGGGTAGTTGTAATTTCTCATCAGGACTGCTAGCCTGCAAATAATGACATGAGAACATTTTATTAATTATGAAAGGTTGGCTTTAGCTCTGGCTTGCTCCTAACTCATAAATTAACCCTTATTTTTAATACACATTTTTATGGGAGGCTTATTACCTCATCTCCATACTTACTGCCCTTCCTGCTTGCTTCCTCCAGGTCTGGTTGGCACACCACCTCTCTTCTTCCCAGAGTTCTTGCTCTGCCCTGAAATCTTGCTCACACTCTCCTGCATCACTATTGGCTGTTCAGATTTTTAATACACAAATCACAGACATACATCTTCACACAGTGTACAAATATTCCACAACATGGAATCCTTTAGAACTTGGGATGTGGTCATAAAAGTACAAGTTTCAGCTATTTGGTTCTTTGAAAGTATTACATGCAAGAGTGATTTATGCATAGGTGAAGATAAATGTTCACTTAGCCAATCATTTATGTAAACAAAACTCTTCAAATTTCTTGTTATCCCTTGTTCAGCCAGCAGGTACTTTAAATGTTACTGGACCCCATAAGGTCATATAGGGTGTGGTGCTCTTAGGAAGTGTGACCTTGTTGAAGGATGTGTGTCACTGTGGTGGCAGGCTTTTAGGTCTCTTTTTGCTTAAGCTTCACTCACTGTTAATGCACACATTCTGTTGCCTTCTGATCAAGCCGTATCCACCACCATGTCTGCTTGCATGCTTCCAAGCTCCCTGCCATGATGACAATGAACTAACCTTTTAAATGTAAGCCACCACCTCAATTAATTGTTGTCCTTTATAAGACTTACCATGGTCACACTGTCTCTTCCCAGAAATAGAAACTTTAAATGATACAGTTTCTACAAATATCTAAGAGCTTAGGATGTAGTGAGCATTAAACATCTTTCCAAATGAATAACCATCTCCCTCTCTATATGGCTCATTGTCACTCTAGTGCCGACAGTGACTCATTTGGTCTGATTGATGCTTCCATGGCTTTAAAATCACTTATAATACAGTCTCAGTATATTTACCAATCTCAATATTAATCTTCTTCTAATCTCTATTTTTTCCTTTTTGTTATCTGTGGACACACACATGGTATATCATTTCACCCAGTTTATGCCACCTGATAATTTATTCTGTATGGGGACAAAACTCATCTCTAACTCTAATGAAGTATCCTAAGAGGCTAATGCCTTGGTCCTTGAAAAAATTCTGGGAGGTTTTCACTTCTTTACTGTTTATGGACCAGGATATTGAGACAAAAGATATTTGATAAATGATCCAAAAAAGTGTCGCAGTACATCTGTAAGCAGAGCTAGAGAGGGAAAAGCAGAAGAAACTCAAAGCTTTTATTCTCTGTGCTTCCAAACTTTAGAGTTCAACCCAAAGGGTCTTTCCATCTCAGCTTTAATCTACCTAGCATGGCTGCCTCTTTTCATCTTCTTTTCCAGTATCAAAGGGATCTGTATGCCATACAGTCTAAAAATAACCGCCTACTTTCTGGACTATTAATGCTGTTAGACCAGAGCTGTGTATTAATCCATTGTGTGCCAAACCTGAAGCTTTTGAAGATAATAATTTCAAATTTGAAAGTGAGAAAGAGACAAATCCTTCGAAATCCATTACTCACACATGAAAGAGAGAGAGAGAGAGAGAGAGAGAGAGAGAGAGAGAGAGAGAGAGAGAGAGAGAGAAGAGGTTGGTAGGGAGGTAGGGAGAGGGGACTTTGTAGTACTGGAACACAATGAACTATTGATCTACTACTCAAGCTGCCAAGAAAGTAGTATAAGGGTAAGGAGATCATGTCATTGGATCCTAATTTAGCTGATTTTCTCATAGAGTCTCCATTGTTAGTGTTGTGTTGTCCTGTCAATGCTCTGCAGTGAACTATAACATTAAAATGTTGTGTAAATTCTCTTTCCACTTCCTCCTTTATTGCATCACTTGGGTGACTGACACTGAGATTTATGAAATCTGGTTGCAAGTACTTTTCCCATAGAAGCCTCCTTATGTTGACCTGTTACTGCTAGATGCTTTTCCGAGCTAGTCCCCAGCAGACACCTCTTTCAGCCAGTGTCCTTCTGTAAATGTTCAATTGTCCAGAGCTCCAACAATCTGATTTAAGAAGGTTTTCTGGACCAGTAAAACCTGAGAGCTCATATGGGAATCAGATAACTCAGAATTTGGAGCAAGTTTAGGAAGAAGATACTGGGTATCATTGTGCTATTGTTATTACTCTGCTATTTCTTTCCTGAGCCATCCAATGAGTCCCTTTGATTTATAGAATTCCCTGTCTTATAATTTTTTAATTAAAATTACTTTTTCATACAATATATTCTGATCCTTTCAGACTAAAAGGAAAAAGGAAGGAAGGAAGGAAGGAAGGAAGGAAGGAAGGAAGGAAGGAAAGAAGGAAGAAAGAGAAACAAACATAGAGACAGCTCAGAGATGAAGAACAAGCACTGCTCTTGTAGAAGACCAAGTTTGATTCCGAGTTCACAGCCACCTATAATACCTACTCTAGGGAATCTGATGCTCTAGTCTCTGTGGGCACCTGCACTTTAATGCACATACCCTCACACAGATACACATATAATAATAATGATAATAATAAAAACTGGAATAAAACTGTTTTGAAAGAGCTGCTACATTTGTCTCCTTGTACTCTCTATATATACTACATAAGAGTTAATAAAAGTGTCACAGTTTGAAAAACATAAATAAATGATTTGGCAATGTATTAAATGAACTGGTAAACTATTTAAGAAATGAAAAATCAAAGAACCAATATCATTTTTTAGCCCCCTGATGGGATTGAATTTCTTTCTCTGTCTTCAAGTGTCTTATTTAGGAAGTGCTAAAACATGAGAAAATTTTTTCACTATTAAATAAATAATATGTGTGATTATGTTGAAATAAAACAGAAAGTGTGAGTAAAATAAATTTAAAATTTACTTAGGCAAATATGAATTAAAGAAAACCAACTTTTAGCTCAAAATGATTCTCTTATTCAAAACGTCTTCTATCTCCATGTGGGAAAACATTATATTAAAGAGTAAATAAGAGGATTTGAAAGTAGAGAGTGATTGAAATCTAGGCTGCCTCCCTGACTGAACCCACAAAGATGGTTAATAATAGTGCTTTCTTGTGTAAGCATTTCTGAAGAAATATAGAAAGAAAATCATCCACATGGCATGATTATCACGATCAGAACAGGTAATGTAGTTAATGTAGCTGCATCCCTAGCAAATAAGACCCTGTTGATGTTTGGTTTTATTCTTATAACATTCTTTTGGATATTAATGTAATTTTCTCTCACATTAATATTTTTGAAAGGACAATAAGCATCCACCAACCCAGTCACTACAGGCTAACTTTTGACATGATGTACTTTATTTCGGTTCATTTTCTTTAGATTTCCACAAAGCAAGATTTGTTCTAGGCCTTCTGAAGGAACCTTTCAGTAGTAGTCAGGGCCTCTCAGCTTGCTTTTCCTAGATGGAGGCTGTACTCAGCTTTCATTGACTGCTGCTAATAATGTATGGTACCTTACTGCTGGTTTCATCCTCGTGGCTCTATGGTTCCCACCTCCCGCTATGTGTGCCTGTTTGGGCGTGTGGTTATGTGTAAATGTGTGCATGTGTGTGTGTGTGTCATTTGTGTCTGTGTTTGTGTGTGTTGTTTCCTTAATTTCAGTCAAATACACATTATTCTAAAATGTCCTTGTAGGCAAGGACAGATCTATCCTTTTTTATTTAACTCTGGCATTTTTTACCTAACTTTGTATGGTTTTGTCTCATGATCTTCTCCCTTTTTCCTTATCATGCCCATTATCATGTTTGCTTCCTTTGAAACAAGCAACCTTGACACACAGCTAATCTTCTCCCACAACTAATGTTTCTATGATAATGGGACAGGGAGTTATCACATGACTTGGATTTTAATATTCTGGAAGTCATTTTAGAAATTGTCATTGTCCAAATGCTTTTATTGAGGTCGTAATCTGTTTCGAGTAAAAATTTGATAACAACAAGGCAACTCTTGTCATGCACTTGAAAGACTTTGGTTGTACAGTAACTTTAAGCCAGTGCTCTTCTGTAATCATTTTACTGGGGACTATATATCCAGTGCTTCTCCAGGAAGTCAAAGGTAGCTTATATTTATATCAATGCACCCACCTGACTATTCAATAACTATTGAGTCTTTCTAGGAACATCCCAGGTGAACTCATTCTCCCTCTCTGTCTCTCTCTTCTTTCCCTTCCTGCTTCCCTCCTTCCCTGTCCCCCTCTCTGTCTCTGATTTGTGTCTTGTCTCTCTTTGTATATAAAATGATTTTTCTTCCTTTTTAAAACCATAATTGAGCCTTTTCAGACCTGTATTTTTTAAATCTATTGCTTAATGATTTTTGGTTTTGTCAGTTACTGGAGGTGAAAAATACAACCATTTTGTACAGTTGTGTCATACAAAGCCTCTGGAGCCCTTGTGGTGACCCCTGGAACATGCTATGCTCATCTTGCTTTTGTTGTAGCTGGCATTCTTCTCACAGAAGCATTTATGTGAGAAAGTAAAGACAAGTGGGTACTTTGAGGAACTTCTATCTTCCTTCAGCTTGCAAATGCTAATTGTCTTCAAGATGTGTGGAAAGTTACCCCGTATAGACATTTGTCACTCAAGAGAATGCCAGCTCCCTCCCTCTCTTTTAGTTCAAGATAAGCAAGCCTAAATCCCAAAGTTTTTGGACAAAAAGAGAAACTGACTTGTGTTATCTAGATTTTAGCTGTGACTTTGGCTGTTGCTTTGTTTTATTGTAATCGGATATATTGGCACGAAAGTCCTAAGTAGAGTCCAAGAAGTATATGCTGGGCTTTTCATTGGCATATCAAACAGAGAATCATTGAGGCCATACAGTAGCAAGCAGCCAAGTAATTAATAATAACACACGTTGGAGAAAATGAATGTTTTGCTTGTGAAGGAGAATGAGAAGTCAGACAAAGGCCTCGGATTCATGTCCTTGCCCTCAGCAGCAGCAAAAATAATGTTATGAATAGCATTTAACTGGAATTTGCAGCAAACTGCTGCTTTTATCATAAACAATTGCCAGATGGTATACATGATCTTTCTTTTTTCCTTCTTTCACAAAAGCAGCATTAATTGCAGAGCAGCCCAGGGCTCCACTCAGCTCATCAGTGTGATAACACTTCATGACCCTGATTAGCCGTCAGTCTACTCAATTAAAAAGATCATTTAGACATTCACCCAATCATTTGCCTATCGAGCCACCTGGGCCTCAACCAGGGGCTCCATTTTTAACATTCTCCTGCCCTCTCTCATCTTGCCTAGCTTTTTTACATATCTCCAAAAGACGTAATTGAATTAAATAAAGCGTCTCGGGGCAGCTGCAACATCTGCTGTTTGTGGTATGTCAAGCCTTCAGCATTAAAAACAGTTACATACGCTCCAAATTAGCAGGTCGCAGAGAAGAAACAGTCGATGATAGTGTTTTTGTGCCAGCGTGAGAAGCAGCTCACAGCTGTGTGCAATTTACAATTAAAGGCTTTATCAGAGCTCGATTGTACTAGTGAATCAAGTGGCGAGAGGTCAGTTAGTGAATTAGACCAATTAGAGCTTGTACAGTTAAATTATCTGTCTTATTACCTACTGATAAACAGCCTTGTCATATCTGTACTGAAACGATAAAGCCAAATGAGTTTTATGAAGTGATTGCACAAGGCTGCTGCCGTGGAACTTGGTGTTTGCGAATTCAAACCCCATAGCAGGAAAATGAATTTATATAACCCTTTGAAATGGCTGTAAACTTTGAATAACTTAGAATACTTCAGATTAAATTGCTTATTATACCTGCTTAGAACCCATCTCCAAATATGAGATTTTCTAAAACAGTCCTTTGTAGCTGAATAAAACGTGACCTTATTTGTTTATTTTTAATTTAATGTCTTTTTAATTTTAAGACTTAACTTCAATGAGAATAAAGAACATAACAAACTGTGCCAGGAAAATTGAAAGCACCAAGCATTTCCAAACAATGCAGCAATTTATTTCCTCTAGACTCAAAGTCCTTGATTATTCTGAGTCAAAGACAGGGATTGGAGGAGATGACTAGCTCAACACTGGAAAATCTTTCATGCAAAGTGAGCCACAACTCTTTTTATGGTTCTGTACACATAAACTGGGGGTAAGAATCAGTGACTTCAAGATTGTTAAGATGTGCCCTGAGAGAGCCCTTGTGAATTAGCATCACGATATTTCAGGAGATCACTTTCTCCTCTCAGGCATCCCAGGATGAACAATTTACAAGAGGCTTTGCCTGTTCCTACAGGTCTCATTGACTGGGAAGATCTGTAGTATCAATCAGACTGAAAAGCTAAATACAGAATTGCTACACTCATTCTTGAGTTAATAGTCAGCAAGCAGCTTGGACAACACATAATTCCAAAATAACACAAATTTTAAGTCTTTTAGCCTACTTCCTGCTATAGCAATAATTCAATTTTTTGTAGGATTGCAATATAATTATATCAAATCCTCCTTCCATTTCCTCCCTCCAAACCCAGTATGTATCCCCACACCACTCTTTCAAATTCGTTTTCTATTTTACTTTAATTGTTGTTACACATATAAATTTCTAAATATACAAGCTTCTTAGTATACTGTTGGTTGTATGTAATTTTTCAGGGCTATGATTTGGTGGTACATATCCAATTGGTATTCTCTTTCTTTCCTGGAGAAGACTTTTTCTCTCACTAGCAGAACAGCCAAGGAATTAATTTTCTAGCATTGGAAAACATTCATGTGATATATTTGAAACAGTGAATCGAGTCACTCTTTAACAATTGTTTAATTCTTGTATTTATTTTATTAACCTTCCTTTCATAAATATATGAAAACAATTATGTTCTACACATAAACAGGACAGTAATTTTTCCTTGTAGGAGCTGTGTGCTTGGAAATAGAATTGACTAGGTCCAGAACTGAGGACCATGCTGACTATGCTCTATAATGTATATGATCTAAGATCAAGTGTCAATCTCTAAAGAAACCCATCTCAATAATGTTTAAGATCTAAGAACATATCCTTTGTGAAATATGCTTATAGACAAGCATGACCCCTCCTTTCCTTTGAGAAGATGCATAACTCAAATATCAAGTTCTCATCAGGAAATTTGTGACTTAAGTTATAGTTTTAGGAAAAATGAACAAAGTGATTAGCACAAATGTATGAAAAGAGATCCTAACAGTAACCTAGAGAGGGGGTGAAAACAACAGGTCAAGTTGGCTGGACAGATCTGAGAAGCAACACAGCCTAATTAATAAACATAAAATCAGTGCAATCTTGATATAAAAAGAGCAAATGAAGACACCCCAAAAGCACAAACTTAGATGCAAGCTAAAGGTTTTCTTGTTGTAAGTTTTTCAAAGTTACTGGGAAATGTGATTTTTATTATAATATAGGAAGAATTTTTTAAGTAAAAATGTTATTCATACCAACAACTTTTGTGGTACATGAGTAAATATTTTAAAAGAATTATTAAATGAAGTAAAAAATGGAGAACTTAAATATCTTACTATCTTTTTAAATGTGACAGTAGAGGTTGATATACTATAAGAATGAGACAGAATTAGATACACAAAATATACTCATTACTGTACTTAGCAGATTTTTAATATGATACAAGCAAAGAAAATTGATACTAAACCTACACACACACACACACACACACACACACACACACACACACACGAATGCATATATAAATAAATATAAAACTTTTAACTATTGGTAACACGTATATCACATTTAGTTAAATGTCAATCAGAAAAATTGTGCAAGAAATAATTTGAGAATATGTGTATGTAAACACGCAAAAAAGTATGTATGTAAAATATTTTAAATACAGAAATGCATATTAGAAAATCAGCCCAATGATGTGCACTGATAGAATTACAGTTAAAATGACGAATATGAAAATATAAAATAAATAAATAAAAATAAAAAGGAAGTATTGGTGAAAGTATAGAGAAGGTACCCTTTCAAACTATTGTTGAGAAAGTAACTTAGTTTAGCTGTCACTATAAAAGTTATCAAGGTAACTTTCAAACAAAGGATAATCTTATGGTTAGTTAGCATATGGATTAGAAATATCACTGCTATCTGCTTATCAAAAAAGAAATGAAATCAGGAGTTTGAAGAGATAGGTGGACTGTTGCAGCTATTTCAAGCACTATTCATAAGAGCCAAGTTAGATAATCATTCTTGGTGTCCATTAGTGGATATAAAAATAAAAATGTGATATATACTATGCAGAATGAGAAACTATGTAGGGTTGAGGGGAAAATGACATCATGTCTATTGTGTCATGTGATTAAATGTACAAGACATCATGTCAAATAAAATAAGCTAAACACATAAGCACTGGATAATCTTACCATGTGAGGTTTTTCATCAAAGCAGAGAACAGAAAAATGGTTGTAAGAAACTAGGCATAAGAGTAAGTGGGGAAATAGTGGGAGATATTGATCAACAGTTAGTAACTGTCTACATTGAATAATATATTGTATAATTCAAAATGCCTAAAAGAAAGAATTTTCCATGTCCTAACCACAAAGATATGTGAATGTTTGAGGTAATAGGTATGTTAATTATCCTGTTACAAGCATCACATTGCATGCTATTAATACATATAATCATTATGTATCAATTACAATTTTAAAAATGCAAAATGAAGCTACATACCAGACAGCTCTCAATGTTATATATACATATGAAGTGCTAATAATATATATTTACCTACCATCAGAAAAGCAAAATAATGGAGCAAAAAGCTAATTTGAAAATAATACTATATATATGCATATATATGTATAAACATACACACACATATATATGTGTATATATGAGCACAAATACATATGTGAATATTGTAGAAAATCATAGAAAAACAAATTACAACTCAGATCACATGCTTTTACATAATTTGTCAGTTTACATAGTAATAATACTCAACAGGGCATTACACTAGGAATTTTTGTTGCATTTCTTTCTTGTTTATTTTATTTTTAATTAATGTATTATTCAGCCATTGACCGCTACTTCTTCACTTCTTCCCATACTCCTCATATTTCTTCTCTCTTGTATTCCTTGATAAATAAATAAAAGCACCTGTTCTATAAAATAATTAGCAAGGTTTACCATGAGGTCATGACTTTTTGATAAATTGTTGCTCAGACTTCCTACTTTGCTTAGTTTTCTTCATTGAATCATACCAATCTGGAGAAAACAATATATTGGGGTTATGACAGACTAGAACCTGGAAATTGGCCTGCTCCCGTAACTTAGTAATCAGCATTTGCAGTTGTACCTCTATCTATATAGACTAAGAAAATAACCAATTGCTATGCTTTCAAAGATACATTAAAATATGGAAGATATTTTGGCACATTGCATTTGTAAAAGTATTACAGTAAAATAATGTTAATATATGTACACAATTGATTACCTGGGTTTTATTAGCATGAGAATAGCAGTGATAAACAATTTTTTCTATTACACTTTTTTCTAAACTTTCTTTTAAGCATTTATATATTTAGTTATTTACTTATTTACTTAGTCAGTTAAGGTCTCATTCTGTAGCTCAGGGTGGCCTGAACTCAGGACAACCTTCCTTCTTTAGGCTTCCAAATGTTGGAATTGGAAGCACAGCTACATTCCTTTTTAAGTAAGGAAATAATTACAGGAAAATGTGGAAAGGAATTTGGGTTTCCAAGAGATAATAAACCTTGTAGTGAAAAATTATGTCTTAACAGATGGAAAATAAGTTAATTTTATATATTTTAACTGATAAGGAATGCCCTTCTGTAGGTTGTGAATATGTTTCTCTTATTGGGTGATGAATAAAGCTGTTTCAGCTAATGGACAGGCAGGGTTTAGCCAGGCAGGAAATCCAAACAGGGATAGAGAAAGGTAATAGGTGGAGTCAAGAAGACACCATGTAGTTGCAGAGAAAGCAAGAGATCTGGGCATCATCAGTAAGCCAAGCCCACATGGAGATAGACAGATTTATAGAAATGGGTTAATAATTAAGAGAGAGTTTGCCAATACGAAGCCTAAGCCATAGGCCAAATAGTTTATAATTAATATAAGCCTCTGTGTGTTTATTTGGGACTAAATGACTGTGGCACCAGATGGGAGAGAAACTTCCATCCGCATTTAACTTTTCAATATAAACATGCTGATAGTGCTACTATCTGGCAATTCAACTTTTGTATTCCACTTTCCTGAGTGTTGAAAACGTGGATTGTGAAGATCTTACAAGTTAAAGATATTCTTCACTCTGTCTTGATATTATGTATTTTTGAGTTTTTTTTTCTGGTACATTAAAAAACTATGATGTGCCTATGCTTGGCTTGCTTAATAGGATTAGCATTTCTCTAATGTGAATTACATTCAGGAAATTTTTATTAGAAAGAATATACAATTAAGTTTACAAGAAAGAAATTAACTTTCAGACTGTAACATGTAACTCCCCTTCTAGTTATCAAACTAATTGAGATATGTATATTAAGATTTGCAAGTGAAATCATAATGGTCATTTCAATGAGACCACATGAAGCTTAATTGCCTCTGAGGAATCAATAAATTGAGATACTAAAAGAATATGTTATTATTTCATGTTCTTGTGGCACTCAAGAAACCAACAGATAATGCATAATCACTTTAATGATGCCTATATAAAGCTTTATTTTATTTGACAATGTATTTTGTACATTGGGAGATACTTGAAACAAAGCTGAGTGAAGCTGAATAAATTTGACTTCATATTCAATATGACATCACAAGAATCTCTAATTATGTGAGCCGTGTACCAATAGGGTAAAGAAAAAAGATAAAACAAGGGGAACATTGAGTAGAAAGTTAGTTTTTCATCTGTTTCTCCCTTATTTATTATAACAGTGCTCTAGATATGCTGTGTTCCAATGTTGTGTGCCTGGTTATTAAAGCCATTATACCATATGGTGGACTAAATGATGCCATTTGCATGGGATAAATACTTCAGCACTTCATTTTCAATCTCTGTGTGTCCCTAAGGTTAGCTGTTGTTCTATAAGCAGCCTGTCATTGGAGATTCTTCTTTTTGTAATTGTGTAGCCACTCTGTCTTTTGATTGGATAATATAATGTTTGTGTTTAAAGTTATTATCAATATGTGTTTATTGTTTTTTACTTTCTTAATTGCTTACTGACTATTTTCTTGTATCCCACAGGTAAATTGAATTCTGTCACAATGTTAGATCTTCTTAATGTATGTTGAGTTTTGAGTGCTGGCATTTAGTGGAGGGGTTCTGAGTTTTTGCTCATCAGTGATATCTTCCCACAGCTCAAATTTGGTGTCTTCATCTGGCTTTGGTGTGATGATAATACTAGCAGAGTAAAATTATTTTGGAAACATTCCTTTATCTTAAACTGGAATAAAAAGAATTAAAATAACTTGTATTATTGCTTTTAAATATTAGGGAAAAGCCAGCAGTAAAGTCATCAGATACTATTTTTACTTTGTTGTAAGGTTTTGATCAACAGATTAAAACTCCTTAATTTTTTACTGCATATTCAGACTTCTCATTTCTTCATGATTCATTCATTTGGTATGCTACCTGACACTAGTAACTTATCTCTTTCTTCTATGCTTCCTAATTATCAAAGCAAAATCTTTCACAGTCCATACCTCTCCTTTGTATTTCTTTGGTATTTACACTTATGTCTCACTGTTATTTTCTAATTTTCATCATTTAAGACTTCTCTTTTCTTATTTATTATCAGAGCCTTCTAAATTTTGGTCTTTAAAAACTCATATATTTCTTTATTCTTGGAAAATTTTATACATGCATTTTAATTCTATCAACTCCTACTCCCTTTCCAACTTCTCTCAGACTTCACATAGTCTTTCCACAGTCCATTAAGTCCAATGTCTTTTGTCTTTATTTGCTGTATGTAGGAACATCTAGGAGATCATAGACAGCCCACCGTGATGCTCTTCCTTGAAGAAAATCAGCTCTTCCAATTTCAGCAAACTGAAGCTGCCAAGTCTCCTCAGTGACCAATCCATCTCTGATAGAGCTATGACTGGCTTCAATTGTGTATATCTTGTGAGAACAACAACTACAGCTGCTGTGACTTCATGGATGCTGTGGCTCAGTCACATTCAGAAGACAATTCTTTGAAGCAGTTCTCTCTGACTTTGGTTCATACAATCTTTCAACTACACTCCTGAAATCTTCTCTGAGTCACTGGGAAAGGGCTTGTAATAGGTGTCTTGTTTAGCATCAAACAATCCATAGTTTTTTTTTTCTGCACTGTGACCAACTGACAGTCTTGATTAATTATCAAAAAAAGCTTCTCTGATGAGGGTTGAAAGCTGCCATATTCTATGTCTATAAAGCTAAGTAGTCAAAGGTCATTTTGATATTATTATTCTCATTCAGAAAAGTAGTAGTAGCTATTTTCTGGGGTGTACAATCTTTCTAGTCATGGGTTCTTGTCCAGGTTTACAATACCAGACATGAGATCAGTACTATGAATCCATGATTACTGGTTACCTTCACAAAACCCCTGCCATTATTACAACAATTTGCATTTCTTGCCACCTATGAGCATAGAACAAATGTATAAAACAAAATACTAACCTATAAAAGCAGAAGCTAAACATAGCACCCTACAAGTCCTTTGACCTTTGATTGTCAACTTGACAGGATTTAGGGTCATCTAAGAGAAAACCTCTGGGAATACTTCTGAGGAATTATCTAGAATAGATTTAGACTCTGATATACTTGTGAGGAATTATCTTGAATAGGCTTAGAGTCTGGTATACTTGTGAGGGATTATTTTTTCAGAATTATCAAAGTGTGTTTGCATGAAAGGTGTATAATGCATCATTTCAGTATCCTGAAAGTCAGTTGTATGTTCTACTTACTGTCTGGCTTTTGGAATTTTCCATTTTGAATTGTCATATAAGTAATTTATCTAATCCTACTGTTAAGATAAACCTTTCCACCAAAAGCCGCCCGAGCCCTACCACCACAACCGCTGCCTCAGTTCTGCCCACTGAGTTAGGGACCCAATTAATGCACAGAGACTTATATTAGGTACTAATGCTGCTTGGCCAATGACTAGGATTCTCATATATTAGCTCAGTCTTAATTATCATAAATCCATATAATTTATAAGACTTATCTTATCAGACACCTTCTATTGACATCCTCCCTTGCCTATGGAACATATTGTGAATATGGAGGAAGAGAGGAGGGGAAAAAGGACCACTTACTGCTTGTCCTTCCTTAAATATGAGTCTCTCTGCTATGTCACTTCCTGCCTGGATCATCACTTCTTTACTACATTTTCCAGAATCCTCTTTGACTCCTAGTCCCATCTAACTTGCTGCCTCATTTGTCAAACAGTACTTTATTCAATAAGATGAACATACACAGAAGTATGTTCCCCATCATCCTGCCACCACAGGCATAAGCAAAAATTAAAAGTAATAGCTAATTTTATTTTATAACTGTTCAAAGTAGTTATATTATTTTTTAACTCTCTCAACAGTACTGTAAATATACACAGATAATTAGTAACTATATTTTACCGATGAGGAAATAGTGGCTCTAAAAGATTAAGTGGCAACTTGCCTCAAATATAAATGAGGCTTTGTAATGGTTAAAGTAGGAGAAACAGATTTGAATTGATAACAACTTTTGTAATAAGTAATTGTGTGAACTAAACTCAGCTTTGGCTTACACAGAGGCTGGGAGAAAGAAGGTTGGATGGAGGCTCTGAAGATTCATGGAAATGAAATATTACAAAAGATTAGTCATTATAAATGGGATTAGGCTAGCTGTGTCTGCTAGCTGACAAATATAAAAGTGAGACTGGGCAACAGATGACTTGTCATCAGGTGTTTGCTCAAACCAGCCTAACTTTTGGCAATCTTGAGGGTTTCAGTCAGACACTTGAAAGAAGATATAGCATGCCATCTTAGGGATATGGCCTTCAGCTGTGAGAATGGTGATAATGATTTT